>NC_137454.1:28896832-29382973 GCF_964235325.1 Thermobia domestica
TTATGTGAAATTTATGTCCTACAATCATTAAATTAGATACATTTTCAATTTTAAACGGGTGCTAAAGTTTTCACATTTATTATGTAATAACTCCAATGGTATAAGATTGAGAGCTTTAAATTTGAGTGTGTAAACTTTTTCAACTAGTCCTTATATTAACATCGTGGTTTCTTGATGTTTCTTTGCAATGACTTCTAAGACAAAAAACAAAACATAATACATTTACATATAGGAGTAATTTGATTGGAACCGGCAGAGAATTGTTACCCTCTGAACTTCCCCTCATTAAGCTATGTTGTCATGCAGAGCATTTGGTATGGTGTCGGCTTGGGTGCCACACCTGCCACATCTACTACCGCCCTTATGGATGTTGGCTTGATGGCCGATAAAGACCAAAGGCTTGTGATTGATCACAATAAAGTGAAGAGAGCACAAGAAAAAAAAATTAATGAAATCCGTGGACCAAGAATTTGATGAGTTCTGTCAGCAAGGTATAATCAACTGCATCTTCTTTGACGGCCGTGAAGATATTACGAACGTTATGTTGGTAGCAGAAAATTCAAATCACAGTTCCCTGGGATTATATGAGAACAACACTATTCTGTTTACAGCGAGCCAGGTGGACGCTATCTTTATCATTTCACTCCTCAGAAAGATTGTGACAACACTGGATGGCATAATTTTGCTTAGCAATCAGTGGAAAGGTACTATTGGAGATATGCTAAACGCAGTTACTGAACTTGAAATCGATCCATCATAGCAAAAACTCCCAATTGGAGAATCTTTTATTGCACTGAGTGAAAATATCGTAAAAGATTTATCTACAGATCAAGCATACGGATATCAGATTACACAGGCCATTCTCACTGGAAAACTTCCACGAGATCTGGCGCTTCTTGAAATTGGTCCAGTCAGTCATTCAAGATGGTTGACTACAGCAAATAGACTGCATCGTTTGTGGGTTTTTAAACATGAACTTAACGTCAAATATCTCATAAATCTTAAGCAGATAGTGAAATACATTGTTAGTGTCTATTACCCTGCTGGTTCAACATCAAAGTCAAGCATTGCTGGGAAAAACGACCACGCCACATCTTGTTTCAACTGCAGTGACTTAATATGCAGAAGAAGATTGTTGTGGATGCTGTACTTCAAAAGATACTTAACTTGAGGAGTGAGGCAGTACAAGGAAATCTCTCTGTACGTCCGAGGAAAACACCAGCTATTGACCCCAATGCCTTGTTCGTGCTTGAGATGATCGACTGGTCTAAAGTTGTTTATGAACCTCCCTTGACATGCAAACTCTCAACAGTAGTAGTAAATAAATTTGTAGACGTTCCGATGAAAGTATCACAGTGGCCAGAACACGCTCAATCTATAGAAAAGTGTATGAAACAAGTCACAGAGGCAGCAGCAAAAGTCTATACGCATGAGAAACGTGAGGGGTACATGATAGTTCAAGAAGCAAGTCCATAGATAATCCGAAAATGAATCAAAACAGGACATAATGAAACTTGTTTTGTGAATAACTTGTGCGTTAATAGTATTGCTTACTTGTTGCTGTTTCTTGAATGCATTTGTATGAAGTAAAACAAGGACAGCTTTATAAAACGTAACACAAATGTAGCATATATATATAGTAATACTATAGTAGTAAGTAAGAAGTGTATGAACTGTATGATGCAGCAGTTACAAAATAATTCATTATAGTTGGAAATTAGTAGTTTGTCAATGTGGTTGAGTAAGGTATTTTTAAAATCAATGAAAAATGTGTTTCTCAAGATTTGTAACAGAAGCTACACACTTGAAACATGGAGAATATTACATATTTTTACTAAAACAATTATAAAGTATAATAGTACGTAATCAAAATAATGCTTTCTGTTCTTAGTAACTACAATGCAATAATATAAAGTCTAAATACAGTATTTCAGTGCGTAAGTCTATTATGCAGAAATTTTATTGAGTGTTTTCTCAAAGTATTGGTTATATATTCTTTTTTACTGTACCTCTAGCTTTATTAATATGTTTGATGATTGATTAAATGTTTCATACGGAAAACTAATTTATTTTATAGCATTGCATGGCATTTTCGAAAGTATTTTAGTATGAAATTCCAAAAAATGCTCTTGTAGTGTATTCAAATCTTGATTTACCTAGCTAGAATTTATTTAATCACAAAACTAAGTGCGGATTTGAATTTCTCATACCTAAAAACATACTTTTAAGACCCCTCATCATGAAAAATTGCAAAAAGTATATTTCACCCTCAAAAATGACACGCCCTAATGTACAGTATCTATAGAATATAATGTAAAATATACTGTAGAACATAATTTAGAATGTCTGCAGGATGTAATATGGAATATAACGTAGAATATCTAAAGAATATAATGTAAAATATAATGTAGAATATCTGTAAAATATAACGTCGAGTATCTGTAGAATACCTATAGAATATTAGATTCAGTATTATGCTATTATTAGAGAGCTACATATTGATGCTCTCCAGTTATTTCGCTACATACAAAGTTAACTGTGCTACAAGACTGTTAGACAATATCTTGTTGTTGAAGTATACTTCGGTATGGTGAGTATAACCCTGACTTAATAGATTAAGATCTTATTTGGTTCTTTAGAGTACTTGTGGTAGCCATACTCAAGAGGTGTTACAAGGGATAAAGAAAATGTAACTAAAAAGTAATTTTGTTCCATGTCATAATTTGTACTATCATTGCTTATCCTATATTAAGTAAATATACAAGAGATAAAGTGAAACGGAATACCACCTTTGGTTTGACGATTATGTCGTTATTATTTGGCGTCGGTGCACTTGTTGTGGATCCTGGATACCGTGTCTCGCAGCGACGTCCTGTATATCCTGTGGGACAAATACATGTTGTTCGCCAACCGATTACCAGACACGTTCCTCCGTGCTGACACAAATGGGATGAGCACCTTGGTCTCTCACAGTTGGAACCTAAAAATTACCAAAATAAGCAAAATGTCGTGAACAGTCATTTATAAGCCTCTCAAAGGTAAGTTTAAAACAGTTAGAACACTTTTTTCTTACTTTATTTTATTTTATTTTATTTTATTTTATTTTTTTACTTTATTTGACTTGTATTGCAATTGAAAAAAGCTTTAGACATACATTTTTCCTTCTGAAGTTCTATATGCATATCGTTAGGTGGAAAACGTATGTTTTTTGAAGCTCTTCTCTCAGTCAGAATAATATAATCAGATAGTACAAAAAATGTCATACACTGAAAATATGCAATAAAAATTAAGTGTGAGGGTTTAGAGTATTCGAACCTGTCTGCTTTTTCTAGACCGCGGTTTAGAGCTTACTAAATCCAATACTTTCCCAATAGACTCACGACAATTTTGTAAATAATGCAAATTATGTATTCATACTGGGAATTTAACCTGAAACCTCGGTATAGAAAATACACCACAATCTAACCATTAGGGGACGCATGAGTATTTTGAGTGTTATTGAATGGATAATGATATGTAGATACAAATGTATGAAGCTTCGTGTGAATTACAAAGAAATACATGTGATATATATTCGAAGTACAAGGAATACTAAGATAAGAACATATACTCACGAAACCAAATTACTGCCTATCTATTGCAGGTCTTTCTAAACGAACGATTGCAAAAGATCACCACTGAACAGCTGAAAATTGTAAGTAGATGTAATACATTGAAAACTTTTTGATTAGAACTTAAAAGCATGTATTTAAACATAAACGAAAGAAATACAAACAGGTAGCAATTATTAGCACAGCCTAGTAATTAATACTTGAAACAAGTGCGTTTTGTTTCACACTGTGAAACTATGATGGGACACAAACTATGAAGATTCAGTATTAAAGCCGAAAGATCTACCATTTCTGGTTACAATAGAAAGGTAAGAACAAAAATGGAACCTACCAATGGTTTACGCAAAGGGAACGGGGGATTTGGGCAAGATATTATGGAAAAGAATAAACATGTATTGATTAAAATACACATATATACGAGGGTCATCCAGAAAATAGACAATTTAGTTTTACATAATGAAAATCACAATATTTATTGGAAAACAAATCTGTTACATACCTAAAACTTCTCTCACTTCTCTACATAATCTCCACTTTCATTTAAACATTTGTCGAACCAATTCACGAGCTTCAGAATTCCCATATTATGCTCTTCTGCGACCAATTCATTAAGCTAAGTGGTCACTGTATTGGTGGATTTCATGGCAAAAGACACTACGATCAATGTAAATCGTTATTGTGAGACTCTAAGAAAACTACGGCGAGCCATCCAAAACAGGAAGCGAAGAATGCTCTTTGGAGGAATTGTGCTTCTTTACGACAATGCCCGCCCTTACACTACTGTTGCAACTTAAGAATTGCTGGATAAATTCGGATGGGAAATTTTTCATCATCCAGCCTATAGTCCAGACCTTGCTCTTAGTGATCTCCACCTTTTCCTTAAATTGAAAGAGTTTCTGGATGGTAAACGTTTTAGAAAGCTAAATAGTTGGAGGATGTGGTGACCACCTGGCTTTACGAACTGACAGGAGAAGAATATAACATGGGAATTCTGAAGCTCGTAAAGAGATACAAGAAATGTTTAAATGAAGGTGATGATCATGCAGAGAAGTGACGGAAGCTTCAGGTATGTAATAGAATTTTTTTCAACAAATATTTTTTTTTTTTTTTCATTTTGTATAACTAAAAGGTCTTTACTTTTTGAATGACCCTCGTATACAAAAAATTCACGCTTGTCCCGAAAGAACATGAGATTGAGTGTTTGCATGCCCTCCCATCTTCACATTTTGATTAAATTCTACATATGACATTTGAACCTACTCTATCATCTTCTATCATTCTTGCTCTGGCACCTATCAACCGGTAGATGGGCGGGCGAACAGTTTTTTTTTTTTTTTTTTTTCTGTAAGCCTCGCGTACTTATCCATACTATGGTCTAAAAACTACTAAACATTTTAAGAATTAATATTTGGAAGCAAACAACATAATCTATCAATATTAATATTTTGTATCTAGAGCAATATCGCAAACTTCTAACTATTAATAATACTGTAAGGATTCCCATCTTTCAGCGTGTATTATTTCTTCGTGCACATGTTACTATTGTAAAACACGTGCTATTTTTTATTAACATCAACGCAAGCAGACGATACACGATACAGGAAGACACGAAGCCGACATTGTGGAATCCGAAGATGGTCGACTCGCCCAGAAGCCACCCATAAAAGAGGGGCAGAAGACGACCAAATCATCAGTTCCAAACTGGTCAGCTAACCCTCAACACCTGCTCTTGAGGTCGCACTGGACAAAAGAGTTCTCACCTTACCTAATTCCTGGAGACTGCCATGAGCAAAAGAGATTCGCTATAAAACCGTATCCTATAGTCGCTACAGATACCCTGGAGGCTGCGATGACCAAAGGTGTTCCCGTACAAAACTAATTCTAACCATCATCCGAGGACACTTTGCGTGTGCTAAGGACAAACATTAAAAACACTCATTTTGTAGAATATTACAAAGAAACTTTGTAATTTAATCTATAAAGAATTAATTTTATAATAAAATTGGTGAAGGACTAATCCTGAACTATTATTAACTCTACCAAAAGGACATTATATTGTAATAGGCGAGAACTTTTCTACGGGACGTTCTTTTTATTAACGGAAATCGGACTTTGATTTAGGCACAATAATACGTCAGTATAAATTTACTTCTTTTCTATTCTTTTTTATTTTTCTTTTGTAAGTGTGCTTTTTATGCCGGAAACAAGATCTGGTACGCAAACTTTTACATCGGAAGACCATAATAAAGAAATTTATGACAGAGGGTTCGTCAAATATGTCTTTTAGTATGTTTCTTCTAACCAAATATTCAGGTCACATAACAGGGGACATGGTAGATTTTTTTATGCTCTATGGCCATATGGCCACTTTGCATCCATAGTCATCAGCTAAGAAAAAAGAAATCTTAGCTATTTACCTTCAAGACACAGCATTAGACTTAGTACTTCAACTCAAAAACCAAAATCAATATTGGACAATAACTTATGAATATTTAAAAGTTAACTTAATATCGTTCAGTAGACCTAAAATTCCTTCATATAAGCTTACGAAGCACTACAATATTTAGGAAGTAACATTTTATTTTTTACTTTATTTATTTTTACATATATCCCTTTGAAAACCAGTTTCCAATTAAACTTTTCCATGATCTATTTAATCTTAATGATCAGGGGCGTAAACAGGGGGGTTCGGACCCCCTTCCGAAATCCCGACTTTTTTGTAAATGTAGTCTACTTTTAGGGTCAATTTTAGAAATTATCATATAATTTAGCCTCAAATTACATTTGGACCCCCCGAAACGCTTTAGATCCCTCCCGAAATAAATTCCTGCGTACGTCCATGTTGATGATGTTAACATAACTTAGGAATACATGGAATATAGGACACCCGTTCTATAAAATAATAATAATAATAATAATAATAATAATAATAATAATAATAATAATAATAATAATAATAATAATAATAATAATAATAATAATAATAATAATAATAATAACTAGGAATGCAATGGATATACCCGATTGCAATGAAATGAGCTGAGCGAGCTTAAACTACGTAATCAGGAAGCGTTTTTCGGTGATTATTCCTCGATGGTACATCGGATTTTTGATTTCGACCTATGTTGTCACTCAGCACGACATACTCTATCAGCGTGCTAAGTTTGGTTGAGATCGGCCAAACGGTCTAGGAGTAAGCGTTTTTCGGTGATTATTCCTCGATGGTACATCGGATTTTTTATTTCGACCTATGTTGTCACTCAGCACGACATACTCTATCAGCGTGCTAAGTTTGGTTGAGATCGGCCAAACGGTCTAGGAGGAAGCGTTTTTCGGTGATTATTCCTCGATGGTACATCGGATTTTTGATTTCGACCTATGTTGTCACTCAGCACGACATACTCTATCAGCGTGCTAAGTTTGGTTGAGATCGGCCAAACGGTCTAGGAGGAGTTCGCGGACAACCAAACGGCTAACCCGAGTATAAGAGCTTCGCTTCGCTCAGCTCAATAATAATAATAATAATAATAATAATAATAATAATAATAATAATAATAATAATAATAATAATAATAATAATAATAATAATAATAATAATTCTATACTAACCTTCATATAACATAACTTAGGAATACATGGAATATAGGACATTCGTTCTATAAAATAATAATAATAATAATAATAATAATAATAATAATAATAATAATAATAATAATAATAATAATAATAATTCTATACTAACCTTCATATCCTGGAGGACAAATGCATAAAGCATTTCGCACTCCTTGCAAACAAGTTCCTCCTGCCTGGCAAGGGTTTGGATTACAAACATCAACAGCTTCATCAGATTGTTGCAGAGACACTGAAGTGGTTGTGTCTGTTATAGAATTGCCATTACTCACACTGTTGTTCGTTTGTTTACGTAAATGCAGGCGTGGTGCTCGAACAGCCACTTGCACAGGAGAAATTTGGTTGCTGAAATATTTTTCCTCAGAAGTTTCATCTGCCTGCCATGAAGACGATCGATGGCGACCAGTGCGAACCCTGAAAGAAAAACTACTTTTAAGACAAACCACATTTACAACGAGCTTTCTTTTCACTTCTTTCAGTTTCTTCAAAGTCCCTTAGAAAACAAAAGTATTGCCGCAGCTGTAGCCAAAAACCTTTGTAAAAGTGAGTGAACTTGAGTGAAAGGACAAAATAATCCAAATTGTAGCTAATCAAGTGAGAGACAGTTTGTAAGTTTCTTGTCAATTATAGAACCCTACACAATCATGTATTTCCCTCCCTTCCATTATGGTCAAATTACACTTGAGTTACATATTCTACCAATATTGTTTTCGTGCAACTTTGATGAATAGTATTTGTATGACTTACTTTTTATTATGATTATGGTAGTAGGTCTTATAAGATTGTAATATTATTAAGATCACGTTAGTGGGCCTTATAAGATTGTAATGTTATTGCGAGCTAGGATCACGCTAATGTGGTTTATAAGATTGTAATGTTATTAGGATCACGCTAGTGGGTATTATAAGATTGTAATGTTATTAGGATTACGGTAGTGGGCTTATAACGTTGTAATATTATTAGGATCACGCTACTGGCTCTTATAAGATTTTAATGTTAGCATGTCCGTAAGTCTGTTACTCCACACGATAACTCTTAAGCGAAAACAAAATTTTTAATTCTGTTTTTTGCAATAGGCAGGTAGAGCGATTATCTTGGCTGAGTTCGTTAATGAGTTAATCCGTACTCTTATGTTAATGAGTTCCGTTAATCCGTTCGTTAATGAGTTAATACTATAGGTATCGGTGACTTTAACGGTGGTTATCCATGTCCCATAGATAGATATACTGAGACTGAATTTTTTTATTTGTTAAACATCAAAAATTTTGATGAGGTTAAAACCACACATGCTAAGGTTATGAGAGGGTATATAAAATATAGAATATTGTCGTTTAAACTGATGCCAAACAGATGTGTTTCCCAGAAGTTCGAAGATTTTTTGGTTAAACCTGAAGGCGTATATATATATATATATATATATATATATATATGTGTGTGTGTGTGTGTGTGTGTGTGTGTGTGTGTATGTGTGTGTATGTGTGACATTAAACCTCACAAATATATTTGGAGTATAAAAGGGTATATATATCTCCCATATTTGGGGTATAAGAGGGTACATAAAGCTTTGAGTATTATTGTTATTTGTCATCATTTTAACTTCAAATATAATATTTTTGAATAAACCTAAAAAAAAAATATTAGTGAGGTCACATATTTGGAGTATGAGATGGTCTATAAAGCCTGTAGTATTATTCTTGTTTGGCATCAATTTAACCTTAAGTATAACATTTATGGTTAAATCTAATAGAATATTGGTGAGGTTAAAATCTCACATACTTCCCTAATAGCAGAGACAACTTGCAAACCGCTTGCTGTAAGCTTGCATCCAGCTTGCATCCAGCTTGATTGGAAAACGTGCAAGCATGCTGCAAGCTGGATGCCAGTAACGAAGTTATATGGAATCAACCTTCATACAGTGTTCTATTCAAGCTTGAGGCAAGCGTTTTACAAGTCAAGTCAAGTCAATATCCAATAAACGGCCAGCGATGCAA
Organism: Thermobia domestica; assembly: GCF_964235325.1. Lineage (NCBI taxonomy): Eukaryota > Metazoa > Arthropoda > Insecta > Zygentoma > Lepismatidae > Thermobia > Thermobia domestica. The sequence continues at coordinate 28,906,065 of NC_137454.1, forward strand.
TGATGCTCTATGAAGGGTCTAAAGCATCGCTTGTAAGTACAACAAAAGACAGATTGTATGAGAGTATGCGTTTTAAGTGAAAGCGTTGGAAGCCGAAAGCCAAGCACGCGCCAACTGGCTAGATGCTTTCTTGCTACTAGGGTTGGGTTATGAGAAGACATATAATTCTGACAGCTTCAACCATCAGTAAAGACCTATTCATAAATGTAAGTTTCGCATAACCCCTCTTTATTGTCTTTACCAAGGATTATTGTTTTTAATGATAACATTTTTCTTTATATTTACTTCTTTGCTTTTCAAGAAGACTCAAAAATAACTGTATTTCTAACTGAAAACTTTCTTTTAGCACGAAAATGTTGCAGTGCATACTGCAATGATATAAAATTCCGTAAATTTCTATTCTAATATTTAAAATTATTATTAAAAATGTGACTACTTACAGATTATAAGTTATACGTCATAATGTTTACGAACTTACATACGCTACGAACTAAACTGCTCATTTGGGGGCCGCGGTGGCTTAGTGGTAGAGCGTTCACTTCTTATGCATCGGGTCCTTGGATTGATTCCAGCTCATACCATGTGAGCTTTATAGTGGACAAACATCGTGTGCGTGGATTTTCTCGGGGTTCTCTCGTTTCCTCTTGCTATCTTCATTCTACCATTTCATTCATTTCCCATCATTTCCGTCTCCTTTAGCCTAGCGACATAACCGCGGGACGTAAAACTTAAAGATTTCATTTTATTTCATAAAATACTCATTTAAATTATATTGTCTGCACAAGTGCTATAACAAATCCAAGTGCCCTAGCTTGTCAATCATTCTTATATCATTACAAATTGTTGGAGAATATTGGGTATTAGAAGAAAAAAAAATGGTTGGGAAGGAAACATCTAGAATTGCTGATAAATATTACGGGTAGTCCAACCATTGAGTTGATTGGCCATTGTTTTCACTATCATGAATTACAAAAACCTGAGATATGTGATGACTGGTAATATCTCAGCTAAATCTTTTAATCTGATGATACAATTTTGCTAAGCATTAGCAATGATTCTACAGAATTAATGAAATTGAATGAGGAAATCTTTATAGAAACTAAGGAATAGTTTAAGGCAAACGGATTTCTTATTGACGAAAAGAAAACTAGACAAATATTTTCTTTGAATGAATGTCCGGAAGTGCCGAAGAATTTAAAATTTCTTGGTATCATTCCGGATAAGCAATTAACATGGAAAGCACATGTAGAATATGTATATGTAAAACTTTCGAGAAAAATACGTTGAGTTATTTTGAGTTTAACGTCCCTGTCAGCAGAGAGGCTATATGAGACGTGAACCTATAGCTTAACGTGGAATCCGAACTACACGAGCTCCGCCGGGAATCGAACCCTGGTCTCCCACGCCAAAGGCGCGTACGCTAACCACTTAGTCACGAATGAGCTCTCGAGAACAATAAGTTTACTACGAAATTTAAAAGATATAGTCCCGAAAAACTATATAAGATCAGCATAGTTGGCTTTTTTACAAAGTACCATAGGTCATGGAATATTGTTTTGGGGCAAGAGTAACTACATAAATGTGGTTCTGTTACTACTAAAGAAAGTTATTAAAGTAGTCAATGGGGCATCATATAAAGAACACTATAAACCTTTGTTCTGTAAATTGAAAATTATGAATGTTGTTAATTTGTGTAAGATTTTAGTATATGTAAAACAAAATAAACCAGATATGCAGCGTCGACCAGATATTCATTCATATAATACGAGATCTGTAAACCAAGTTGGTATATTGTATAATAGCCTATCAAAAATCAAAAATAGCTTTACAATACAAGGTATAAAATCTATGAAGAGGCTACCAATACACATGCAAAATATACCTATTGCTCAGTTTGAAAACAAAGTGTATGATTGGTTAGTTGCTGTACCCTGTTATAATGATAAGGAGTTAGAAGAAGATAAAAATCATATTGGTATAGGTCGAGTTGAGTTGATTTTGAGTTTACCATCCCTTTCAGCAGCAAGCCTGTATGAGATGAAGCCTACTGATTAACGTAGAATCCGAATCATATGAGCTCCCGCCGGGAATCGAACCCGGGTCTCCCACGCCAAAGGCGCGTACGCTAACCGCTTAGCCAAGAAGAAGCGTTGGTATAGGTTAAGAAGAAGGGAATTTACTTGTATAACTTCATTTGACGTTGTCTATTGTCTGTATACAGGCTTATTGACAATAAAATATTCTATTCTATTCTAATAACTCAAAATTACGATATGTATTTCTAAGCCAGGGTACTAGAGTTGTTTATATTAATACCAATAGATATGAGGCGTTTGTGGATCAAATAAAACTTTTATTAAGTGTAGGATGAAAAATGATTATTCATGAAAGTGTTAAGCTTAAGCAGTATTTCCTGAATATCCGACATATAATGAATTTATATTTAGCGAATGCTACCTACACTAACATGTACTAGGCTGAATAAAGAGAACTTGGAACGCTTATGTATAATTACCTTAATATTAATTTATACAATGGCAATATTTGCATTTATCAACACTCCTAAACACTTTCTACCCAACCATATATTCTCTAATAGAAAATTTTCTCTAACATTCACAAAGATATCCTCATATTATATCGCCCGTATAAAGCTAGTATCAAATTAATCGAAGATTTGAGCATTTTCTTAAAAATATTTGAACACTAAATTTTAAAAAAATTGGTTACTTACCAATATATCTTCCCATGGGGAAACTAAATATTTTCTATACGTATCGAAGCAACAAGCTAATTCCGACTTCAGAGGAAAGATAACAAGGATAAAAAACGGATAAGAGAAATATGGTATGGGAATAGGAATACATACCAGCAAATGAACGTAACGTAAAAAGGGGTACTGAAAACAACAAGCAGAGCTCAATGAAAGAAAGAAAGATTTGAGTTTAAAAGAAGCGTGGTGTCTGTGCTACGTCACTGTTGCCAGAACCATAATACACATCAAAGGTAGGTAGCCAGATTTTGTCAATGTTGCCAAAATCCAGATTTAAAGCAGGTTTATATTTATGAATAAAGAATGAGTTTTTAATCTCCTTTTTGTTTGTTTGTTTGTTTGTTTTGTTTTGTTTGCTTTTCCTGGCTCTATTACATTATCCAGATTTATACTATGTGTATGTTGCTTAGGATGAAATGACAATCCCGACATACCATCTTCTTGTGACTTTTTTGTTTGTTTAATGTGTGCTTTAATTCGGGTGCTAATATTGTGCTTGGTTTGGCCTATATATGAAAAGTCACACTCACATTAAGCACGATAAATACCTAGTTTATTTAGTGGATCAACAACAAGCCGGTGAGATGCTTTTCTAAACTTTTCGGGGGATACTAAAAGCAGATATGTTATGCTTTGCAAGAATACATTGAATTTTTGTCGATAATTGTGGAAAGTATGGAATTCCTATCCAAGGTTTTGCTTCTTTTGGAATACCTTTTTTAGAAACTTGCACCGATCTGCGTGTTTAATTAAGGTTAGTGTAAAGGGACAAGTTTTGCCGATAGATGTCACTACAATCTTCGTATCTGTCCCATGTATTTTTTAACTTTCACGAAAATTTACAATTTCTTTTACAAATATCAACCTAGAGAGTTCAAATTTTTAGAGAAGGAACTTCATAACTTATCAAAGGGAACAATCCGTGCCGATTTTATATTTAGAATTTTCTTTATTGTTGAAACAGTTTCATTGTTAAAGATTTATATAACCATTTCAACAATCAAGCAATTTCAACAATGAACAAAATTCTAAATAAAAAATCGGCACGGATTATTGCCTTCGATAGATTATGAAGTTCCTTTTCTAAAAATTTGAAGTCTCTAGGTAAAAAATTTGTAAGAGAAATCGTGCATTTTCGTGAAAAATAAAAAATATATGGGAGAGATACGAATACTGTAGTGCCATCTATCGGCAAAACTTGTCCCTTTACACCAACCTTAAACCGTTCTTGTAAGGTATGCACACTTATAGCCGTTTTCATGTCTTATTTGATATATAAACTGTATTTCATCAGTGACATCACCTGGGCAATCACAAATTAACCCGTCAATGCCCAAAGTCACCTATAGGTGACACTACTTTAAAGGCGTCTTCTTCCTTGTACAGTACGTCGACTTCGAAACTTTTCTGTGTGATGATGCAACATATATAGGTAAGTAGCTGGTGCTACTGTGGTTCACTAGGACTCTCTGGTGGAAGATTGGTGAACAAGAAGACGCCTTTAAAGTAGTGTCACCTGTAGGCGACATTGGGCATTGACGGGTTAATAATTCCCTATGAAAGAAATTCTTCCAAATATTTACTTTGTATAGTGGTGGATGGACTGACTGCTGATGTATGTAAATAATTTCTGCAGTGGGTTTTCGATACACTTCTGTTATAAATTTATTGTATGATCGGGTAATCATTAAATCTAAAAAATGAAGACAGTTATCAGATTCACGCTTAAAAATGAACTTCAACCTAGGACGCTGATTATTGAGTTGTTCAAATATTTTAAAAAGAGTATTTTCATCACGTACAAGTAATAAAAAACGTGATCAGCATAACGATAATATCTAATATACTTAAACATTTCTATTTGATTTAAAACAATGTTTGACAATATCGGAGGTAGTATGTTCCCCGATTCGTCGAGACCTTCATTCTGGTTAGTGTAATGGTTTTCAAATTGAAACAGGGCCGCGGTGGCTCAGTGGTAGAGCGTTCACCTCTGGTGCTTGGGGTCCCGGGTTCGATCTCAGCCCCCGCCAAGTGAACTTTGTGGTAGACAAACACCGTGTGCGTGGGTTTTCTCGGGGTTCTCCCGTTTCCTCACACTTTCTTCATTCCACCATTTCATTCATTAATCATCATCATCGTCTCTTGTAGCCTAACCGGCATAACTGTGGGACGTAAAACTCAAAGATTTTTTCAAATTGAAACACATTGGTTCTTAAACAGACCTCAAACAGTTGTAATAGAAAACGAGTTTCATAGGCAGATGCTCCATTTTGTAATAACCAAGATCGTGTGCTATTGATGCGCACATACTAACAACGGTATGGATGCGCACTTGGATTCCCCATTATAACGAAATCCAAGTTATTATAGCACATAACTATGATGACCTATCAATATTAAGAAAATATAATAAATAAAAAATAAAAATATACTTATTAAGTTCCTATACAAAAATACAGATAAATATAAGTATATAAAAGGCATACCTTGCAAACTTCCTAAAATTAGAGGTATATACCGATATATTTCAATTTACAATAAAGTACATCATGAGAGAAAAGAAAGTTAAATGTCAGAATGAGCTCCATCGTAACTTAAAACGTTTTTAAAAGTATGATATACAAAGAGTGGAACAGTGGATGACTGGATCGAGACGCATCGGCACGGTAAGCCGAAGATCTCGTGTTCGAATCTCGGTCCTGTCACCCACTTTTTCACTTTCTTTGTATCACTGAATTCGCACCTACAGAGGATTTGGTGTGTTAAAAATCGGCTATTTCCTCCTTTTATTAATATAAGTATTGAAAAATAATATTTGAACGCTTGCAGCAAGATAATAGCTTTATTTGTTTCGCTTTTAAACTTCTAGATTTCAAAATAATTGCTTATGAACTTACATGACAGCCGGTTTTGGTATCCGTGCGTAAGCTCTTCTAGGAGAGGAGTGCAGTCTATGACTTCTCACTTGTGGAACTTTGAAATAAGCCTTAGGAATGTCATCAGATATCGAATTGTTGGCTTCTATATCTGAAAATTCACAAAAGAAATAGCAATTAAGCATAGGTAATTTATTACAAAAATAAATAAATAAATAAATAAATAAATATGCTCCGGCTTTTCTTTTTGAATCTCTAGAACAGACGTAATTTATGAATTCCTAATATTTTAACTGCGGAAGAAGACAACCTAGAAAATGACAGAACAGGGAATGCAAGGTTTCTTCCGAAGAGCTTTGTCGTTGTGCTCTGAAGAAGAAACGCAAGATGGAGGAAATTGAATGCCTTTTTGAAATCAGTTGCTTAGGAAATAGGTGGGGGGGAACTGAGGGTCCCAATCTCCTCTTATAACAAATAAGTTTCCAACTTCTAAACAATAATTAAACATGACTTTCAAAAAGATTCGTTTTGAATGTTGCCTTAAGACCGGGTACGAATGTAGCAAAACATCTAATTGATCACAAGTTGATAGTTTACTGAATGGCAGGATACACTAAGTTTTTATTATTATTATTATTATTATTATTATTATTATTATTATTATTATTATTATTATTATTATTATTATTCCTGCAACAATAATACATATATATATATATAGGAGCAAAATGGAGAATATATTCACTAAAAGTAAGAACATCTAAAAAAACGTGAAATGTAAACATCTGAACTCTAATATGCCCTAACAATAAAAATATAATAACTCCCACGACAATAATAAAATTTGTTTTTCAAAGGAAATAATAAGTTTTGTAAATACCATTTACAGTTAGTAAATTGTCCTTTTCAGACTTGGAGTCGAGCAAGATAACGTTATTAGCAGCTGAAGCAGCAGCCATGACAATGTTGGGAGTGGTTCTGGCATATATATTAAGTGGAATAATATGCAGAGTATGATATCTATAGCTGTAGTCAATGATACATTTTGGTACACCTTACTTGAATTTAATTGGGCAATTATCTTTTATTCTCAATGGTGAGAAGTTTTAAAGTATGAAAATCATTAATGATACCGGATGGAAATCAATTAAGAATTATTTAAGAATTTTTTACACTTGTTCTTTGATTCAATTCAACAACCGATAAAGGGTTTCAAGTTGGGTTCCTATTCTAGATTGGATTGGATTTTGAGTTTAGCGCCTCTTTTAGCAGCGAGGCTATATAAGACGTAGACTTACTGATTCACGTGGAATCCGAACCACACGAACTTCCGCCGAGAATCGAAAACTGATCTCCCATGGGAAAGTCGTGTACGCTAACCGCTTAGCCACGAGGGAGCTCTGTTCTATTCTAGTAAGACAGGATGTAAGACAAACTGTTACAAGCACAAAGAAATCTTATAATCTTCTGTACAGTATCAATAACTAAGTGAAGAAAGAGGTAAATAAAGTAGTAAAATAAGGGATTAGAAAACCATTAAAATTTTGTGACTGAGCTACACTCTTAATGGTTATTAGGATAAAGAATGATGAATTACGAATCTGTATGTGTTATAAAGTTATTCCTACTACGGCTCCATAAAAGATTAAGTATTCCCTTCCGAAACCCAATAATATTTTAATCAACTGCATGTATGGCCGTTTACATCGTTATCAATCTCCGTACGATATACCAGTACATTTACCTCAAAGAGAATTCCAAGGAACTACTGACGGTAAATAAATCGTCTGGTTTTTGCTAGTCACATTGTTTGGTTTAACGAATTATATGACGGATTTTAAAAGGCATTTCGAGAACTTTTGTTTCCTTCAACGATATGTTGGTAGCAGGAACAGATATTCAAGGGTGCATGCAAAAAACAGTCCAAGTTTTGCAACGTTTATAAGCATATCATGTAAAGATTAGGTTTGGCAAGTATCAATACCTTTGGTAATGGAGCCATTACTTCTTAACATCAATAATCCGTAATTAAATTTCGATAGGCATCAATTAAACAAAAACTGGACCGCATTTTTTTTTCTTTCATATAGGAGATGTGTTGTTAGTCCAGAATTACAGAAGTCCACAGGTCTCTGTTGTTGGACATCATTTTTTTTTTTTTTTTTTAATTACACATGGGACTAATCAATACTACTCTTTCATTTGTTATTTGTTTTTCGTCCTTCACCAGTTCCTTGATAATGACAACACTGATATTGAACCATGAATAATTGAGGAGTTTGACGTAATAAGGACGTAAGCGAATTTCCGCCCTTTTTGCATCAAACGCATTTGTGGCTTTTGCCATGCTTGTTTAGCCTCCTGGCAACATTTCAATTCAATATCGGAATAAAATGCTGCATATTATATTGTTTTGTGTAAGAAAAAAAAAAAAAAAACACTACTTAAATTGTCAACATCGTTTTTCTCCAACTGCATGTTTCAGACTTACGCTCTTATTGCATCGAACTCCTCAATTACTTAATAGACTAATATCATTATTGAATAAGAAAATATTGATCTTGAATTCACAAAACTACGCGCTGGTGTTTTTTAACTTGTCCTTATAATTTCAACGAGTACTTTCCGTTTTCTTTAGTACGTATCTATTAAGAAATTGTTACATTGCTTCCTGGGCTCACATTATCGGTAACAGTTAATATTTGAAAAACATATATATTATTATTTCTTTAAAAAAAAAGTTGGGTACTAAATACCTGTTTCGTTATACAGAGGTTTCGTTTTGTATAATTATTTATAACAAAACGGAATAAAAGATGTTTCCTAGGGAGACAAACTCTTGCAAGTAAATGTTTAGCAATTAATGTTGGAAGTGGTATAAGGTTTATTATTATTATTAAATCTATGCTATATTATCTTCAAATAGACTTTTATATCAGAAGATATACCACAAGAAGTATTTTCTAATATACTGATTTTCATTATAGCCCAGGTAAGCATCTAGATTTATGGTTGCAGATTTAATGAAGTTGGATCTTCTTCTCCGAGCACGGACCAAAGGTATAATAGGAGACTGCAGATTGTTGTGACAGTGAAATTCATTAACCTTCAAGTTGCGTACGTTCTTCTAAAGTAAATTCAAGGTTGTGTTTGATATCAGCGAAGTATAATAATATTTTTACTACGGTATACAAATGTTATAATGTCGTCAAGTAACATTCTAACTGAAAACCCAATCGGAAAAAGATAGGAGGATAATATTTAGATGAATCTCTCAGAAACAGGGATACAAAGTAGAAACTGGATCCATTTGGCTAAGGACAAAAGTCAATGGAGAGTTTTTGTGCACGCGGTATTTAATCTCCGAGTTCCATAGGCTTAGTTTAGTTAATGAGGGCCCACAAAGCAACGTGAGAATTCCTGAAAACATACGTACTGAAGAAGATGACAAACAGGCGTTGAAACGCATATGGACAACCTAACGTTACTGGTTAACGTTTAGAATACGGATGCTAACGTGAGTTCAAGACAAATATTTACTAAAATGCAAGTAATTTCGAAATCTTGGGGGATTTATATTAAAAGCTTGAGTGGTAAGTACAAAAACAATGAACGTATCATTATACTTTTGTGAATGATAAAATTATGATAACTTGAAGCAAATAGATATATGAATGAATGTCATAACTAACCTCTACAACTTTCTACAGAAATCGGTGTTCCAGATGAGCATGGCTGACATTCCGTTTTTCCTGGCAGTTCCTGGTAGGTACCCCTCGGACATGGTTTACACTCTGTATGATCTTGAAACGTGCCCGCTGGACATGGCACTAAAAATGTAAAATTTGAAATGAAACTTTTAGAAATTATATATACAGAACAAATACAATGAACTTCTGCAAAATTTAAAGTCAATAACTCCCATCGATCTTAGTTAAAACTGCTACATGAATATTCCATGGAACACTGTTTTCATATATATACCAGTAATCGATGAATATTAAAATGCGAACTATTATAAAAAGTGGAACTTGTAAATGGAAAGAGTAAAGATGTAATAAAACGAAATGTTAAAGAAAAATATCGGGAATAAAATTATTTTTATGAAAGTAAACAGTTCTTTTTATTTATTTATTTTTTTAATGCAATCACAAGACGGATTTTCAGTACGCAATTACTTAACATTATTTATATCCAATTTTTGTGTTATATATTTTACTAGCATCAATTACCCACTTCACTGGGTTAAATTAAGAAAAAATAGTAATATGTTTCGTTAGTGAGTTACTTTTTACTATTACTAAAGCGCTCCTTGATATTGCTCATTTTCGATCATTTTTATATATCCCCTATCCTCCCCATGTTGCGGGCCTATGCATCGGAAGTGTCATTGTTCATCTCAGCGATCCCGAAAATTATGAATTCGACACTGATATTTGTCCCTCCTCTCCCACAATTTTTGCGGGGCTGAATTTGGGTTTAAATGGCATCAGAAGTGTCTCACTGTTCATCTCAGCGACCTCAAAAACTATAGATTCGATACTAATATCGGTCATTTTCGATCATTTGTAAAATATCTTTCCCCCTCCTTTAAGTTACATCGTCAAAGTGATAAGACAAAAATCATCTCATGTTCGAACTTCATCTAGATTGAAAATTTGATGGACATCAGTCCGGTGGTTCAAGAGTTATTAAGTTTTATTTATTTTTATATATCTCTTCTTCCTACCTCCTCCCCTAAGTTCTATCGTCAAAGTGGATAGTTTACATACTAGTTCCTGAATGATTGGTGTCTTGACCCGACTACGATCGATCCTATAGAAGTGGAACTATGGACCTTTAAAGTTCATTTTTTTCACGACTCCGGCATCCTATAATTACGAAACTATGCACTTCCTGCCCAGGTCCATATGAACTTTTTTTCTTATTTTGATATGAGGAATCTATTCCAAAATATTGTGACAAATTTTTGTAAGACCTGAATTAAAACCTCTGGGAATTTTTATTTGTCTATAGATAGGAAAGAAATGAATATATACCAGTTCTCGAAGAACTACTTGTCAATCTCGTTATTAAGATTAACATTAAAAATAATATAACTAGTGCTATTTAACAATTATAACTTACCACATGCTCCTGTATCTTCCTCAAATATAAATCCTGATTCTGAGCAAACAACATCAAATTGACCTAATTTAAACGACAATGGATCTAATTCTGCTCCTCGACTCTCAAGTTCATTATGAAAGTCTACATCGCCTGCGATCATGTTCTCTGTTTCAACCTAGAACAAAGTAAAACATACAATATGACGAAGTGTTTCGTAACTTTTAGAAAAGTTAAATATTTTTTTGATAATTAATTGTTATTGATTAGATTATAAATGAAGGAAGAATAGTTACATTAAAGCTATCCTTAATGATAGTTTGTATAATTCATTCTCGCTAGTAAGAAGAGTTTACAACTTTGTCGTAATTAGTACAAGGTATATTTACTGTTACATAATTTAAATCTACACTAATAATTATCAAAGTTTAGCATAATGGAATGAGATCAATTTCTAATGATAGTCTATCTCATGGAAGATTTCCACATTGCCATAAACTTCTCATTTGGATACTTTATATAACAAAATAAAAGGAAAAAAACTTACAAGATGAAAGCTGCAGAACCTTGAAGTTTTCAGTCCATTCTAACCTCTAATTTCCCTCGTCTACTAGCTACTCTCTCCCCTTTGTTTATTATTCAGGCATTCTCTCCCCTAAGTTTAAACATATAAACGATGAAAAAAATTTTGAATGTTGTATTTTGGAGCTCCCAGTGGAAAAAATTGTAATGATCTGTATATATAGGACACCGGATAGTGAAGTTGAAATTTTTGTGCGTAACTTAGAAGTAATACTTTCACATTATAGTGGTACTAAATACAGCCCAGTAGTAGTAGGAGATCTAAATATGGATTTTTTGAAAGGTATTGATGTAAAGATAAAAACATTATTGGGTACGTTTAATTTAAAACATTTAATAAATAAACCTACTAGGATAACTCCAACCAGTATATCAGCACTAGATCAGATTATTCTAAACTGTGACCACTTGAGATCAAGGGCGCAAGTGATTAGTACCGGATTTTCTGATCATGAAGCTCAGATTGCTGAAATATGTGATAAACGCTTCTCTGTAACTCAAAAGTGTAAGAACTTTCAAAGTTACAAGGGTATTCAGTAATCAAAATATCAATTATTTCAATTATTTACTTAGTCACGAAACATGGGAAGGTGTACTTTCATTAAACAACGCAAATGATATATATAATGAATTCATAAAAATTTTTGCTTACTATTTTGATATAGCTTTTCCTAAAATGAAACTCGTGTTAAAATCCCAGAAGAAGGGACAATGGGTTACTCCTGAAGTACTAAAAGCAAGTGCTACAAACATAAATTTACATAAACTTAGTAAGGTTTTTAAAACAGGTTGTGCAAAGTCCTACTATTAACAATATAAAAAAAGGTACAAGGAACTAATTAGAACGACTAAAAGGAATTACTACCAACTTAAACTTGCTTATGCATCGAATAAAACTAAAACCATGTGGAACATTATAAATAAAGAACTAAATGGTGGCAAAGAGACACCATATGTGGATACAATAATACATGAAGGGAACAGTGTATCAGACCCAAGGGAAAAAGCAGAAATATTTAATAATTTTTTTATAAATGTTGTCGCAAAAATTATGGATGATGATAAAGTAAATAAATGTAAACAGAATGGCCGCAAAGTAGTTACTGTAAATAATTTTAAACAAAGTTCAAATAAATGTGAAAAAACAATCTTTCTACAGCCAGTATCAGAAGATGAAATAGCAAATATAATAAAATCTCTCAAAAACAAAAATACAGCTGGAATTGATGAAATCTCAGATAATTTATTGAAAAGATGTTTTAATCAGGTGACAAAGCCACTTTGTCATTTAGCAAATATATCACTTACAAATGGCGAGTATCCAGAAAAGTTAAAAATTGCGAAAGTTAAGCCCTTGTTTAAAAAAGGTGAAAAGCAAAACATAAATAACTACAGACCAATATCTCTCTTACCTGTCGTTGGAAAAGTTTTGGAAAAAATTATGTATAACAGGGTAATTAATTTTTTATTGAAAGAAAATGTTATTTCAACAAAACAACATGGCTTCCTTAAAGGTCGATCTGCAAATACGGCAATATTTAATTTCATTGAGAAAGTAAGAAATATTGTAGATAAGAAAGAAAACTGTATAGGAATCTTTCTTGATTTGTCTAAAGCTTTCGATACAGTACAACACAGTTTACTTTTGAACAAACTGGAGAACTGTGGAATACGTGGTAAAGCAAGGGACTGGTTTGGTTCGTACTTAAAAAATCGTAGGCAGGTCGTAGAAATAACGCATAAGAATAATAACATTGTAGAAAGCTATTTATCAGATGAATTATATATAAAAGACGGAATTCCACAAGGATCTATTCTAGGGCCATTGCTCTTCCTTTTATATATTAATGATTTTGAGAAAAGCATATCTTCGGCAGATGTTACCCTTTTCGATGACGATACCACTCTGCTAGTGAGTGGAAAAAATGAAAAATTATTGGAACAGAATGCTAGGCAAACATTAAATGAAGTATCTCTTTGGATGAAGAACAATAATCTTTTTGTTAATGTTGAAAAATCCATTGCTATAAATTTTCATAACAAGTGCAGTAAACCAATATACCCTAACCTATATCTGAACCAAAATAAAATTAACTATACAACACACTGTTCGTTTTTAGGTCTTACTATAGATCATAACCTGACATGGGAATTTCATATAGAGTCAGTTATTAATAAATTAAATAGAATATGTTATGCACTAAGGATTATTAGAAAGAAGGTAAATTTAAAATTAGCTGAAACCTTGTACCATTCGTGTTTTAACTCTATCTTGCAATATGGTATCATGTTCTGGGGAAATTCAAGTCAGAGATTTAATGTTTTCAAAATTCAGAAGAAAGCCATAAGAATACTTTGTGATAAGAAGCCGAATTTTTCTTGTAGACATTTGTTTAAGGAGGTCAATATACTACCTCTGGATAGTTTATATTTGTATCGTCTCTTTTTGTATTTGAAAGAACACTCATCGGCATTCGTAACAAATAAGGATGTACATAATCATAATACGCGAAATAAGAATGGTTTTCATTTGTGTAATCACCGGTCAGCAATGTATCAAAAAAGTGTAAGTTATGGTGGTGTTAAGTTGTACAACATGTTGCCTATTGATATAAAGTACGAAGCAAATATGAAAAGGTTCAGACAAAAGTTAAAATTATTTCTATTAGAAAATTCTTGTTATACGATTGAGGAGTACGTAAATATCATGACAAGGTAATATTACTTTATTTTACTCATGTAAATTTTTTGTACATATGACGCATGTTACACTTACTTGAGGACATTCCTCGTACTTGTAAGTTCATACAAAAGAAATAAATACAATACAATACAATACAATTTATATAGTTTACAACTTCTTTTTTACCTGTATCTCTTCCTGCTTTCGATTTTATTTTGAGAATTTTTCACTCTCACTTTTGATTCTGACTTTCAGGAAGTGAAACAGTTTATATTCATTTCTGGAAATCGACTATTTTCATTTTCTACAAATATCATATTTTTTAAAAGCAATTTAATACTCCTAAGTAACTTATATGACATTTCCTCTTGGAAGAAAATTTTTAAAACCAAATGCGTAAAGTCATTGGTTATATTTATTCTCTCCATTTGTTTTATTAATTTAATTTGTAATTTAATACACCTAATTAATTTACATTATAGAAGATCAGAACATGGGAACCACATTTAATCCTGTATATACCACATATGTTGTCTACACGAGTGAGATGGACATTTAATACGAACCCATTCTTACAGTACATCAGCTAACGCAACGTGGCAGACCGATGCACAATTTTGTTGTCATTTTTATGTGATTTTGGTAGTTCTTTCACATATTTAATGTGTGGAGAAAAATAATCCTAGACAAAGCACCTACAACCCTTTTATGAGTAAAGTTATGGAAAGATAAAAATGTTATTGGAAATAGGTAGTTTTCTATCTAAAATTGTCGATTTTTTTTTTTTTTTCAATTACACCACCCGTTTGAGCTCCACGCTGGTATGGCTCTTTATATTAAATGCAAAAGTAACGTTGCCAGTTGAGCATGATGTTCCCTTGAGCTCTCCACATACAAACAATACAGCATTGTTGGGAAAGACTTTAGGTGTTCTAGGTTTCCTCACATAATGTGTACGTTCAACCCTGTCATTTTTTGCGTACTCTTACGTTCCATTCATATAGAGTACTGAATTGAAAAACCTTATAAAAGGTGTCCCATAAAAAAAAACGCAACTTTTGAAATGTTCATCATGTCTGTTCTAGTAAGTTGGCAGCACTGAACATTGCATGATTTTCATCTGTTGTCCTTGTGGTTATTGAATATAGAATATAAAGTTAACAAAAATAGTCCTAAGTCACTAGATCGATGTTTAATAACCCAAATCCTTTATTGTCAAATAGTTATAATTCCCTAATGTAGAGGATAGGTCTAATTTCGAAATTTATAATAATCTTAGGCCGAGTGATAGACGTGAATTCCCCAAGTTCGCAGGAAAACAAGAGGAAGAATCTGCTCGAAGTTATTTACAAAATTTGACACAAAGTCTAGAATTATTTAATATCGATAAAAGATTAAAACTTCAAATTGTTCAGAAGACTTTACAAAGTCCAGCAAAGCATGGTATAAGTCTAGTCAGTCTCGAATAATGACATTCCAAGATTGTGTATACCATTCTAAGTTACAATTTTTCTCACCACAATTTGAATGACTGAGTTTAAGGAATTTACAAGCTATGAAGTACGACAGGAATAAATATGGCTCCTTAACCGTTTTTGTATGGTTTTTACTTTATTAATTTGCGTTTTTGAAAGTTATTTCTTTAGAATTCGTTAGTGTACTTCCAATTATGAGAAATTATGTCCTTTTTTTCTGTTTTTCTAGCAATAGCAATAGGGTTCCCAAACATTCAGAAACGAACGTGGAATTTTTGATGAATTATAATTTTGACAGGTTTTTGATAAGTCAGATTGACGTTACCATAAAATAATAAATATTAACTTTTACTTGAAGTAAAATTTCGTTTTTAGCATTTGTAAGGATCTTCCTAACAGCTGCTAAAATGGCGGTCAAATTTACATAAATTATTACACTTTGTTATTATTATCAATACATATACGTATATTTTAAACGGTAAACAGTAACTAGAAATTCCAGAACTTTTCTTACAGTCTAGAAATCTAAGCCGTACCGTAAGTCTCAGCTCCCGAAATTTTTGCTTATATGAAAGACCTTGAAAGCAAATTAGTTTATTTGATATTTTACAAGTGTTTAACGGCCTACTTTTCGAATTCATAATTTTATTCAAAGTTAAAATATTACAAGAAAACTTAGGAAGAAATGGGTGAAGGAAATAAAATATTGTATGCAGTAGTTATAAACAATGAATCTAAATAGCCATAGTAGCTCAGTAGTGAAAAATATATTCCTGAAATCTTTGATATCAGATTGCGACATGTTTCTCTGCGGCGAATAAACTTAATACGCGTGAGTTTCTTAAAGTTATTCCCATTTTCTCCCAGTTAATCGTTCCAGTAATCATACATAATCACCGCCATTTCCTTTAATCTACATCGTAGGATGAAGGGAAGTCTTAAAAACAAAAAGTATAAGTAAATTAAACAAACTTACTTGAAGATCTTCAATAACTGATTCACTTTGGGAAATATCCTGGTCATAGAAATCTTCGTCTATCATAGGCGCTCGAAGAGTCCAAGAGGCAGTCAAAACATTTTCGCGACTAGAAATAGAAAATTTAGCAATTAAATGGAACGATACTGCCAAATATAAAGAAAGTTTACCACCATATCTTGTTTTCAATTAATAATAATAATAATAATAATAATAATAATAATAATAATAATAATAATAATAATAATAATAATAATAATAATAATAATAATAATAAGTGAAAGGTATTTATTAGCTAAAATAAAGATTATTATCTTTTAAAAGATATAAACCCGCAAAATTCAAATGTATTTCCTGATTGAGATTATATTTACCATGTTCATACTGATTCATAGTATTTATTATATTTAAATTCATAATTATAGTTATATATGAGTATCTGTTTAGCGAAACAACAGTATTCACAGTTATTAACCGATAATAAAATATCATGAAATTTTATTCATTTTTTAAAAATATTTACATGAACTGTACAAGGTTGATCATCTTGATAAACACTATAGAAGGCAGTAAGACCTACTATAAATGGCTGTAAGGCCTGCTATACACGATAGGATAGATCCTAGGAAATCTCGTGCGATTTTTCCCAGAGTCAAAATCTCAACGTGTATGGCATCAAGTCGCACGTCGTTTCCTATGTTCTAAACGATCCTATGAGATTTCTCTTGTTTAGAGCATGCTCTATTTCGGAAAGAAACTTCCTAAGATTTCCATTGAAATGACATCAGGTGAGAGAAGGCGAAAATAAAATTTTCGCGCCAGCCATGGTTTTGTCCAACATCTATTTTTTTCTTCTTTTTGCTGTCATAGTGTTTGTTAACGCCATTTCCGCATTACCGATTGCTTTTCAACTGAAGGCGCTTTTTTTTTTTTTTTTTTTTTTTTACCGCAATGTACTATGGATCAACATTTCGCAACGTCATTCGATCATACAGAAAAAAATCTTCATGTGTATAGCACAAAAGGGTAGGATTTCTTACTAGATATGTCGTAACATTTTCCGAAGATAAATCCTAAGATATTTCCTAGAATTTATCTCATAGTGTATGGAAGGCCTAATATTTCTGAGAGAACTAAAAATATTAACATGGAGAAAAAGTACTTTTTTATAGGCACCCATAAAATTAAGAGCTTTTCTTAGAAAATATTACGATAGAGACAAATATATTCAACAAGTCTATTACATATGACATAATTAATTTATAAACATGCATTTTCTTTTTAAGTTTGAAATATTTTTGGTAAGTAAATCATTTTATCATTTTAACAAAATTTCTTAGAAAATTTGAAGAAAGCAATCAAAACTAGTGGAATATATATATATATAATTAACGTATCTGATAGATATGTTAATTATGCATATCTCTGTTGTTCTGTATGGTTGTGAAACATGGTCACTTATTCTGAGGGAAGAACGTAGACTGAAAGTATTTCAAAACAAGATTCTGAAAGTATTTGAGAACAAGATCCTAAGACTAATATTCGGACCCAAAAGAAACAAGAATGGAGAAAGGCAGAAACTTCATAACGAGGAATTCTATAATTTACATCGCTCACGAAACATTGTTAGGGTCATCAAGTCTAGGAGGCTCAGGTGAGCAGGTCATGTAGCCAGAATAGAAGAAAGTAGGAACGCTTTCAAAGGTTTAACTGAAAG
Source organism: Thermobia domestica (assembly GCF_964235325.1). NCBI lineage: Eukaryota > Metazoa > Arthropoda > Insecta > Zygentoma > Lepismatidae > Thermobia > Thermobia domestica. Next base: position 28,924,256 of record NC_137454.1, read on the forward strand.
TGTAATTTGAAAACGAACATTAGGAAGTCCTAGGTGCAGATGGGACGATAATATCAGGATGGATCTCGCAGAAATAGGAATACAAAGTAGGAACTGAATCCAGTTGGCTAAGGATAGAAGTCAATAGGGGGCTTTTGTGAACGCGGCATTGAACCTCCGGATTTCATAGGCCATAATGTTAGTTAGTATATCTCTGTTAGAAGATTTTGTAGAAAAGGTTCTTTGTTTTATTGTTATATTAAAATCAACCATTTTCTAGTGTAACTTTCTTCAAAGTATTGCTAGCTCTTGATGGTAATTTCTTTACTCTTTTAATTCATTGATTGAAACTCAATGTCTGTCCCTTTCCTGTACAGAGGGTGTATATGAAGGGAGATTTGGCTTCAAGTGGGAAAAGAACCATTTCTTCAGTTTTTATCCGAATATTTGTATTCTCATTTAGTTTAGAAGCCAGAACTAGAAGTCCAGAAGTAGTACACTTCAAGGGACTGGTTCTCTTTAATCTTTTGAAACCTAAATGTCATTATAAGTATAGGAATCATCTGACATCTTGATGTGACTAATGTTCCACTTCCAAATAAATACATTGATATTATAAGGTTAATCATATCATTTAGTCATTATAATGGTTTGTATGACAAACTTAATTAGTATTATAATGGACTTTGGTGCATGGCAATTGTATTTCATTGGAATCTTATCTCAGTCGTCCCTTATCTTATATGATAGACATTTTTTTAAAAAAATATGCAATATAAGTCACTAATTTATACAGTAAATAAGAATAATTATTAAGTATCTTCACGAAAATTGTATTTCGCAATAAAAATCGTATTAACATATATTTTACGATTACTATGAAAATTATGTAAACACGTTTTTTAAATTTCTTTTGTTATAAATATTCAAATAAGAAATATAATTGTCTAAACACATTTTTTTTTCATTTCTTATGTTATATATGTTAAATAAAAATTTTTAATATAATTACGGAAATTATACTTCACAATAAAAATACAGTGGCATCAAAATATGCTTTGTGATTACCATCACCATTTGCGGTCGGTGTCAACTATAGAAGTACGAGGGAAGAAAATAGAACAGGTGACTACTTTTCGATACCTGCTGGGTAGTATTACTAGTGATGATATGAAGTGCGAATGTGAAATAAAAGCAAGGATAGGAATGGCGAAAGAAGCCTTTAGGAAGAAGAAAATATTATTTTGTGGAACCTTGAATAAAGTTGAGGATAAGATTGATAAAATGCTTCGTGTGGAGTATTGTACTGTATGGGGCGGAAACATGGACATTACGCAAAAGTGATGAAAAACGACTGGAAGCCTTCGAAATGTGGGTGTGGAGAATTGAGAGAATTAGCTGGGTCGAACGAGAAACGAATGAGAGGATGTTACAAATGGTGAGGGAGAAAAGAACAATTTTAGATATTATTAAGAAGAGGAAGAGAAACTGGTTGGGACATTGGCTAAGAAGGAACTGTATCATGAGGAACGTACTAGTGAGTATGGTGGCATAAAAGAGAGGGAAGGGACAAACAAGACTAGAATTAATAGACGAAATCAAAACAGAGAAATCGTACGTAAAGACGAAGAGGTTAGCGGAAGACCGTGGAGCATAGAAGCTTCTCATTTGCGGCAAGTGACCTACCAATAATGGCAGAATACCTATTATTATGATCATGGGCGGCGATTAGGGGGGGCAAAGAGGGGCAGTTGCCCCCCCCCACTTTTTTGAAGTAACCCATTAATGTATATAATTTCATTTGGAAGTTAAAGTTTTCGTATTATTACTGTTTTATAGGAAAAAATGGTGCCATATAATATTTGCCGTTGCGTGAGTACGTATTTGGTTGTCTTCCTGTGAAGTTAAGAAAGCTACAAGGATTGTGTTTTAATTGCCACGGAAAATAACCCAAAAATTGACCTATTGGAGCACAACAATTCCAGCATTCAGGGATATAGAAGCAAAACTTGTTAAATCTATTTTTCAATTTTATCAGGAAACGAAGAAGTGACGCCCTTTTGTTTCAGAATTGTTGAACAGTTTTTTTGTTTAGTGGTCACTATTTAATACATATGAGTGAAATCAACCACTAAAATTAAAAAAAAAAAAAAAAAGTTGTTCACCAATTCTGAAAACATGAGGGCGTCACTTTTTCTTTGTTCCTAGGAAATTCGAAAATGGATAAAATTCGAAAATGGATTTAACAGGGTTTGCTTCTGTACCCCTTTCTTCCAAGGGCTCGATAGTCAACCGCTTTGAAACTGAGAGAACTTACGAAGAAAAGAAAGAAAAATTCACAAGGTATTCTTTAATTGCACATAAACTGACAGTTCCTAAAATGTCTTCTCTTTGTAAAGTAAGGAATATTGATTAGAAAGAGCGTAATAAGAAACAACTACCTTTTTCATTGTTTTGTAGTGTAATATACGAGTGAGTGGTGTGTTTAGGGGTGCACGAGTGTATATACAATGAAATTTAGTGAATTCAACACAATTATAGGTTTTAGGATTATTTTCTATAGCTGGAGTGTGAAGTATTCTAAGTATTGTGTTTTAATGTGTTCCAAGAAAGTGAAAACTGCACCTGATGGCAACGAACATATTTCGGGAAGCTGCAAAAGGAAATATTGCTTTAAATGTCGTAACATATGCTTGTAGTATTTAGTGTCTTTCATTTTCTAAGAGTAATAACATGCATTTAGTAGCGTGTGTGGAATTAAAAATTAAGTTGTTCATTAATCCCCAGTTTCAATATATAACTTCTACGAAACAAGACTCGTTATTCATTACTATGTTTAATATTATTCTTTCTATTTTTGTTTTGTAAATTTGTTATTAAATAATCTGATTACACAATTTTCCAGACAAACTTTTAAGATGTTCATGAGCAAGGAATCAAATCTCTTCTTACACTTTCGTTGTTTAAGAGTACAAAGGGATAGTACCTAATGGCGTTGCTCTTGTCTATTTACTTAATAAAATATGAAATGCGATATACGGTATTTTAACCGAAAAAGATAGTATCCTATTAGTTTTACAACCTTTCGTCAAACAGTGTTAGAAATAACCAGGGAAACTAACATTGATATACAAATATTCAGATCATGTCTTGCCCCCCCCCCCCCTATTTTTAACGTCCAATCGCCGCCACTGATTATGATTACCATGATAACTTTGTAAACGTATTTCTTCATTTCTTTTTGTGTATGTTAAAATAATTTGTTAAAAAATTAATTTATGATGACTAAGTCATTAGTTTATGGATAGATACAAAAATAAAAAAATAATGGAAACTATACTTTGTAATAAAAATAGAATTAAAATAAGTTTCAGAATTACTATTTAACTAGTGATACTTCTCCATTCCTCTTGTTTTATATTATGACTCGTGTGGTTATCACGTTATACACTTACCCTTCATTTGTACAAGTGAACTGAATGCCAGAACAATCAATCTTTTCGCACGAAGCTTTGTTCTTCTTAAACAACGCATTCTTAATGTATTCCATTAACCTATCAACAGATGATGTAAAGCAATCGTCCAAAGTGACATTAAATTGTAAATCTGCTTGGTACAATGGTCTCGGGGCAGCCGCTGCAAAATAAATAAATAATAATAATTAAAAAAAACATTCGTTATTATTTAGTATTTCACATCAACTTACTTAAAAATATCAGCATTGGTTATTATTTAGTATTTCACATCAATTTAGTTTAAAAAATATTAGCATTGGTTATTATTTAGTATTGCACATCAATTCTCTTTAAAATATCAGCATTGGTTATTATTTAGTATTGCGCATCAATTTTTTTTAAAGAATATCAATATGGGTTATTATTTAGTATTGCACATCAATTTACTTTAAAATATATCAGTATTGGTTATTATTTAGCATTATTATTTAAGCAGGTAATTTTGCTTAAAAAAATTATTATAGCTTTTCTAGTTATTAATATATTGTTAATAGTTTGATCCTAGGGAACACACAAACATACCTCGTGCATTGATATGATAATGACATGTAGTTGTTGTTCCAAGCTCTGTATCCTCTGCTACACAAGTTCGCAAAATTCTTCCTGGCTCTTTGATTTCACTGATATCACAGGTTACTTTAGGAGATGAACCACTGTACGTGAAAAACTGGGGTAAATCAAGATGCACGGGTTCAGAGTTTGAAATTTCTACTGTGCGATCAATACAATCTACAGGATCAGGTGGAACTGCTCCTGAAAAATAATAAAGCGAAGCAATGAATAACTAAGTATATATGAATGGATGCAGTTTTAATATACGGATCTATATATTTATAAAATTTTACAGAAGATATTTCTAATACTATTTTAATAGAGTAGTGTATAAGTAATGGAAATATGGTGTGCACTTACCTCTGAGATGCGTATTTACGTGGAAATATAGAAATGGAAGTCAAACCTGAAATGCACGTAATCTCCCATAAGGTAATTACAGATGAATGTATAGTTTGAGAAATGTTTATGATAAATTACGACGAATATTATATTAGAGTAGTTTTTAAGCAATCGAAGTACATGGGCGGCGATTAGGGGGGGCAAGAGGGGGCAGTTGCCCCCCCACTTTTTTGAAGAGACGCCCTAATTTATATAATTTAATTTGGAAATGTATACAGGGTGTCCACACAATTTGGAGAAAAGATCTCTGACTTTTCCCTGACGAAAGTTCCAGATTCCCCTAACCCCTGAATAACACAAAAGTATAGAAAAAAGAAAGAAACTCCAGCCTCCACACTCTCCATAGTTGGCCTTGTTCTCTTCCGCTTTTGTTTCTTTCTTTTTTCAATTTTCTTTCCAAAGGAATGTAAATTTACAAACATGTGCATTAGGCCGATATTGATTAGGCCTACATATCACACAAAATGTAAAGTTACAAACGAAAGTATGCAGTATACAGTGTACTTAAGATATGAAAAAAATACATATTATATGCTTACTCATTATAATACCAGTTACACAGCATTATAATATTGCCTATAGTAATAAACAGTTCATACATGATTTTACTGATTATTAAAAAAATACACACAGAGACACATACTTTTGATGGTGCAGTTGTTAAATGCAACACATTTAAAAATTTGTTTTCATCCTTTCTCGCATAGTTTTCTTCTCATTGATCTGAATATTCTTCTTGTTGTCTCCGCAGTTTAATTTTCTTTTCTTCTTCCTCCAGCTCCTTTAGTTGTTGCTGAATCTTCCGTTTCTCTCTCCTCTTCTCGTCTCCAGCATTTATTTCTCTTTTCTTTACCAGATACACATGGTATTGTCTCATTGAACTTCTCACTGAATTTATCACACCTCTTGTAATTATTAATCCTGATTATCCACATATTCTCATCACAGAATCATATATGATCCGTTGAGCCACCCGAGATTCTTCTTGTAAGTTGTCAACAATGAGAATTTTATTTATTGTGAAACCACTTTCAAAAAATGCGTTTCCGTGAAAGATAAAACACAATTTCATAACTGACCATAAGTCAACGAAGTTCTTCCCATTTCCTAAGACTAAGTAAAAAAACTCATCAAGTCCAATACCATCTCTGTCATTGGCTATGAATTCATTCGAGTGTTCTTTAAATTCTTCAGTCTGAGCTTTTACTGTGAGCTGGAGATAATATTTTTTCGCGTTCTCAGCCACTTGTTCAGATATCCTCTTGGCACCATGCAATTCTTCTAGAACAGCGTCTATTCTTTTGAGCAAATATGCCAGGATGCAGTTAGATATGTGTTTTTAGCAGAAAATTAGTTTCAACAACTATATCAGAGAACACTACATTTTGCATCCAGTAACAGCAAAGAAATCAACCCTGTTTCATAAATTCAGTAATTGAACAATTGACCTAAATAGATTTTTCCCTGACTTTCCCTGACCAATCTGCCATTTTCCTGACTTCAACTGACACATTTTTACTTCTCTGACTTTCACTTATTTACAAGAATGTGGGCACCCTGGTAAAGGTATTGTATGTATTACTGTTTCATAGGAAAACATGGTGCCATATGATATTTGCAGTTGCGTGAGTACGCATTGGATACCTGTCTTCCCGTGGAGTTAAGAAAGCTACAGGAATTGCGTTTTAATTGCAATTCAAAGCAATTAATATTGCAATTGCATATTTCCTTAAATGTCATAGCATATGCTTGCAGTACTTACTATATTTTATTTTCTAAGAGTAAAAACGTTCATTTAATAGCATGTGTGGAATTAGAAGTATAAGTTGTTCATTAATTCCCAGTTTTAATATAACTTCTGCAAAACAAGCATCATTATTCATTACTATGATTAATATTATCCTTCCTATTTATTTGTTTTGCAAATTTGCAGTTATTGCAGTTTTGCAGTTATTAAATAATCTGATCACACAATTTTCCAGACAGAATTGTAAGATATTCATGAGCAAGGAATCAAAGCTCTTCTTACACTTTCGTTGTTTAAGAGTATAAAGGGCTGTATACTGTATTGCCTGTATTGCTCTTACGAATTTACTTAATAAAAGAGAAATACGATATACGGCATTTTAAGTGAAAAAAGATAGCATCCTATTAGTTATGCAACCTTTCATCAATCATTGCTAGAAACAAGCAGGAAATCTAACATTGATATACAATTGTTAAGATCATGTCTTGCCCCCCCCCCCACTTTTAACGTCCAACCGCCGCCACTTTCGAAGTAGTTTGTGCTTTTGTGTCCAACACGAATTTGCGTTCAACTGAAAAGAACTGTAACACTGTACACTAGCATTGACGTTAAGGCAGCCATAATGCATAGTATATAAACTGAATGACCGTCAATCAGGGTATACGAGAAGCAAGAGTTAAGAAACGGAACCATTGAAATCCTCTGATGTAGTAGGTGTACACTGGAAGATTATGGCTTTAACAAGAAGTAAGTATAATTTAGATTGTTAATTAGATTGGCCACTTTGTTTTTGTGTAAATCGTGAAAAAACTGGAAAACAACGAGCCCTGCGGGGCTTCCAATCTTTTTGCTCGCTCGGCTATGTTTTTTTAAGATAGCATTAGTGCCTTTTAGTTACCACCTTGTTTTTGTTGTTTTTGTGTAAACTGTGATAAAGGTAGGAAACAGCGAGTCCTGCGTGGCTTCTAACCCCCCTTACTCACTGTCGCTCATGTGGCTAAATTTTATTAAGATAGCATTAGTGCTTTTTATTGTCCACCTAGCACAAGTTGGTCGGTGTTTTGAAGAAGACCTGTTAAAGTGCATCTGCACTGGGGAATGCAAGAGCACAGATTAAAAGAGATTCCTGAAGGTACAGAAAGTGAAAGCAGAGAGACAGGAGTATGTTTTTTCATGAATTTCTGTGTGGATCTATAAAGTAAAACATAAAACATGAATGAACACATACATTGGAAACAATTACCCTAGTGAGGTTAAGAGATTTGATAGATCCATTTCTCATATAGTCCTAGTGCTGAAAAGGGATGCGTTAAACTTGAAGTAAGCAAATAAGTAGCGAATACTTATTTCAATGTTATGCATTGTCAGGGAATTTTATTGTCTATTGAAACGGAGTAACTTGATGACGCTGATCTATGTTGTATTTAAGTCAGTAATGCATAAAAGGAATTAAATTCATTGTGGTGCTAATTAATTACACTAGATGTCTATTTCCTATGATCCACCATGAGATCCTCTTTCTAAATTATCATGTCAAGTTACTGCCAAGAAAGAAAGAAAGAAAACAAAAGTATTCAATGCTGTATTTCAGTTGTTCTTACCGCAAAAAATAAATTTTATTATTATTATTATTATTATTATTATTATTATTATTATTATTATTATTATTATTATTATTATTATTATTATTATTATTACATTTTCATACTTTTTATTTGTTAATTTGTAATTTTGTTTCCCTGCTTGTGCCTGATTATTATAGCACTTGCAGTACTTGACATTTTTCGATTAATATTACATACATATTACAAAATTAACAAAAATTAAAGTATAACAACACTGATAATTTTATGTTATATAATAATAATAATGACAGAGTATTTCGTTTTGCAATTGCTGTAACGAAAGGCTTAATGGAGTATAATTTGGTATTGGTATTTGGTATTTGGTCATCTTAATGGTATAGTTCTCATATAGCATTAATTTTTATGTTAAGAAAAAAGTTTTTGTCAGTTTATTAGAAAACTACTCATGAGGATTTGTCAATTATCTTAATGAGATTGACTAATTGATATGTTTTTTAAATTGATTGATTATATTTTTAAAACAATACTTTCCTCATTAAAACTTATGAATGGATGCTGTAGGATACGTAGCACGTAATTGATTGTTCAATATACTACTGTAACCTTCCTCAATTTTTCTCTATATTAATATACAGCGTTTCCATAATTTAAAGTGGTATTACGTCGCTTTGGATTATCGTATTCAAATGAAATTGGTCACATTTGAAAGAAAAACTCAAATATTTTTGTGCATGTCAACAATGGACAACAATGTTAATAATGAATGAACGGGGTCAAACGGGATCACATAAAAAGTAAATTCACTCATGTTTACTTTGTGCTCACTAGTTGGTGAGCACACTTGTGTAATCAGTACCGTGCCGTGGGGGAGGAGGGGGGACGAGCGGGGCGATGGCCACTGGCGCCGAAGTAAGCGGGTGAAAAATTCGGAAGGAAAAACAATAGATACATATAAAATGGAAGGAAAAATAGAAAAAGGGCTCAAAATCAAGGAAAAATAGGGTTTATTTTTGAAAATTTTCTTGCGCTTCGCGCGCGGCTGATCTATCGGCCTCACTCATATGTACGAGAGGGGGGGGGCGTCGTATACTCTCGTCCCGGGCGTTGATTTCCCACGACACGGCACTATCCACAATTGGAAGCAGAAGAAAAGAAGAAGAAGGCAATGACTTTATTTTCCAACAAGATGGAGCCTCTTCACTGGCATTTACATGTTCGGGAACATCGGAATGAGCGGCTTCCAGAAAGATGGATTGAACGTGCCGGAAATGGTGTCTTCTACAAGTGACCGAGGTCGCCTCATAAAAAGAAGTCACTGTTACGGTCTGTAACTTCTTTGTATGGGGTTACCTAAAGGATTATGTATATGTACCCTCATTGCCTCAAAACCTGCAAAAAGTGCAAGTTCGTATCAGTGCTGCCATCCAGTCCATTTCATTAGACATGTTGCAACATGTGTGACGTGAATGGAAATATCGTCTTGATGCTTGCATCGCCACTCGTGGGACCCACATTCAATGTCTATGAGGTATAGTAAAAATTATTTGAGTTTTTCTTTCAAATGTGGCCCATTTCATTTAGATACGATTATCCAAAGCGATGTAATACCATTTTAAAATATGATAGTGTTTTTATGGAGACGTGTGTTAGGTCAGTTAACGTTGTAACATGGTTATGTAATGATGATAATGCTTATGTAACAAGTCAAGCTTAATACGAGGAAGTGATGTTGATTGAAGGTTACAGCAACAACTAACATAATACATTAATATAAAGAAAATGAATGCAGAATACAGAGGTATGTTGAGCAATCTTTTATTCTTAATTAACTTCTTATTTTTCAATCCTTGTACCTTATATTTAACATATTTTTCTCTTGACTTATTATTTCTTCGCTTTCGTGCACTGTTACCGACCTGTTCATCACATTACTTTTATCTTTCTCCACTAAAATTCATTTGCTTTCAGCGTGTTAATACTATCATTTAACCTGCATTCTAACACAATGTCTATCTGTAACTCATTTCAATATGTAACGTGAGCATGAATTTCAACATGGCGCTTACATGAACACTTTTCGGCTTTTTTTCCTGTTCTTTAATTTCTCTTTTCTTTTCTCCCTGTTAGAATAGAGGAGAAAATGATAGAGGAGAGTGCAATTGGAAGGGGAGTTCGACAGAGATGCTGTCTTACCATCAATATTTAATATCTATCTAGAAGAGATAATGAAAAAGAGCCTACATAATGAAGACGGTATTTCACGGAGAATGATTAGGTTTGCAGATGATATGGTGCTTGTTGCGGAATCTGAAGAAAAAATAAATAAGATGTTAGAAAACTTTAAAAAAAAGAGCTGTGAAGAATAAGGGATGAAAATAAATGTGAGAAAGACAAAAGCCATGGTGATTGGAATAAGACGGTCGGAGTCAAATATAGAAGTAGGAGGGCTATTATGAATATTTTTGAGGAAACATGCAATGTTTTGTACATGGAACTGCCTGTAAAAGCCTGTCAGATTTTGACAGGCATTATACAGGCGCCTGTTTCGGCGAAAACACATGTAAAGAAAATATTACAGGCACATTGTCTTCAGGTGATATGCATGTCGAAAAATTATTAAACTTCTGTTGAAAATTTTGCACGGAAACACGAATTGAACAGAGCCTGTACATTAAAATGAGAACATTCAATGTACACATAGTCACTCAAATGCAAGTAAATGGAGGGAACATGTGCATGTAAAGTACCTTGAATAAATTGTTGATAACATTCGCAATACAGTAAGAATGAAAAGTACAAGGAAGGTGGCTGTTTATCAACATGTAATATACATGTATGACATTTGCATTACATGTAAATACCATGTATTAGCTTATAGCATGGAAAACGCATGATGTAGAATGTTATTTTACATTTATCATTTTCGTGTACATGCGAAGTGTGAAACTCCCCTACGTGTAGTGTACAGGCAATGTACAGGTGAACGGGAACATGCAATGATCATGATTGCCAATAAATGCATTAAACAGATACGTGTGGTGAACAAGGTGGATTGGAGCTAAACATTCACGTTATAGGCATAGGAGACATTCAATATTCAGGCACAAGTCTCCAATTCGACATTCGCTATGCAAGGTCCTGACACATGTATAATACATGGAATTACAACTGAATACATTGCCTGTATTATCTCCGTGTGCATGCGAAGTGTGAACCCACCTATATGCAATGTACAGGCAACGTGCAAGTAAACGAAAAATGCAATGATCATGATTGTCAATAAATGGGTTAAACAAGTGCATGCAATGACCAAGGTTGATTGGAGTGAATCATTAATGTTACAGGTGTAGGAAACATCTAATATTCAGGCACCAAGTCTCCAGTTTGCCATGCACATATGCAAGGTTCTGACACATGTATAGTGCTTAATGCGAAGTACTTTACATGTATATTCCGCTAACACGCCCACTAATTCGCTAACACCTGTATTTCACATGTATTTAACATGTCAATTACATTTTTATCAAATGAAAAACAGCTGTCGTCAGATTCTCATGAGGTAACGTATATGTCAACTACATGGAATATGCCGGTTACGTACATGTCTTTCCACTCTCTACATGTTGTTTACACGGATTTTTCACGTTGCAAGGTTGCAACCCTATCAACATGAATACTACCTGTTTCCGTGAAATGAACATGCAATGATCGTGAAAAAAATCGATACCTGTCTCATGCGTTTAAAAGTGTTCCATTTTCAGGCGCATGTACAGGCGCCTGAAAAAAAAAAGCCTGTTTATACATGTTTCACAGGCGCCTGTAAACTACTTGCATTTTCTGTCTGGGGGGAGAAAATAGAACAGGTGACTTGTTTTCGATACTTGGGTAGTATTATTAGTAATGATATGAAATGTGAACGTGAAATAAAAGCAAGGATAGGAATGACGAAAGAAAACTTTAGCAGGAAGAAAATACTATTTTGTGGGACCTTGAATAAAGAGTTAAGAAGAAGACTCATAAAATGTTTCGTGTGGAGTATTGTACGGGTCAGAAACATGGACATTATGAGAGTGTTAGAAATGGTACGGGAGAAGAGAACAATTTTAGATATTATTAAGAAGAGGAAGAGAAATTGATTAGGACATTGAATAAGGAGGAACTGTATCATGAGGGACGTGCTAGAGGGTATAGTGGCAGAAAAGAGAGGAAGGGTGCGAAGGAGACTACAATTAATGGATGTAATCAAAACAAAAAAATCGTACATAAAAACGAAGATGTTAGTTGAAGACCTTGGAGCATGGAAGTTTCTCAGCTGACGCAAGTGACCTGCCAATAATGCCAGAATACCTATGATGATGATGATGATGATAATTTCTCCTTGCTGCTTCGATTTCATATCTGATGAAGTATATAGCGAAAGACTTATGATATACATTTCTAGCGTGTGTAATTGAATTTTCATAATTTTCTGCAAGTAATGAATTTTCTATCTGCACTTCGGATACATAGTGAGGTTTAATATTCAAGTACAAAAGCCATGTTTGTATTTGGAAAATCTTTAATTGAATGATGAACATAAATGTCAAATTACTCTCTTATCTCATATAAATATATACCTATATCTATGTATGTATATATGTATCTATCTATCTATCTATTAAATTCGATTAAATTAAATTAAAAAAAAATAAGCTGATCATTAAAAATATTGTCTCTTACTATTAGTATGAACTATTTCTGGCACTTTCAAATGAATTAATACTTACTTTCACAGCTAGGGTCCATAGTGCTGTTCCAATTACCGTGGGAACAGATAATTACTTCCAGGTATTTCAAGGATTTTGGAATTGTATATTCCTGATCACATTCATACCTACATATGCTTCCATCGGACAAGTTTCCATCACCTATCTTTCCACCAGGGCCCTCACATGTCAACCTTCCGTTCGCAGGTGCCATTGGTTTTGGACACAGTGATTCTGTAAGAGAATTCGTTTAAAATATCATAAACGTGATATTAAAATATCTCAGTATATACAAAACTAAAGAAATAACTTAGAGAAATAGCATTTTTTAAAAATGGAACTTCAGAAAAAGGTGTCGGTATTGTGTAGCATTGCGTACCGCCAGACAAAGTACAAACTGTACCTACTTCCAGAAATGCATCCTTTACAAATAAAAAAAAAAAAAAAAAGAGTAAGAAAGAAAAGAAAAAGGAAAGAAAGATAAAATACATGCCTTCCCCAGTTAATTTAATACATAAGTAATTACCTCAATAACACCTTCTTATGGAAATATCATCTGTTACCACAGTGTTGTTTCTTTTCCTAACCTAGTTCAATCACTGGTTACGCTATACATATCCCTGTCCTTTACCTCTGTGGTAATTCGTATTAGGAACGCACGTGGTTGTTGTTATAAATATAAGCACATGTTGGTTGTTTATAAATAGATCTATGTGCGGGTCATTACAATAGTTTCACACCGTATTAATCAGGTAAGGTGCATTTTTTTTTTTTTTTTTTTAGATATTTCCATTATTTTGATTACCGTCTGTATATCCAGAATATAGACCCATTTTTATATCAATGTATAACGTATGTACGTGAGATACAAGGTCACAAGCAAAATAATTTATCAACCTCATATCTCATACGTGTTCTTTTGTTAAAAACCGGAACGAAAGAGCCAATTTAAGTAAGTCTAACCTTATAACTTTCTTTATTGCTAAACACTTCTCATCCAAATAAATGATTATCTTTGCAAAATATTTATTTTTTTACCTTACTTATTTCCTACTAGCAGAGTGCCCGTTCTTCATACGGGGAGAATATGTTTCATCTTACGGCATCGAAAGTGTCACTGTTCGTCTCAGCAACCCCGAAAACCATGGATTCGATACTAATATCAGACATTTTTTATCATTCTTATGTATCTTCCCCCTCCCCCAAGATGTACCGTCAAAGTGAAATGATAAAAACCATCCCACGCCTGAACCTCATCTATGTTGAAAATTTGATGGAGATCGGTTTGGTAGTTCAAAAGATATCAAGTCACAAACATAGTTATTTTCATTCTTACATATATAAAAGATAGAAATAAAATACTTACTCTCACAGCTGGGATCCATTGTGCTGTTCCATTCTCCATTAGAACAGAGAGTCACTATAAGATGTCTTTGTGAATGAGAAATCTCATAGCCTTGGTCGCATTCGTATCTGCACACACTGCCATCTGGTAGATTTCTGTATCCAAATTTCCCAGTAGGTGTCTCACAAGTCAGTCTCCCATTCAGTGGTGACATCGGCTTCGGACATGAGGTTTCTGAAACATTAGTTTTCACAATTTAAAATCAATTCGAATTCTCTTTTCTTAGAGAAAACAAATAATATTCGAATAAAATTTAACTTTAAGTACATGGTATTTAAAAAAAAAATTATTAAAGAAATAACTTAGCAGTGAAAAATATATACAATTCACTTCTCCGCTCCAAATGGAAACCAATTTCCGGTTATATGGATGAGAAGCTCTCTAACCTATCTGGTTATCGAAACTTGTAAGAAATATAACATCTTACCTACGTCACTACCACCAAAAAGATCTGGAAGAATCTCTTATACAACGTGAAAGCTATTACAAGAGTAAGATTATGTATTCGGGAATATATTAATGTAGACGGCAGACTAAAGTCTGCTTCTGCGCGTGCAGATCGTCAATTGGGTTACAGAAGCGGACACTAGGTGGCAGCATGAATGACCAGTGCGGTCTTCTTGCAACTCAGCAAGAACTCATTCTTATTCAGCTCCAGTTCTTCACAGTAGCAGGCAGATCTCCCGCGTCAGGGCAAAGAACTATGTGAACACGAGGAACCAAGGCTGGCCGAAACAAGGAAGACGGTCTACCAATAGAAACTTTGAACAAGTATTATGTAACCTTTTATTTAATTTGTAATTGGAGCCCTCAGCTCATAGTGTTTTGTAATCTTAATTTCAAAAGTTTTTCGTATAAACTTTCTCTTATCGAAATATTTGTTTCTTTTGCCCTAATGATTCCTGCAAGTGTGTCTGGTAATACATACTGGCGGAAATACCTATGCTTACTACTGAGGCAAGTGTATCCTCGTATTTATTAGAATTCACACCAAGTCATTTGTGAATGTACAAGCACATAGAAATAAACACAAGGGCATTCGAACCACGAACCATTACCACACAAAAATTTTGAACACACTTAATACTGCTTAAAAAGAAGGAACAGTTGTACGCACCTAAAACATGTAATTCGCAATATGTGCGTAGAGTTTCAGAGTAACTTTAACTTCTTCCTCAGTGCTGTATAGAAGCATTACGAATTACTGGCCGTTTCAGGTAAGAAAATCTCTTCTTTCTTCTTAAGTATAGTCCTATTGTTTCTTTGAGCAGTCACACTTAATTATGGTTTATCTAGACATTTATATCAAAGTGAACTACCATAGGTCAAGTACCGGTATTATGTAAACCAAAAGATCAGCAGAAAGAATTATTTCTGAAGTTTACTATATCCTCATCAATAGACCAAAATTAAGTTTGGATAAAGGAAATTTTAATAAACACTGGGACAATATTATATCAAGGTACAAACACAACCATAATAAATATATATATATATATATATTTTCAAACCTTAAGTTCCAGTCTCATGTAAGGAGTGTCTTAATTGTCACAATCTATAAATATTTTAAATATTTATATATAAAAAAATAGTTTCTGACATTCAGAGAGTAATCTACACCCCCTAACATCCCCAATTTTTTTTTTTTACACACACCCCTGGATGGAAAAGGAATACTCCCCCAAATCCAATTGTATCAGTCAGTATCATATAGGTTATTTATTACATCAAGTTAAAAAAGGTTTAGCATTTAGGAAAGAAGGCAATATTCTTATTTATTTTTATTTCAAAATACGAAGCGACCTCGTTCTCATGTACGGCTTCGAGAACCACATGACCTCATTGTTTCGGTGGTGTTTCAATCAAAACAATTGACAAAACAGACACGCTCATACTTACCCTCCTGAGCTCCGCGGTCGTTTCCGTTTCTGTTATTTATAGTTAGTACAAATAGTGAGACTGTCAAAAGTGCCCAAATATTTCTGTATTGTCTTCAAGAAACAGTCTTTAAATTAAGACAAAATGACATTTCTGTTGAGTGTGGAGTACAACTTGCTTAAGTATGGGGATGGGGAATATCATAACTCAAGATCAGGTGAGTCAATTTTTTTATTGTTTTGTTATTTAGCAGGAGAAGATAACGGATTTGAACTTGGTTTTGTCTTTGTATTAACATGAAATCTTTGAACTTAGCTTCCTATTCGTGTTTATATGAAATTTTATTTTAATGATCCAATGTACAGAAATTAATCTATTACAAAGTGTAAGTTTTATTTTTAAAAGATTGAGCTGCATAAATGAAAGCTGCGAGGGAGGGGGGAACATGTGTAAAATTTGAAAAATGAAAAGAGAAAGATGCCGGTGGTGATCGCTTGTAGCGCCAGGTTTTGTAGTGATAAAAATAAAAAAATAGACAGCGGGTTTTTGGGTTCACATTCCGTCTGTCCCTATTTATTCCCTTGCACCACCGTTAAAGTCTTCGTTCCCCGAACTAAAATGGTTTGTGACTCGATATGGATTGATCTCACGGTTAGGAAATCCTATCTCCCCGCGGTGTCCCAGGGCTTTAGGGAAATAAGATCCCTCTAAAACCGTGTAAGCAAATGAAACTTGATATTACTCGCATATGTATCCTGAATTTACATGCTGCAACGCTGAAAGAGAATTTTGCTCTAATGTTTGGTTTGTGTGAACGAACTAGACTGACTCTCACTTTCCAAGTGGACTGAATAATAATAGTAGTAAGAAGAATAAAACCAGAAAATAAACGAATATCTAGAATTTAGAATTTAGTTGAAAATTCTGAAAATCAGTCTAATCCCCACTATAGTCGAGAAATGCTAATATTGCCTAATTTGCCTAACAGATCCTTTGGAAACCAATGATATGCTTGAGGTTTGGGATACAACTTGTTTATGAAAGAAAAAGCTTACGAATTTGATTAACAATGTAATAAAAGTTTTAATGAGCAAATGAAAACAATAACAAAAAAATGTTTTCTAAAAAATTAAGCAAGCTGAAGGTTAATATTGAATTTTGGGTTTTCTGACAACAAATGTTCAGAATAAGGCATAAGGCCTTAACACAAAAAAAAATCAATTTAAGTAAATTACATTGAACTATGTAGTGAATGAATTGTTATCATTAACCTGATAATAATAAACAATCTGTGGAATTGATGTTTATAACCAGTGCTAGATGCAATCTTACATTGTTTACGTTTTATATATATGGCTTTCCTGATTTACATAGATATCATACCAAACTGGTTAAATTACAATTTTGCATTTGAAAAATACCTAATTATTTGACATCGCATGCTAAGTATATAGTTTACGTTGATTAGCTGATTTATTTTGACTATAACCTTTTTAATATTTACGAGATTAAGATATTACATAGCTAGACGGAATTTTGAATATAATAACCTATATTTTATTCGGGTGAAAACTAAGTATTGAAATGATTTAAAATGAGTTAAACTAGTTGAAGTAAGTGGAAATGAGTTGAAGTAACTTGAACTAAAATAAAATAAATTGAGAAACAAGTCATGACTTTGATTTGAGATTTGTGGGAAGTATGAAAGAAACATAGAATGATCCAAAGGAGTTAAATAAACCTACTGCCTGACTGCTAACCATTTCTAATTATTTAAATTAATAACTGAGAATGAGAATAAGTGCACTAAATATGCACTTTGAGATTTACCTAACAAACATACACTATCAAGTACATAAAATCAATGAGCGTAGCATTACCATTTCGTTATGCATAAAGGCTACATATATATACTCATATTAACACAAGTAGAAAATTAATGGACACAAACATATATATATATATATATATATATATATAAAATCATAAGTAAATACATGCATACACACATAAAAATCAAATAACACATGAATATAAATAATAAATGTCAAGACGTCTCTCGAGATTTCTTTAATCTGAATATATTGAGTTTTTCGTGATTTTCTCTTTATCATTAATAGGATTGGTATACGGCCGGACATTTTCATGTATTCCTCTAGTTTGTTCGTCTAGTTTATGCGCATAAACGTCTGATCGCTCGATTGTTAGAGGATCAGACTGACGTAATAATTGCGGCTTTACTTAGCCTACTTCGTATTTTTCATCCGTATTCTACCTGACTGTACTAATGTCGGTTCCGCTTTATTTATGGATTACGTATCTCCAACCAAGAAAATGATTAATTGCGAGACTAGTCGCATATACATCATAGTTACTAATTAATCCTTTAGCTCTCTTACGTAACATATATTTGATGACTCATTACAATATTATTTATTAGAGTTTTACTAGTATATAGATCGAAATAGACTCATTTAGTACGTTCACTTCTATGCAAAATTACTTTACAAACACTATAATCTCTGGACAATTAAAGCAATGTCTTGAATATATTTTCTAGGAATATCTATTATGTCTTGTTCAAAATTATCTTAAAGTTCTCATATTACATGTACATAGCGCAGATGATGCATTTTTACTTCATACAACTTTCCATATGTTAAAGTAAATACTTCTTTCATCGTTAAAGGTCTACAACCCGTCATTCGATCTACTTTTAAATTAACTTTCTTTATATGTTATCAAAAAAATCTAAGCGACAAATAGAGAAATGACCTAAACTACTATCTCCTTAATAAAAACAACGACATATTCACTAAAGTCACAGAATATCTATATATAAGTATCATTAAAAAAAATATCTCTATTTTAATAAGCCTTGCTCAAAAAGAAAGAAAAAAAAATCTAATTGTTTAGCAATTACAGTTCGAGTTGGAAAATCTTTTCTCCACGCGGTGTAAATACATTAACAGTTTTCAAATAGTTCCGACTTTATATCGCGAACGTCTTGCATTTTATTCAATGACGAAAATTTCCCTTTTGGAATCAACAAAAAATATAATTTGGATGGGTCCTACCTTTCGTCGTACACACTGCTCTCACCACCAAGCTCACCACTAAGCTCAGCACACACATACAGATGTCCCTGCGTTTACTGGCTTCCTTCTTTCGTGCGAAGTGTCCTGGATTCGGAGTTCCTCTCTTCGATTCCCGCTGCGTCCTCCTCTCAAACTGGAAGGGGCGTCGCTCTTGGGCGTCTCCTGATCCATCAAGGTGGGGCTTCTGTTGGTCCATTTCTGATAGGATGCACTCTCACTAAAAGCACTTTCAGACGTCACACTGCACCAACATCACTCTCGGTGTTAAAAGTGTAGTGTTACACGGATAAACAGTGTTTATTGTTTTTAAGCATTGTGTATAATACTTCAAAACTGATTATGTATGATTAAAACTAGTTCAAGTGCTTTCGGTGCGTATGTAGGTTATTCTAATTGTCTGTAATAGCTCGTGATTACGTTTATAAGTACGAAACTCTGTCACTCAAAAAAAAAAAACAATGTTTGTAGGCGTTTCGCGATCTATATATATATATATATATTAGCAGCGTTACAAAGTTTATGTATATATGTTTATATATATAAATATATTTTGAAGAAGATCAATGTGTAGGTTACTATGCTAAGGAAAGATTGTAATATCGTACACTCGGCTTCGGTGAGTTTAGCCGCACATTGTTATTGTGAACTTAACTTTTGATTATGAATGTAGTGTGTGTGTAAGTTCCGGGTATGTTTTTGTGTTGCGGTGGTACGCTGTTTCCCGGTGAAGAATTATTTTACGACTGCCTTGGAGTTTTGAATTTTTTTAGCCGGCCGATCTTTTTGGATACGCCTCTAACGGTGTCTTCGATTTCGTCTCTGCTCTCTTATTCGTTAAGTCATTTTGGTGTCCTAAATTTTGATTCTCTTGGTCTCCGCCTAGTTACGGTGTTCGAGCGTCGTTTCTCTAACGTACGTGCTTCCTTCAAATTTCACATGTTATATCGAAAATTTTTATGAGAGTTGATTTGGCACCTAGTCGTCTCGTGCGTGGTTTTGGACCATTTCACAGTTCTATGTTAAAATTTTATCTTGGTTCTGAGTGGCGACATATGGTCTATGCTGTGATTTTGACAAATTCGCAGAGATTATATTTCTACTTGGATTCTATTTAACGTGTTAGGACTTTATTATTTTTCTCAATTTCACAAAAAGATGCTAAAAGCTGTTTTGTTCTTCTTTCTTGGGTTCACGCCGGGTACTCTGTTGTGTGTGGTTTTCTACGTGTGTGGCTTAGGCAGTGGTATTGAGAGACAATGGAAGGGTCTTTCAACTGTCCTCGCCGCACGGACAGGTATACAGAAAAAAATAAATCATGTTACTTCTCGGATAGTAAGGGAAAATAAAGAGAATGTTCTTTGGCTCTTTAAACAAACAAAAATGAAAATGAAAATTATATGCACTAATGTTCATAATTATACGCAAAATTGGGTTTAAAAAGATTTATTTAAAAATTAAATAAAAATGGTAATGATGCAACTGTCACAGTTATCCCCCTCCTAAGATGGAGCAGATGATGCAACTTAGTTGAAGCAGATCTCCATCCTAAGAGAAACTCTGTGATTGACATTGCATCATGAATTCTAAGTAAATTGAGCATTACATAAAAATCCGAACCCTAATTAGAAATTTCAAAGTTCACAAAAATATTCTGAAGTACATGAAAATCCTATCCCTAATTTTGAAGTTCATAGAAAAGTTGAAATACATAAAAATCCGAACCCGAATGGTTTTTACCTCGTGTGCTCTGATCTGCTAGTGGATGATAGGTCTCAGGTGTCGAGTTTGTGGTCAGTTCAAGCTGCTGGACACAAGCTTATGAGGCATGTTTTAAGTAATATGACTTTTATCTTAATTGTCTCTTGGAGTTCTTCTTTAATTTTCTTCCTTCTGGTCTGCATCATCGCAGGTGTAATAATTGGAACTCTTCGTTATTTTATCTGCGCGGGATACGACTTCTTACTTTTCTTCCAAAGTGCTGGCTGCCCTAGGTAACAAAACAACAAAACAATAATATTATATAATCTTCAGCGTCTTATATCATCGGGAAAGAGAGCATTGGTTACAGAGGGTGGCATGGAGCTTCAATTCCTCCATGTGCGAGGGCAAAGCCACTGCTCGCACTTCTGCTTTTATTCTTCGGCCATGATTCTTCTTCAGTAACACAACTTTAAAATATAAGGAGAGTAAAATGATTAAGGCAAAGTTCCATGTCGCAACCATTCAATTGTGGGAACTTGCAAACATCTTGGTGGAATTGTCATCTGCTCGCAGCTCGGAGCTCACTATTCTTTGGCTCGGCGCGTTTTCGCAGGTATCATCACCAAGGGGAAGGGGTGCGTTGAGTCTCTGCTCTAAACGCAAAACTCCACTTCAGAGAGCTCAAATCGGGAATCCTTCTCTACCGATTGCTCTGTATATAGGCACTTCTTCGTGCATAACAAAAATTATATCTCCTGGGCCGGTTTTAATGCTGGGTTGCGCACATTGGTGAATATCTTTTTCCAATCTTCCTCTGTAATTTGGTTTGTCTCACATCCGTTATCTGAAATAAAGTTAAAGTAAATGCGCTGGTAAACAAATTTACTTCTGGGCATTATGCATCCATATAATTCATCTTCTTATTCTTTATGTTTATCTTCTAGGGTTAGCCACTTGGATAAGAGATGCAGGTATATTCAACTGAGCTGTGCAATAGACAAAATTCTCTTATATTTCTTTCATTATTTTCCTGCTAAGTTTTCTCCTCCGCGCTGATGTTTCAGTTTTCAATTCTTCTTTTCTTGCATTAACTTCTTGCAATTCTTCTTCTTTACTTCTTGCATGCAATCCTTGTATTTCTGGGCTTCCATTTCTTTTCATGCCATTGTGTATTTGAGGTTGTTTTCCAGCAAGCTGTTGCGTAACCTTGACTCGAACCTGGACCGTTGCAAGTCAATTTTTAGTTTTCCAGAGCCTGTTCAGAAGCCTGAGTTGAATCTGGCTCCCTGTCGCTTTGGTTCGTGTGAATCGCATTATGGGGACGGCTAGGACCACGTCCTCTGCGATTGCTGGTTCCTCTTTGCGACACTTCTTGTGTCCGGATTTCTCGAATTTCGTTTGGCTGTTCAGCCGCGGAGCTAGCTCGTAGACCTCGATTTCCTCCTCTGGAGTTTCCTCTAAAATGTCGAGCCGTGTTGTTTCCTCTTCGTGGTCCTGGTCGTGTATCCCTATGTTCTAGGCCATTTTGTACTGGTTGCTCGTCCGGTCGTGTCATGGCTCTCCCTCTTCTACGGTAGGGGTGTGGACGCTCTCTTCTTCTTCTTTCTCCACGGGAGTTTCGTTCTGTGTTGCCGGTTGCCTGCACCTGCTGGATTCTCCTGGAGCCTTGCACTGCTCCCCCCCGTTGACCTCGCTGAGCGTTTCGTTCTCGCTGCTGGCTCTCGATGCGATCCAACTCCTCGCTATCCCACAATATCATGGATAGCTGTTCTGTATCCTGTAGATGGATCCCAATAAGTTGTCGCTGTACCCGAATGGGCAACATGTTTTTCACATTGGACAACACCTCGGTCTCCGACATTGTCGGACTTAGCTCCTTGAATGACTTCACCTGCTCCCAGAAGAATTCTCGGAGCGATTTTCGGGAGTCAGGGCGGTATCGGGTGTTGCGGAGTCGAGTCAGCTTTCTCTGTATGATTGCTTCACTCTGGAAGTTCCTGAGGAAAGCTACTCTGAAATCCTCAAAGGTCCTGAACTGGTGTAGATGGTTGTCGATCCACATTTTCGCGGCACCTCGGAGGATTCGTGGAAGGATTGTGAGGAGTTCGGATTCAGCAATCCCATAGAGCCTACAGTCATCCAAGAGTCGTCCTAAGAATGTTGACGGCAAACTCGCATCTGCGTCAGGGTCAAAGGTTGGCAGTTCATCGATTTTTGGTGCTCTCAAAAAGCTTCGACCGCTGCCGTGCGTGTCCAATGATCTTTGGGACTGCGCAGTGTCCCGTCCTAAATCCTCGCCAATGACAGATGCATTCAATGGTTGAGGTGAGGCAGTTCGACTTCTTGAAGTCTCTCCTGTATCCGTAGTTGGGTGTGCGCCGGTGCCCATTGTTTGACTCTGGCTTTGCATCCTCTGGGAAATCTCTTCGGCTAATCTGTCGACGCGGTCGGCCATTTTTCTCTTTTCTTCCTCCTGCACCCGTTGCAGCATGGCCATTTGTTCGGCATGAACAGAAAGTTGCCTTTCTACATTGTGCATGCCCCGCTGCACTTCTTCTCGGTTGGCTTCTAGACGCCTCTGCAATTCCTCTTTGTCCGTTTTAGCCTGATTTTCCTGTTGGGAATGCATTCTTCGGACATCTTCTAATATTAATTCCTGTCTCTGTTCAAATTTCTGGGCGAGCCGTTCTTCGGTCTTCTCCGCCTCCTGCTGAATTCTCTCCTCAAGCAATCGCAGCTGTATGTGACTTTCTTCTGCTTGCACTTCCAGCCTTTCAGCGAGTTTTGCAGCTATGGTCTCCTCTATGCGTTGGCATTGCCTCTGTTGCTCTTCTCGCAACCTTTCCATTTCCTGTCTTTGCTGTTCCCTTTGCTCTTCAAACTTTCTTTCAAGTTCTTGCTTTTGCTCTTCTCGGAACTTTCTTTGTTCTTCAAGTAGCTTTCTTGATTCTTTTCTTCTTTCTTCTTTTTGTTCATCTAACTTCCTGTTAAGGTCTTCTTTTTGCCCTCTTATTTCTTCTCGTAATTTTCTTGTTTCTTCCTTTTGGTCTTCTTTTTGTCCTCTTATTTCTTCTCGTAATTTTCTTGTTTCTTCCTTTTGGTCTTCAAACTTCTTGTTTATGTTTTCCATGATTGTCTGCAGCATGATGGACATTTCCGGATTTAAGGAACTTCCGTTTGAAGTTTCTGTATGTTCCCCAGTCCTTGCCGTTTCTCCAGTGGCCTGAGATCGCGTTCCCTCGGTAGGCGCCACTGTTGTATTTAGGACGCCGCATGTAACACATTCCAGATTGGAAGATGATGGGGTTATTTCTTGCTCCCAGACATCTCTGCCGCAATCTGGACAAATCTGTTGCTCTCCCGTCAGCATCTTGGTCCTTATTTCTTCTGTCTGTGCCCGCAGTCTTGGCATCTGAAACTAAAAATATACGGCTTTCGTGCCGAATTATTTTTGCACACACATTAAAGAATAAAAAGTATTTACTGCTTAATAAATTAATTTTTAAAAACAGTATTCTTGCAGTATACAAATGAAATATTAAGTTTCGTCGTTAGTAATGGTTTACACACACAACACGTTTTACGTTATTTACTTATTTATTCATGAAATAAGCCTGAGTGTACGATCTTTTGCAATAATTCCAAAGCATAGTAATTCACACTTTAAATCATCTTATCTTAAAATTTACTAAATGCTATACTTAACCTACATTGGTGTTGATACATTTCTAGCTTAATCCTATACATACTGAAAATTCAAATGATAAGCGAATATATGCACACTTTAAATATAAACTAATAAAAGAAAAGTTATTCCTATATAAATATATGAATGGATATCTTACAAATACATGAATGGTAGCAGGTTCGAATTGATTTTAGCAACTTGTAGTTATTATCCTTTCTCTATTTTCCTCACCTGGTTACCTTATTTTTCTTCTTTTTCTTCTTTTCCTTGTTCAATCACCCATTTTCAATACAAAGAAATTCTGCAAACTGAATATTCTCTATTGCTAGCTCAACGTAAACATAACTTACATTCTTCTGGCTGAAAAAGAAATGAAATTGGAGGGGAAAGGAACGTTGATCGTTCCTGGAAGTACTGTTCAACTTCCGTTGAATTTAGTTCGATTCCAAGGCTCATTATGTAGCTGATAATAATCTTAGCAAGTAGTTACTTTTTTTTTTTAAGTCCTTCAATGATAATCGAGTTCTTTGAAGTGTATACGTCGAGACTGTAAAGTAATTATCGTGGCTGACAATTAATTATCGCATCTAAAAATAAATTATCGAATCTGAAAGTTAATTATCGGGTTTAAAAATTAATTATCGGGTCTGAGCGTAAATTATCGAGTTCGAAAATTTATTATCGTGTCTGAAGATAAATTGTCGAGTTCGAAAATTAATTATCGAGTCTGAAAAAATTAACTATCGAGTTTAAAAAAAATTAACTATCGAGTCTAAAAATTAACTATCGAGTTTAAAAATTAACTATCGGGTCCCTGTTCGGATGCGCCATATTTGTAAAATTTGAAAAATGAAAAGAGAAAGATGCCGGTGGTGATCGCTTGTAGCGCCAGGTTTTGTAGTGATAAAAATAAAAAAATAGACAGCGGGTTTTTGGGTTCACATTCCGTCTGTCCCTATTTATTCCCTTGCACCACCGTTAAAGTCTTCGTTCCCCGAACTAAAATGGTTTGTGACTCGATATGGATTGATCTCACGGTTAGGAAATCCTATCTCCCCGCGGTGTCCCAGGGCTTTAGGGAAATAAGATCCCTCTAAAACCGTGTAAGCAAATGAAACTTGATATTACTCGCATATGTATCCTGAATTTACATGCTGCAACGCTGAAAGAGAATTTTGCTCTAATGTTTGGTTTGTGTGAACGAACTAGACTGACTCTCACTTTCCAAGTGGACTGAATAATAATAGTAGTAAGAAGAATAAAACCAGAAAAT
Source organism: Thermobia domestica (assembly GCF_964235325.1). Taxonomy (NCBI): domain Eukaryota; kingdom Metazoa; phylum Arthropoda; class Insecta; order Zygentoma; family Lepismatidae; genus Thermobia; species Thermobia domestica. Next base: position 28,949,825 of record NC_137454.1, read on the forward strand.
AAACGAATATCTAGAATTTAGAATTTAGTTGAAAATTCTGAAAATCAGTCTAATCCCCACTATAGTCGAGAAATGCTAATATTGCCTAATTTGCCTAACAGATCCTTTGGAAACCAATGATATGCTTGAGGTTTGGGATACAACTTGTTTATGAAAGAAAAAGCTTACGAATTTGATTAACAATGTAATAAAAGTTTTAATGAGCAAATGAAAACAATAACAAAAAAATGTTTTCTAAAAAATTAAGCAAGCTGAAGGTTAATATTGAATTTTGGGTTTTCTGACAACAAATGTTCAGAATAAGGCATAAGGCCTTAACACAAAAAAAAAATCAATTTAAGTAAATTACATTGAACTATGTAGTGAATGAATTGTTATCATTAACCTGATAATAATAAACAATCTGTGGAATTGATGTTTATAACCAGTGCTAGATGCAATCTTACATTGTTTACGTTTTATATATATGGCTTTCCTGATTTACATAGATATCATACCAAACTGGTTAAATTACAATTTTGCATTTGAAAAATACCTAATTATTTGACATCGCATGCTAAGTATATAGTTTACGTTGATTAGCTGATTTATTTTGACTATAACCTTTTTAATATTTACGAGATTAAGATATTACATAGCTAGACGGAATTTTGAATATAATAACCTATATTTTATTCGGGTGAAAACTAAGTATTGAAATGATTTAAAATGAGTTAAACTAGTTGAAGTAAGTGGAAATGAGTTGAAGTAACTTGAACTAAAATAAAATAAATTGAGAAACAAGTCATGACTTTGATTTGAGATTTGTGGGAAGTATGAAAGAAACATAGAATGATCCAAAGGAGTTAAATAAACCTACTGCCTGACTGCTAACCATTTCTAATTATTTAAATTAATAACTGAGAATGAGAATAAGTGCACTAAATATGCACTTTGAGATTTACCTAACAAACATACACTATCAAGTACATAAAATCAATGAGCGTAGCATTACCATTTCGTTATGCATAAAGGCTACATATATATACTCATATTAACACAAGTAGAAAATTAATGGACACATATATATATATATATATATAAAATCATAAGTAAATACATGCATACACACATAAAAATCAAATAACACATGAATATAAATAATAAATGTCAAGACGTCTCTCGAGATTTCTTTAATCTGAATATATTGAGTTTTTCGTGATTTTCTCTTTATCATTAATAGGATTGGTATACGGCCGGACATTTTCATGTATTCCTCTAGTTTGTTCGTCTAGTTTATGCGCATAAACGTCTGATCGCTCGATTGTTAGAGGATCAGACTGACGTAATAATTGCGGCTTTACTTAGCCTACTTCGTATTTTTCATCCGTATTCTACCTGACTGTACTAATGTCGGTTCCGCTTTATTTATGGATTACGTATCTCCAACCAAGAAAATGATTAATTGCAAAACTAGTCGCATATACATCACTAGCAGCGTTCACCCCGCTTCGCTGCGGTCACCCCGGAACGCAATAAACTTTGTTACTTAGATAATTTTTACTTTTTCGCTTTCAAATTGCAGTAAATGTTAACATTATAGCGCCTGTCATTTATGTTAACCCGCCGAGTGACCCGCCTCGCTGCGGTCACCCCGGAACGCAATAAACTTTGTTACTTAGATAATTTTTACTTTTTCGCTTTCAAATTGCAGTAAATGTTAAAATTATAGCGCCTGTCATTTATGTTAACCCGCCGAGTCACATGGTCATGCGGGTTGCATATAAATACGTTTATTTTTACCTATGATGAACTAATAACAAAGGATTTGTACGTATGGACACTTGAATGGTCAATTATCTCAAGACACTGGTAATTAAAAATTAAAGTGATATGATAAAAACCATCTAGGGTCCAAATCCTAACAACCCCCCAAAAATGAAAGAAATTGGTTCAGCCGTATTAGCGTGATGAGTTCACAAAGGATTTGTGCGTTCTCTTTTATATATATAGATAGTTACTAATTAATCCTTTAGCTCTCTTACGTAACATATATTTGATGACTCATTACAATATTATTTATTAGAGTTTTACTAGTATATAGATCGAAATAGACTCATTTAGTACGTTCACTTCTATGCAAAATTACTTTACAAACACTATAATCTCTGGACAATTAAAGCAATGTCTTGAATATATTTTCTAGGAATATCTATTATGTCTTGTTCAAAATTATCTTAAAGTTCTCATATTACATGTACATAGCGCAGATGATGCATTTTTACTTCATACAACTTTCCATATGTTAAAGTAAATACTTCTTTCATCGTTAAAGGTCTACAACCCGTCATTCGATCTACTTTTAAATTAACTTTCTTTATATGTTATCAAAAAAATCTAAGCGACAAATAGAGAAATGACCTAAACTACTATCTCCTTAATAAAAACAACGACATATTCACTAAAGTCACAGAATATCTATATATAAGTATCATTAAAAAAAAATATCTCTATTTTAATAAGCCTTGCTCAAAAAGAAAGAAAAAAAAATCTAATTGTTTAGCAATTACAGTTCGAGTTGGAAAATCTTTTCTCCACGCGGTGTAAATACATTAACAGTTTTCAAATAGTTCCGACTTTATATCGCGAACGTCTTGCATTTTATTCAATGACGAAAATTTCCCTTTTGGAATCAACAAAAAATATAATTTGGATGGGTCCTACCTTTCGTCGTACACACTGCTCTCACCACCAAGCTCACCACTAAGCTCAGCACACACATACAGATGTCCCTGCGTTTACTGGCTTCCTTCTTTCGTGCGAAGTGTCCTGGATTCGGAGTTCCTCTCTTCGATTCCCGCTGCGTCCTCCTCTCAAACTGGAAGGGGCGTCGCTCTTGGGCGTCTCCTGATCCATCAAGGTGGGGCTTCTGTTGGTCCATTTCTGATAGGATGCACTCTCACTAAAAGCACTTTCAGACGTCACACTGCACCAACATCACTCTCGGTGTTAAAAGTGTAGTGTTACACGGATAAACAGTGTTTATTGTTTTTAAGCATTGTGTATAATACTTCAAAACTGATTATGTATGATTAAAACTAGTTCAAGTGCTTTCGGTGCGTATGTAGGTTATTCTAATTGTCTGTAATAGCTCGTGATTACGTTTATAAGTACGAAACTCTGTCACTCAAAAAAAAAAAAAACAATGTTTGTAGGCGTTTCGCGATCTATATATATATATATATTAGCAGCGTTACAAAGTTTATGTATATATGTTTACATATATAAATATATTTTGAAGAAGATCAATGTGTAGGTTACTATGCTAAGGAAAGATTGTAATATCGTACACTCGGCTTCGGTGAGTTTAGCCGCACATTGTTATTGTGAACTTAACTTTTGATTATGAATGTAGTGTGTGTGTAAGTTCCGGGTATGTTTTTGTGTTGCGGTGGTACGCTGTTTCCCGGTGAAGAATTATTTTACGACTGCCTTGGAGTTTTGAATTTTTTTAGCCGGCCGATCTTTTTGGATACGCCTCTAACGGTGTCTTCGATTTCGTCTCTGCTCTCTTATTCGTTAAGTCATTTTGGTGTCCTAAATTTTGATTCTCTTGGTCTCCGCCTAGTTACGGTGTTCGAGCGTCGTTTCTCTAACGTACGTGCTTCCTTCAAATTTCACATGTTATATCGAAAATTTTTATGAGAGTTGATTTGGCACCTAGTCGTCTCGTGCGTGGTTTTGGACCATTTCACAGTTCTATGTTAAAATTTTATCTTGGTTCTGAGTGGCGACATATGGTCTATGCTGTGATTTTGACAAATTCGCAGAGATTATATTTCTACTTGGATTCTATTTAACGTGTTAGGACTTTATTATTTTTCTCAATTTCACAAAAAGATGCTAAAAGCTGTTTTGTTCTTCTTTCTTGGGTTCACGCCGGGTACTCTGTTGTGTGTGGTTTTCTACGTGTGTGGCTTAGGCAGTGGTATTGAGAGACAATGGAAGGGTCTTTCAACTGTCCTCGCCGCACGGACAGGTATACAGAAAAAAATAAATCATGTTACTTCTCGGATAGTAAGGGAAAATAAAGAGAATGTTCTTTGGCTCTTTAAACAAACAAAAATGAAAATGAAAATTATATGCACTAATGTTCATAATTATACGCAAAATTGGGTTTAAAAAGATTTATTTAAAAATTAAATAAAAATGGTAATGATGCAACTGTCACACATGGAACCTTAGTTACTCCCTTAGTTGGAGGGGTAACATTAGTTACTCTTGCTAATAGTTGCGTAATAAAATATACTGTTTGAGTTTGTTTCAAAATATATATCGCTATTCTGAGAATGTCCCCCTTTTATTTTGAACACCTCCCCCCAAGTAAAAATTTCTGACGTACTTATTGCTGACGTTGCTTTCTGCTTCAGAGAATAAAAGGATTAAAGCACGAGAACAGAAAAAGAAAAAACTATAAGGTATGAAGAGATGAAACAAAGACAGGGGCGCCTCACTAAAAGAAGTGGAAGCAATTCTCAATCTTCATATTAACAGCCGAGGAAAGAACAAGAAAAATTCATATTTTGCATTTTTTCATAGTATAATTCAGGGTGGATTGATTTAAATCAGTCTTGATTTAAATCACGATTTAAATAGAGATTTAAATCACTTGATTTTTTAAATAAAAATCGTTGATTTAAATCAAATTCCGAAATAAATTGATTTAAATTTAAAATAAGTAAAATCCAGCCTCTGGTGTGTTATCGTCATTTTTCTCTTCTTTAGATCATTTCATTTTTAGTTATTTGTGTTTCATTTCTTAGAGCTTAGTACTCTAGTTTCTAGCACATAGTTAAACTTACGTTATTCAATATATCCGTCATAGCATACTTCCACATTTCTGTTATACTGTAGCTGTGTAATGATGTAGCAATAATCTTCTGGATGCAACCTTGAATACCATTTTATACAAATAATCAGTACGGATTTAAAAAAGTGTTTTGGGAGGGTTGTTTTCTTCTTAATGTATCTTTTTTTTTTTTTTTTTTAATGCGTGATTTTCATTTGAGGGGAGCTTGAAGTTTATGAGTAAAGACATAACTAAAATTTCGTTTCTTTTAGAAATTCCGTAATTTGGGAGAACAGGCTTCAGTCCGAAAAACACCCCCACCCTAACCCCTTTCGCAAATCCGTTATTGCTGGTAATTAGTAATAACAACAATTTAAAACATAAGAAATGAAATTAACCAGGAATCACAGTACACGCACCATCTCTACATTCACAGATAGAATTAAGAACTTTTGTCGGAATGGTCGAATGCGGGACTGAATCCCGGAGTTCCCAATAGAAGCGGAAAAGCTAACCACTCACTCATGTTTGTTGTGCTTGACTTAAATGTATTTCGTAGTTTTTATTTCTTATCTTTTTTTAAAAAAAAAGAAAATGGAAAGTTCCGTAATGACATATTGAATTCTTGTTAAAAATTCAGAAACCTTCAGGACTGGGTAAACCGTAATGGTAGTTATATATTCCAGAGCCTTGAAAACCAAACGCTCAGATGAATGGTATTACGCATATGATCCATGAACATAAATTCTGTACTTTCCTGACTCTAAACAAGCTTAAGGAACAGTCTGTGCATTACAGAATTTGGGACTTTACCGATTTTGCAGGTCCGAAGCACCTGATAGGTGATAACAAATTATTACGTACGTAATAAATGAATAGAAAATACACTTTCAACACTTCTGATACGTTTCAAAGAAGTTTCTGCAGAGGTAACAAAGGTGGAAGCAAGAGGTGCATTAACAAATTAGGTGATTTTTAAGCGTCCCATACAAAGATTGCATTTTTTCAGTCTTTTAAAGTAATACGTTGAATTGTAATAAAACAATGATTATTTTTCATTGTTACTCTAGTACGAATGTTTATGAAAGTCTCGGAAGTCAGACATAATAAACTTATAGGCTATAACAGATTGACGAATGAATGGTATTTATTTATTTATTTAACAATCACCAGATGCAGCTCAGAGGTTATTTTATACTGGATATCTAACAACAACATGGAAAGGATTTGGAAAGGTATCGGCCAAAGCCTATTTTAGTAGGTACTATCCTGGCATTTGCCTGGTAGGACTGAGGGAAACACTGGAAAACCCCAGTCAGGATGGTCGGCAGCGGGAATCGAACCAATGACCTCCCGAATGCAAAGCCAACGTTGTACCACTTGAGCCATTTAATATACGTAACGAACAAAGAGAAGAACATATTATTTTTAAGAAGGCTACGGCGTCGAAACTTAAATTTGTTTTGTGCGTTTGTTCAGTAAATATATTATTATCTTCACGATGTATTATTTGTTTGAACTCACACACATAGTACAATAAATTTTGTATGTCATGTAAGTTTTTCCTTGTTTTTGTATTTTTAATTCACAATAAAAAATATTGCTTATAATGCATATGAAAGTTAATACTTAACTGCAACTTATTATATACATGGATTAATTTACTGAACATACTGGGATTCATAATAAAAATGTGTTAAGAATTAAAATTGTTTGAAATATGTTTTCGAAATTCATGTTTATTTTCGAGGTTTTGTATTATTATCTTCACCTACTACTACTTAAATGAGTTTTTGTATTGTAGAGAAGCGTAACAAAACCTGTTTTATCAATTTAAAGCAGAATTTGAAAAAAAAAAAGCCCAAAATTTTCAAGCGAAGCAGAAAAAACCGAGTTTCCCCCTCTCCCCAAGAAAAGATTTTTTTTTTTCCAACCCTTGCATCTCTATTTGGGATTGAAATAAGTTAACGACTGGCAATCAATTCAAAATTCAAGCCCAATAGTTTCACTTAAATGGCATAATTAACATTTAATATTAATTCCTAATGTTTTATCTTCAGTTCGTGACGTATTACGCGAGAAGAAAGATTTGATTTAAATAAAAAAATTAGATTTAAATAAAAAATATCAGCAAAAATGATTTTTTCTAAAAAAAATCATAATTTTTTTCCAGTTCATGATCCTATCACCTTCTAATTCAATGAATCTTGCTTTTTTAATTTTTTAAAGATTTTTTCACTAACCTTTTCTTCTCTTGGCCCAGCGCTTTGACTTTACTCCAATTAATTGAATGCCCCGTGTCTTATATGTGCTTATAGACTGCATTTCTGTTTCTCTCGAACCTAACATCGTCCATACTTGTTTTATTCGTTTTTTAACCTGTTTCCCGTTTCACCAATATAGCACATATCACACTTACTGCACTATATCTTATATATTACTCCTTCTTTCTCCATAGAGGCCACGGTGGCTCAGTGGTAGAGCGTTCACCTCTGGTGCATGGGGTTTTCGGTTCGATCTCAGCTCGCAACAAATGAACTTTATGGTGAACAAACACCGTGTGCGTGAGTTTTCTCGGGTTCGCTCGTTTTCTTCCACTTTCTTCATTCCACCATTTCATTCATTTCTCATCATCACCGTCTCCTTTAGCCTAACCGGCATAATCGTGGAACGTAAATCTTAAAGATTTCATTTTCATTTCATTTTCTTTCTGCATCATTCTTTCCTCTTCTTCTCCCCTCTTTTCTCGCTTTTCCTTTATTAGCTCTAGTAATCTCTTGCTTCCTTTTCTATAGGCCTACGTGGAAATATTCCAATCTTTTTCAGTATTCTTTTAATGACCTTTGTCTCTTACCCATACTCTCTATCTCCACCACATTTTTCTTTCCTCTGTTTCTCCTTCCAGTCTTCCTATTTGTTTCCTTCTTCTCTCCCTCTTTTCCTTTTGCAGCTTAGTTTCCTTTTATCATATCAATTTCCTTCTAACTGCTCATGAAAGGCCGCTATCCCCTCCTCTGCTTTCCTTCTCTCACTCTTCTGGTTTTGTGATTGAAGGGCATTGGCTGAAGTACCTATGGTAGCCATCAGCATTCAGGGATTTTTTCGTTGTGATTGAAGGGTATTGGCTGAAGTAGCCTATGGTAGCCATCAGCATTCAGGGATTTTTTCGTTGTGATTGAAGGGTATTGGCTGAAGTAGCCTATGGTAGCCATCAGCATTCAGGGATTTTTTCGTTGTGATTGAAGGGTATTGGCTGAAGTAGCCTATGGTAGCCATCAGCATTCAGGGATTTTTTCGTTGTGATTGAAGGGTATTGGCTGAAGTAGCCTATGGTAGCCATCAGCATTCAGGGATTTTTTCGTTGTGATTGAAGGGTATTGGCTGAAGTAGCCTATGGTAGCCATCAGCATTCAGGGATTTTTTCGTTGTGATTGAAGGGTATTGGCTGAAGTAGCCTATGGTAGCCATCAGCATTCAGGGATTTTTTCGTTGTGATTGAAGGGTATTGGCTGAAGTAGCCTATGGTAGCCATCAGCATTCAGGGATTTTTTCGTTGTGATTGAAGGGTATTGGCTGAAGTAGCCTATGGTAGCCATCAGCATTCAGGGATTTTTTCGTTGTGATTGAAGGGTATTGGCTGAAGTAGCCTATGGTAGCCATCAGCATTCAGGGATTTTTTCGTTGTGATTGAAGGGTATTGGCTGAAGTAGCCTATGGTAGCCATCAGCATTCAGGGATTTTTTCGTTGTGATTGAAGGGTATTGGCTGAAGTAGCCTATGGTAGCCATCAGCATTCAGGGATTTTTTCGTTGTGATTGAAGAGTATTGGCTGAAGTAGCCTATGGTAGCCATCAGCATTCAGGGATTTTTTCGTTGTGATTGAAGGATATTAGCTGAAGTAGCCTATGGTAGCCATCAGCATTCAGGGATTTTTTCGTTGTGATTGAAGGGTATTGGCTGAAGTAGCCTATGGTAGCCATCAGCATTCAGGGATTCTTTCGTTGTGATTGAAGGGCATTGGCTGAAGTAGTCTATGGTAGCTAGTCAGCATTCAGGGATTCTTTCGCTGTCTCTTATATATATGATCTGTCACTATAGTCAGTGACACACGAATTGGCGTGTGACATCAGCCAATAAGCTCAGTGCGCTGTTACTAAACCTTCCGCGAGGAATATAATCATTCATAATTGATTTTGTTTGTATTTGTAAACAATTATGAATGATTAGATTCCTCCCTGAAGGTTTAGTAACAGCACAGTGCTAGCATATTGGCTGATGCCACACGCCAATTCGGGTGACGCGGACTATACATATATATACATAGTGTCTGATAACGCCAAGTGAGTAGTTGGCGAAACTGTTACACGTCAAAATTTTTTACAATAAACGTATCGCTTTTCTCACCGAGTAGTTTACATCTGATTTAAAAGTATTAACTAATATTAATTTTGTCCAATTATAGAGTCCAGAGTTATTATTTGTTGCTCTTGCCCAGAGGTATCGCACAGGAACAACTTTGTGTATAATTACGATCTGGTAATAATTCGTACAATGTTATCTCAACCATATTTGGTTTCATCAGCTCTTAAATACTGATATTTCGAAGTCTGACTATAAATGTACAATCTGTAGGGAAAAAAATTTTCAATATGCACACATCTAATGTTTTTTTTTTTTTTTAATAAAACAGTACAATGTTATTAATTAGATATTACACTCTCATTATAAGATTTTGAAGATCTTAACAGATGTTGTTCTATTACAACTCTACGTAAATAATAATAATTCTACAAAAATGATTGATTTGTACATACCTAAACACTCTGGAAGTGGATTAGTCCACATGACGTCATCTCCTCTGAGTTCGCACTCCGTCGTGTTGTCTCCTAGGAGTTCAAATCCGGACTCACACATGAAGGTACACTGTGAACCCCACACCCAGTCTTGTGTGCAATGCATCATCAACTGATTGGAAGGAACAAGTGCCTCACATTTGCGTACTGTTTAGAATCATTAACATGAAATGAAAAGAAAAAGACAAAAATATTGATTTCATGAATTTATTTACATTGTAGGTTTTTCCTAAAATAAATAAATAAATAAATAAATAAAATTAAAAAAAAACACTTATTTATGTCTCTATTCGACTTCGTAATATTTTGTTAAGTCGAAAATTTCGTGGGAAAAATATAGAAAGATGAGATCGGAGGCCTATGCATATTTTATCTTATTTATGCCTAGTACCTAACATAGTTCGAATATTTGTTACTAACAGTGGCGGCTCTTGAGAGAAGGTACATCAGTAAAACTTAATATTCATTCATTCATTCATTCATTGTTTATTCATCCATATCGTACATTATTGGTCAGAGACCAGTACATAGGACTTGTCAAATAATAATAAGACATTTCAGTATAATTGATTTACATTATTTTACAAACTATCACCCAAGTATTCGTTAATATGATAATACATTTTGTTACACAAAAAATTAAATAGTTCATTTTTGAAATTTCGTATGTTTTTGATATCCTTCAAATAACTTGTGAGCTTATTAAACAACTTAGCGAACATAGGAAGAACACTTCTTTTGGTGCACGCATAGTTTTGGTATGCTGTGAATATGTTATTCTTTTGTCGTGTGTTGTATGAATGTACATCGTCAATATGAAGAAAACTACTTTCATTTCTCTTTACATATATGATACTTTTGTATATGTACAGACAAGGCACAGTTAAAATTTTATTTGACTGAAAGACCCTTTTGCATGAGGACCTTGGTGATAGATTAAAAATCGCCACAAGCTGAAGGAAGAAAAAAGTACTGATTCTTGTACGGTATACATCTTGTAACGATTAAATGTAAACTAATTTCCTTAGCTTGCAGCAATAAAAGAATGAATAACCCTTTAACTGTGGTTGATGTAAATATACGTCCCCCGGAATGAATTAATTTCCTTAGTTTGCAGTAATAAAAAATGTTTAACCCTGTACGTGTGGATGACATAAATATACGTCCTCCGCATTATAGAGTTGAAGTGCGGATGGAGTATATGTACGCTCTGAATTGAGTTCTAAATCTGAGTGTGGATGCCATAAATATATTCCCAGATATTTCTTTTCTTCACAATTTTGCTACGGAACGTTGTAGTAGTGTTGTTGCAGTGGAAACAATAAAAAATACCAATTTGTCTATCTTTTTGTACTTTTATTTATATTTTCACACAAATTTGCAAAACTATTTTACGAAAAAAAGAACTTACTTTTTCAAAAGCGAGTTGTTCCCAAAAATTCCTCACTTCAGGAGTTCATTTTTACCGGTGTGGTTTGTTTCAAGATACGCCATTGGTTATTGATGCACTATACACCATGTTTGATTTTTTAAAAAAATGTTTATTAATGTTAGAAATAAAATTTAAAACTAAAACAAACAGTATTCTCTATCTTAATATAAATAAAAGATATGCAGTATATACCAATAATTGTGGTAATGCACTTCAAGGCTTATCTTGTCGATTTTCCGAGCTATTATTACGGTAGTTATAAAAGCAATCTATAAAAATAATGTAAAAAAAGAATTATGAAAATGAAATTCATAGTTATAATATCGTAATAATTACTATCTTAATAATTTTATAGGTCTTCAACTAGAAAATTAATTTGATTGATCAATTGTTCCTTTTTTAAATTCATCTTTATGTGCATTGTACACAAAGTTGCTTCCTTATTGAATGAAATGAAATACACAAAATACAGTTTAAAAAAATACACACACACAATACGGTAGAAATTCTGAAAGATATTATCAAATATCTTCATATGATTAAATTAATATTTTTTTCAATCTTCATTTATATATTCATCAAATATTGTAAAATAATTGCTCCAGTAATAATTTCCTGACTTTGTAATTAAAAGTGTATTTATTCAATTTGAGTCTTTCGAATAGGATTGTATGACCTCATCAGGTAATAATTCACACACACACACACTAGTTTATATATATTAGACTTTTAAAAGATGTTTGCTAAGATAAAACAGATGGTCAGAAGAAGTTCTTCTAAACATATATTTCTATCAAATGAAAAACTTTTAATTGGAAGACAATTCCCACCAAAAAAGAAAAAAAAAATCAATATTTTTTTATGTTCAGAGATTAATGGTTGATAACATTTGGTTGAATTTAAGGAATAAAAAATATTGTTCTCTCAACTTCTTAAACAGTTACTCTAATATGCTTATAGTATGAAACTTTTCATGTGTTCAAATAAAAATATCACTTTCATTAATCATCCATCTCGTTTAGTCTAAGCCGTGGAATTTTAACCTTAAAAATAATTTTTTGACAAGATAATCGCTCTATCTATTTATTGAAAAATAATAAAAATAAAATAAAAATAAAAAAGAATAAAATATTCGCTTTCGATCAAGAGTTATCGTGTAGAGTAACGGACGTATTCAACAGTACAGTTTTATAATTCGCACTGCGTGATCCTAATAAAAGGAATTGGTCCCAATATTGAGCCTTGTGGGATTACATGAATGTCAGATTGTAAGGTTGTTGTGATTTTATTAATCTTATTGTTGCAAATTGTATTCTGTCTTTTAAATAAGTTTAAAAAAAGAGAGAAAGAGAGAGATTACTTCTCGTTTAAGTTTTCCATTAAAAAATAGCCTATATAAACAATTTGTGTATTTCAATTTTTGAAAGAAGAAAAGACTGTCTTTCTTTTCTCCTAACTTATTACCCATAAAAAATTTTTCCTTTTCCTTTTTTTTTTTAGAAAATAGATATTTTAAAAATAGAACTCCAAACGAAATAGAGAGAGAAAAAGCGTCAGTAAAAAAAAATAAAAAATGAAATTAATTTCTTTCCATAAGCACGAATCAGTTTTCTCTTCTCTTTTCCTTTCTCTCTCTCTCTCTCTCTCTCCAGGGAACTAGTGATAAACCAGTACTCTTACTATAATTTTATTGTTATTATTATTAGCAGCAGCATTGGTAGTGGCAGTAAGGGCTAACTATTTATTTATTTAAGGAAGTTTGCGATACTGCATGGGCTTCGAAAACAAAAGAATAAATACAGCCATGAGGCCATTTTACATAGGAAATAATCGAAAATGGATAGAAATTTTAGGAAAGCCATCAGGACTTTTATTTAAAGGTACTATTCTAGTATTCACCTAGCAAGGGCGCGGAAAACTTTGGCAAAACGTAAAGATAAAAAGCAGCGGAGCTCAAACCCATGGACCTTCCGATTACGACACAGGAATGTTAATTGTTTATCTACGCTTGTTCCATAATATTATTATTACAGTAGATTCCATAAAACTGGGCACTCGATAAACCGGAAGTCCGGATAACTCGGTCACGTCCTGGCAGGGAGAAAAAAAGACGTGTACATCAGGGCCGTGCCGTGGGGGGGGGGCAAGAAGGCGACGGTCCCGGGGGCGAAAAATTCGGGAGAAAAAAAGGGAAAAAGATAGGAAAATTGCTTGGAATATATGGGGGCGCCGTCGTATACTCTCGCCCTGGGCGCTGATTTTCCACGACATGGCCCTGGTGTACATATTTCTATTTTTTTTTTTTTAAGCTAGCTTTTGCAAAGTCGGTTGGTTAATTTTCATTATAGACAGCTTTATGCGTTCATAAAGTATTTTTCTGAGGTCTGTCTTATCAGGTAAATTACTGTATAGTACAGTATTCATTAATTTTCATTTTCATACATAGTAAAAGATAAAGTACATACTTTTCCTTTATAGCCAGTACATACAAGTACAGTACTGTATTTTCTAAGGAAACACTCGTACTTATTCTTTTTTTAACCCCATTTCCGATAAGACAGCATTTTCACAAACTCGGTCACTTTTTGGTCTACATTAGGCCGAGTCATCGGTACTCTACTGTATTATTATATTTTGTTTTATTTTGTAAGCAACTTGTCCGGTTCCACTAGAATCAGACATAGGAAAAGAAAAAAAGAATATTGTCTGAACCTTGAAGATTAAAAGATGCAAATATTGAAATAATTCTGAGTATATACGCAAAGTACTTGTATTGGTACAGAAGGTATCCTGTTAACCCTGAACCCTTACTCATAATCATGATGTTAGTTTCTTTAACTTTTTTGTGATTTTTTTTTTCTGTACTCTTCCAGCTAGTGCTAAATCTATAGATAAAAGATATATGGATAATTCTAACATTACATCGGACTAGTTCTTACGTCATACTCTTCAAGATGCGAATCAACAAAGAATGTTTTAAAAATACTGTTTGCATCAGTGAGTGTGCAAGCTAAGCTTAAACAAAGACAGTTTACTCATATGAAGCACAAGAATGACTAATTGCTTTACTGCATACATTCCATTTGTTCAATGTGTAACTGAATGTAGAATGCAATGCTATTAAAGGTATTCAAATATCTTTTATTTAATTAATTTTGTTTCTCATTTCGGAATAACTATTCGTTTATAATAATGGTTCAAGTAATCAGTGGTGCCCACCCCCCTCATGTCCATGACGCACCCCCCTCAATTGTCTATCCGTAGGTGTTCTTCCATGAAAAAAAAATCTTTTCGATTAATTTTTACACCCCCTCAAACATATTTACAGTGAAACCTCTCTAAAGCGGGCAGCCGTGGGGAATCAAAAATTGTCCGCTATAGAGAGGTGTCCGCCTTAAAGAGGTTTCAATATTTTCTTACGTAAATTAGTAATCAAGGTGATATGTAATTAGAAAAAAAAATATTTTTGCATGAATCGTGTATTTACGAATATTACCAAAATGTTACGATACCTGCATTATCCTCTGCCATCCAATACTCTATGTTCGAGGCACAACATTGAAATAAGATGCTATAGTTCTCTGCACTTTACACTTATCACTACTTACTACGTTTTCAGTGTTTGCTTTAATTTGTTGGTTAATTGCAGTCCAGAAGTGTCTTTTTTGAGACAATATGCATAACCGCGGGCAGAAAATACCAAACTTGTCTTCTGCTTGGTCAGAGATTCCAGACGGACAGTAGCATAACATGTCATCCCAAACGTCGGGCAACTGTCAATCACTTTTGTGTCTAAAATAGCTTGGGTGGGAGTGGGATGCATGCGAAATACATGAGACTGTTGCTAAACAGAGACGCTTCATCTGGGTTGCTGAGCAGACAGTTGAGGAAGCTAAATGTCACATTGCTTCCTTGGTGACATATATGAAAAATGAATTTTTACTATACTTTTAAAATTGTTTCTAGAGAAAGTGTCCGTAATACGGAGGTAAATAATACCTATAAAAGAGAGAAAAGACTGTCCGTGTCCGTACTAGAGAGTGTCCGCTTTAGAGAGGTTTGCCAATATGTTTTTCCCTATTGCAGTGTTTGGGGATTACAAAATGTGTCCGTTACGGGAGGTGTCCGCTTTATAGAGGTGTCCGTTAGTAGAGGTTTCACTGTATATAGATTTTAAGCCCCCCCAAATATTTCAATGACGCAGTTTGCGTCATAGCCCCCCCTTGTGGGCACCCCTGCTTCAACTTTCCTTTCCAGCAGGGTGCTAGTCTATTTTGAATGGCAAATTAAATGACCAATCATATTATCTATTCCTTCCTCTGTTGTACCAAACAGTGGCGTAGGGAAGGGGGCAGAGGGGCCGGCCCCCCTTAAGAGGCCCGACAATGTACTTGGTACTTTGATGTTTGTATTTTTTTATATATATATATATTTATGTTTATATATTTTTTGTTTGTAATTTTTCTATATGTACCTATAACAGCACTTGCCCCCCCAAACACACATCCTGGCTACGCTACTGGTACCATAAAGGTATTGTTTTCGTTTATTTTTAACCTGTATCTGTTTTCAACGAACTTAAAAGGTTCGTTACTGAATTCTCTACGTCGTGTGTCTGTGCCTATTATTTGCGAATTTTTTCACTGAGATATTGGCCAAAAAAAAAAACTTCTAATTTCGGGAGATTTGAGGAGCCATATCTTGGGAACCGTAAGTCATAGTGAGACGATATTGGTGTTGATCAATACCTAAAAAGATGGTGAACATTTTAGTAGCAAATAGTAACCGGTGGCCACTGAGTACAGTTACATGTCTCTGCACTGCATTCTCAACCTAAAGTTCTTTTCAGGTTTGTTGCCGCGAAAGGGTTTACTGCGTTAGCTTCAATAATCTTCCGTTGTCACTTGCGGTCTGCTCACTCTCGCTTTAGTTTGTAATCCATGTTCCTCTTCTGCTTCGAATAGTTCAATTAAATATCTTACTGTATTAATATCCAGGCTCATGGCTCGAGCACTTTTTTTTTTTTTTTTTTTTTTTTTTTTTTTTTTTTTTTTTTTAGACATTCCAGTTTTCCATATGCAATTATTCTTTCTCTAGTTATAAAAGACAAATAGTTTACCATCTTAGTATATACCTATACTAAGGTACTCACGCAACAGTTTCTATAGAGGGAGTTCGGCAACGAGCATATAATTCGATGTACTCACTAACTACCTCTATAAAACTGGTTGTGGAAGTATTGCAGGATTCTGAAACATGGATATTTGAGTACGGCACATATTAGTTCCTAAGTGAAGTCTTGACCCGACTACGGTAGGCCCCATAGTTTTGGAGCTATGGACCTTTAAAATTCACTTTTTCATGTATTCGGTAGCCTATAACTCCGAAAGAAGGCATTTGTGCACCCAGGTTAGTCTATACATTTTGCCTTATCTTAGTGTCAGGAATCACCTCCCAAATGTTGTCGGTGTTGTTTTGAAACACCCTAAATATATATATAAATGTATATACTCTGAAACATTTTATCGTTGGGAGTGGTTAGAACCCGGACCCTTCTACATACGCCATTGGATCTAATTCTTAATGTATGACAACAATTCAGAACTATAATTCTTTTCTTGATTATATAATATTCGTTTTCATACACTTTTTAAAGTCTCGAATATCTTACAACTTAAGGAAAATAAATTTTAAATTAAGTCAGCTGAAGCATTTGTTTCGCTGTAATCATTTGTCGCACAAATGATTAACTTGACATTTCAATTTCGAAATTTCACGCTTCGCTACTGATACTGGAGATGGGAGGGGGTGTTCAGAGCAAAAGAAAATCGTAAGCGTCACATCAGTAGCTGCTTATTTCTGCAAGGGATTACGCCTCTGTCTTTCAGTGTTGCCACATACTGTGGTTTTATAGGTGTAGGCTAGACTCAGTTTTTGCAATGTATGTTGCGCATCTATTGCCTTCTCTCTGGCGAGTAAGTATTTAGATCGATGTTATACGAAGTTCTCCAAAACAACAAGGGAGTTTCGTTTCACAGTGTGAAACTACACTAAGCTTCTAAACTATACGAATTCAGTAATCAAACTAGAAGTATAAGTGCATCTATAGGCCTAATTTCTGGTTGCAATATACTAATAAGATCAAAGGTATATAGGTAGGATAAAAAGTTGTGGTAACACTGTTCTCACGTCAGAGGGATTTGTCCCAGCACTACAAACATAGAGTAAGGAATGTTATAAGAGATTTCAGCTGCTCTTCTCGCTGAAACTAAATCACGTGAATGGATTCTGTGGCGTCGCCACTCAAAGCAGTTGGATAGTACGAACTACTGAAAACAAGAACGAATCAAATAATTCAGAGCGCGTGAGTGATAGAATTACTGCAGTCAATGATACAATTAGCTACTGCTAGTAGCAGACGATGCAATTAGTTACGACTGTAGCTGGCAGTGTCACCAGTATCACTTTCGTTGCATTGTGGGAACGATTTGAATTTCAATTACGTATATAGAGGGTGGTGCATCAGAGTGATCAGTGACTACAAGAGTTCCGTAGCTGATAAAGAAATGTTGGCACATTGAAGTGTGACGAATAGTAACGACCGTGTGTTGTTATTCAGTAAAAAGCAGCATTGCCATGAAGTACTCGTAGAGGAGAAAAGTGTAAGCGCCGTAACAATACGTCCGCCAGAAAGGTGAACTACTGTGCGTGATCAAGATTGAAGTGCACAACAATGTTTTCGTGGTCTTCTTTTGATGACCAACCTTTTCACTAAAATGAAGCAACCAGTTCACGGGAAGCACTACAATCCAAGAGAGGCCATCATCCGTGTCATATGGCGGTTCCTGCGGGACATCAACAAAAAGATTGGCGCACTAATGGTGTATGACATCTTCCATACGTGTGGCAGAAGATAATAGAGATAGGAAGCAATTACATTGAAGGACTGTAACAGGTGTTCATCTGCGCATAAGGCCAAGTACGAATTACAACATTGTGCCATTATATTTCATCAATCTGTTGTAGAACCTGTTCCCTGGACGATGTCCATATCAAAAAGTCATTAGAACTACCCTATCCCTTATTTCTTTTGTTCTATGGCGATAAATAATTAATTTGAACAACTTGTTTGAATAGCGGGTTAACAGAGGAGATGGAACCTATTCTTGGGACGCTAAATCGATTGCCAAAAAAAAAAAAAAAAAAAAAATGCATCTCAATATCTTTCCCATACTGTAATTTAACAAATTCCAGCGAATTGCTTGGTTTGGACCTTAGTGTCGCATTCTGCACCAAGGCTATATGAGACATAGACCTACAGTTTAACGTGGAATCCGAACCACATGACCTGTCACCGGGAATTAAACCCGTGTCTCTCACGTCGAAAGCCTGTACGTTAACCGTATGATATCTCTGCGTGTTCTACCGAGCTAGTCAAAAGAAATTTCTGGTATATCCGAATCAGCAAAGAACTCCCATGAAATAAAAATACCCCAATGTCTCTGAGAGATGACTTTTAGCTTAATCTGCAAAGAGTTTGATTTGATTTGATTTTTAGTTTAGCGTTCTGTTCAGTAGTGAGGCTATATGAGACGTGAATCTACAGCTTAACATGGTATCCGAACCACACGGACTCCGCCGGGAATCGAACCTTGGTCTCCCACGTCAAAGGCACGCATGCTAATCATATTAATCCTAGTAGCAAGAAGGCTTCCGGCCAGTTGGCGCGTGCTTGGCTTTTGGCTTTCTAGGCTTGCACTTGAAACGCATGCTCTCATACAATCTGCATTTTGTTGTACTTGCAAGCGATGCTTTAAAACCTTCGTAGAGCGTATAACATCACTGGCCGTTCATTGGCTATTGACTTGACTTTTAAAGTGCCTGCGTCAAGCTTGAATGGAATACTGAATGCAAGGTTTTCCCCATGTAACTTCGTTACTGGAATTTAGCTTGCGGCATGCTTGTACGTTTTCGAATCAAGCTGGATGCAAGCTTGGCCGGCTTACAATTTTTCAAGCGTACAGCAAGCGATTTGCAAGTTGTCTCTGTTACTAGGGAACAGTTGAAATCCCTTTTAACTAAATGGTTAAATAATATTCCAAACCAATTGGCGTGACAGCCCATTTTGTGGGCCTAAGCCTGCTCTAGCGACCGGCGGAACTACGTCCAGCCTAGCGGCATGCAAGTGTCAGTGCGCTGCGATGACGTCCTGTCTTTAACATATGACTCTCCAGTTTGCCTGACGACGCTGGGTGGACGCGGAAATTTGGGAAGCACCAGCTAGGAATTGAACCCGGAACCCTGCGGACATGAGTCCAACGCTCTAGCCACTAGGCAATGTGTCCCCTCGGTTAAATAATATTTATTACTATTAAATAATAATAATAATAATAATCTTCCTTCGTTGTCGAAGATACGACACAAAACCCACATCCATAAATTGCTATATAGGGGAAGCACGGGCATAATGACCCCCGGGGCAAGATGGTCACCCCGGTATATAGCGGTGTTCCTTTGGTGACAGAGAATTGATACTACTGCACAAGCCGTAGTTAGTGTGGCACGAAATGTTTAGAAAAAGAGACGTCGCTACCTTCAATAGCGTGTGAAATAAGCGGAGAAAACCATTTTCATGGTACGTCGATATAAGGTATATAGTGAATATTCTACCTGTTGCTGAAAAAAGTAATTACTTGAACAAAACATGGCACACACATAAATAGTGAGACAGATTTGGTCATAAAACAATCATGCATGACTTCGTTGTGGAAGATGGTGGATAGCAGATAAAGGGTTATTGAAAGTTATATCGAAATTGGGGCAAAATGGCACCTTAAAATTGTACAGGGGACAAAAACATCCCGTGTCAAATTGAGCAGGGTACCATAAATACCCTGTGAATAGTATGAAGGTCAGTGTTCGCTGTGATTGAGCGTGTGGCAGGGGATGGGCTAAAGCGGTCATTCACAATAGCTACTTATGTATGTTATTTGCACATACAACTTGTTTGGTAAAAAAATTCACTTCTTACACCTATTTACATTTCGTCGCATGAGAACCAGAGAAACGTAACTCCATTTTCGTAGCTTTACAGGCGAGAGAACAAAAATATTATTTTCTTAGAAAGATGTGTTTTTAATAAGATGGTAAATGAGCTACATTACAACAGATTATCAACAAGGAAAATAGATGGCGTTACGTGGTAATTGAGCTACATTACAACAGATTATCAACAAGGAAAATAGATGGCGTTACGTTCCATTTACACCAAGTGGGACTTTGAAAATTATGTCCGAACATGAAGAACACGAAAACCGCATTTTTGGAGTTACGTTCCTCTGGCTTTCATGCGACGATTTGTAGAAGAAAGAATAAAGAATATGGTACTGCAATATAATCGACTTTACATTTATAGCAACGTTGCTATTTCAATTTCAACTTTAAGGTGTCCATTATGCCCCTACTTCCCCTAAATTTAAATATATTTCGCAATTTGCCACACAAAAGCAAAATCTAAAAATAATAATAAAAAAAAAAACTAAGAGTGTATATCAAACCTTCCTCCCTCATTGTACTCCCAAATAACACCCCTGAGTGGAATCGAGCTAACATTGACTCTTCACGCTGCTTGCCTCAGTAATTACTGCATCATATATGAACAACTACTGCGAAATTGTTTGCGAAAATATATTTCCAATATTCTGATCAAACATGTATTGTTTGAGTTGTAGTGAATTTTCTAACCTTTGAAGCAGAACGTCATACATACAGCAACAAATTCATTGGCTCGCTTAATTATGTTGACAAACGTAAGTGATGCAGAAAATAGCTAAGTGTAAGTACCGTGTGAGAGCAAACAAAAGGTTTATTGACGTCAATGAGAGTGCTTTTGGCAACATAGGCCCACTTGAAATTCCAATGTACTTGACTAACAAACTTACTTTCGACATGTCTCCCAAGTGTTCGGCGTAGACACGTGGCAAAAAGATGAAGAAGAGGGTTCTTTCCTATTAATTTTCAGTTTCTGTCAAGTTCGTTCCCAGGGAGGGGAAGCGGTAAGAACCTACTCTGAAATTCTCAAATTTATAGTAGAGTAACAGCTTTCTCTTTTTTTCTGGATACTTTATAGATCTTTATGCAGTGGCGTATTTAGTGGGGCTATCGGGCTCAAGCTCCCCTCCCCGAAATAAATTTGTTAGTTTTTCGTATTCCACGTACAACAATAATCCTTCTTACCATTTCTAAGAATTTCATTGACTTTCCATTTTCTTATGCTCTTTGTTCAGAAATAATACTGCATTTTTCAAATTTCATTCCATGTAAGAGCTGCTTTCTTTTTTTCTTTCTTTCGTCCATTCTGCTCTTCTGTTTCTTTTTTCTTAGTTTTTACTTTCTTTCCTTTCTCCTATTATACCTTCAACCGTTTTGTGATTCAAGTCGGCCGTCGTTAGTAATACCAAAACTAGGAACTGATAAGCGAAACAGATGTTCCACACCAACTTGTCAGGATATCAACATAACGGGGCTTTATTTATTACAGCAAAGCAATATTTACATCTTTTAGTTATAAGGCACATTGTCATAAATAATTATATAAATACATAAGTCATTATATAATATACTCCAATAATAAACGTGGTTCAAATGTTATATCACACTCATCGTGGATTTCTTGTAACAGAGAAGAATTCTGATAATTGTAGATGGAATTAACAAGAAAATGAGGGCATAATTTTGTTACATAAATTTAGAAAGTGAAACGAAAAAATTCGAAACTAGACGAGAATGAATTCTTTGAGACGAGACGAGAGTTCGGCAAAATTTTACGAGACGAAATTAAACTATATTTATTGTCTTGTTTCATGGGCTATTTGACACATGTAAATTTTTTTGTCAGCATAACTGCTTCTTCGATTTTTAGTAATAGGAAATGTGGCTGGAATCTCACATTAAACGATACAGTGTATGTTAAATGATAGCCAATTAATAATACACCGCGCGCCAGAACCAGTTAAGAATCATATGTGGGGGACGTTTTCGTTGCCTCTCCGAGCCAATCGTTCAGTGAATATTCATAAGTCTGAATTGCTATTCTAATCTACGTCTTATACCAGTTTCATGTAGCGCGTAGCACTGTAGCTCACTGGCAATGCGCTTGCCTCTGGTGCGTGGGGTCCCGGGTTCCATCCTCGACCAAGTTAGTTTGTGGTGCACAGCACCGTGTCGTGGGTTTTCCTTGTTTTCTCCCACATTCTCATTCCGCCAATTATTCCATCATTCACTTGTCTTAATCATCCGTCTATCTTGGCCTAAAGGACATAATCGTGGGACGTTAAACTGATTTTTTTTCAATATCTAAAATCAGGCTCAGTATCAATAGTTTTGCCTTACGGAACGGGAACTCCTTCGAGGCTATATGGTTCGCGTACGCGGAAGACCCTGCTTCGAGCCCCGGTGAGTTCTACATCTCACGTAGCCTCGTTGCAGAAAAGAAATTTGTACCATAGGTGTCCAAACTCGCAAGCCCGACTCTCGTGAGCTTGGCACTTGCGCTCAACCAGGCTCGGGCTCAATAATTGAGCGCGAGCCCGAGTGAACTCGAGCCCCAATGAAATAAGTAAGCGCGAGCCCAGTTGAGAGACGTGAGCGCGAGTCCGAGTGAGCGCGAGCCCACTTGAGATGTGAGCGCGAACCCAATCGAGAGAAGTGATTATGAGCCTGAGTGAGCGCGAGCCCAGTTAAGAGAGATGATCACGAGCCCAGTTGAGAGAAGTGATCGAGAGTCCGAGTGATCGCGAGCCCAGTTGAAGGAAGTGATCATGAGCTCAAGTGAATGCAAGCCCAGTTGAGAAAAGTGATCGCGAGTGCGAATGAGCGCTATCCCGAGTGAGCCCAGTGGAAAATGACCATCTATGCTTTGTACCAGGGTGGATTGATTTAAATCAGACTGATTTAAATCACGATTTAAATCAAGATTTAAATCACTTGATTTTTTAAATAAAAATCGTTTATTTAAATCGAATTCCGAAATAAATTAATTTAAAGTGAAAATAAGTAAAATCCCGTTTCTGTTCTGTTATTTCGATTATGGAAGTTAATAATCATAATACAATAAGATTCAAATGTACAGTATAGTATGAAAACAAGTGTAATGCAGAGGATGATTAGGGAAAATCCCGTTTTCAACAGGTAACGGAGCAATCCTGCTTTCTTCTTTTCGTAACATTGGGTTTGGGTTTTAAAATCGTTAACTATTCCAACGAAGAAATTACCATCGACATTTAGGACGAAAATTCTTTTTTGAACGTGTCTGTTTGTTTGTTCCCAGACAATTGGGCGTATTTAGAGGGATCCTATCACCTCTCTCTCTCTCTCTCTTTTTTTTTTTTTTTTGTTAATTTTATAACTTTAGGCGAAATTTATGTATTTCATGTCGCAAGCTAGTTCTGAGTTTTAAAAAATGGCCCCTTGCCAAATATCAGTAACTTTTGTGAAAAAAAGTGTCATTTTGATAAACGTTGCTGTACTTTTTCCTTAATGCTTAATCTTTATAACCTATTTTTAGGTGATAGGGTAGAATCTTCATTATTCGATTAAAAAGTACCAATAAGGCTTTTTACTTAGTTTTCTTCAAGACTGGAGGCATTTTAGAACACGTTACATATGCTTCCATGCCTTTCTGCGTTGAGGCATAGTGTGATGACGTCATAAATTTAAAAATATATTTTTTGTTATGCGTATTATTATTATTATTGGCGGGTTACATTTTGCATTCAGAAGACTGAAATTTTACACACTCGTTCAGTGCACCCCTTTATAATTTTCAGATGTTTTCAGATCTCTGCGTGGAAACAGCGGGGTCCAGAGAGGCAAAAATGTTTCAAAAAGGATATTTTTAACAAAAATAGCTTTTTTCGTGATTTTCCCGCCTCAGATGGAGACATATGAATGGTACCGTTTGAAAGGATGTTCTATTCTGAAGAAAATGATGTACGTACTATGCTCCTAGGATAAATAGGGATGTCTCAGGAAACTGTTACCTGAGATCCTGTTTTATACGGGAATCTAGGGTATTTGGGGAATATTATTTTTCGCGGGCTTACTTTTGCACCTACAAGACTGAAATTTTGCACATTTACTCAGTGTACCCCTCAGTATTTTTCAGATTTGTTTCAGATCTCTGCCTTAAAACAGGGGGAGGGGTCCACAGAGGTAAAAATTTAAGAAAAAAATATTTTTAACAGAAAATTCCTTTTTTCGTGATTTACCCGCCCCAGATACATGATGGAGACATTTGAAGGGTACCGTTTGAAAATTTGTTTTATTCTGAAGAGAATAATGTACAAATCATGATCCTAGGATAAATAGGGATGTCTGAGGAAATCTTTATATTACATCCGGGTCATCTGGGGCATTGTGGGAATGTTCTTAGCTCATTGTTAAAAAGCTTCCTCACCCTTACTACTCAAGATAGAATCTTGAAATTTTGTATACACATTTAGTACAGCTCTTAGTATTTCCTAGTTGATTTTGAGATCTGTGCGTTAACACAGGGGAATCCAGAGGGGATCTTTTTTTTTTTTTTTTTTTTTTAATGCCGATTATTCTCAAAATTCCCCGCTTCAGGGACATGATAGGAAAATGTGAATGTTACCGTTTCAAAAGCTGTTCTATTCTAAAGAGAGTGATGAATGTACCATGATCCTAGGATAAATAGGGATGATGCTGTAGCTGCTTGACTGGAAGTCTATAATTTACCTTTAAAAAGAGTCATAATTTAAAAGGTTAAAAAACATTGTTTGGGATTGATATAGATTAACGATTGGGGATAATTCAAAATTCAACCCCAATACTTTCACTTAAATGGCATAATTAGCATTTAATACTAATTCCTAATGCTTTTTCTTCAGTTCGCGACTTGTATTATACGAGAAAAAAGATTTGATTTAAATCAAAAAAATCGATTTAAATCAAAAAAATCAACAAAAATGATTTTTTTTAAAAAAATCATGATTTTTTTCCACCCTGCTTTGTACTGAAATCAAAACTTTAGTTTCTAACTTATAAATGAACGTAATTTTTTTAAAAAAAATGAAATCTTTGAGTTTTACGTCCCACGGTTATGCCGGTTAGGCTAGAGGAGACGGTGATTATGAGAAATGAATGAAATGGTGGAATGAAGAAAGTGGGAGGAAACGGGAGAACCCCGAGAAAACCCACGCACACGGTGTTTGTCCACCACAAAGTTCACTTGGCGGGAGCAGGGTTTGAACCCGGGACCCCATGCATCAGAGGTGAACGCTCTACCACTGAGCCACCGCGGCCCAATGAACGTAATTAGCAGCAGAGGCGAACTCACCGGGGTCCACCGGGTTCGAACCTCCCAAATTTCCTAACATACATTTGTGCACTTTCTCAATAAAACTATGTATGTTTAACAGGGAAATGATTGATGTAGCATGAACATTTTATCTTACACTTCATCTGTAGTCTTTGTCTTTTAAAAACAATCTAGCCTAGTTCAGTCATTTTTTCTGAAAATAGCTACAGGTGGAAGTATTTCACAATTACCTATCGTCTTCTCGGTACGTTTTAATATTACATAGACGTAGTGGCATGTAGCATTGGACCCCTCCCAACAAAAATTCTGGGTGCGCGCCTGTAAGGACGGAAGGGAGTTTAAATTTTTCTCAAAGATGGTTCCCGGTCCCTATGGTTCCCGGTCTGCACCATAGGGATTTATAGTCTAAAATTCATTTTTTTAACATAGCACTTGGGCCCTTTTATGCTGAGCTCTTTTATTTCATCTTGCCTCAAGTATATATCGTAGGGGAGGAAGGGTTCTATATTATATAAAGAATATTAGTCATTGTTAGGTTCAGAGGAAGCACAAACTATGCGATAATGCAAGTCTATAAATTTTACCAGCGCATATAAATCATACAAACTAACAAACCTTAGCAAATACAGTATAAATTATTAAAATTAATATCCTTAATTAATGTTCACCTCAAGTGGCCAAACATTTTTTAAGACTTGATATTATCTCCAACATTTGCATTTTATATATAGTTTTGTTGCTCAACAAAACTATGTACGAAGTCAAATCAAAAAAAATACTGCGCAAATCAGTGTCAACTAAGCATGCAGACACGCTCAGTACTCCTTTTAACCAGCTGTTATTTTTATTTGCACATCTGGCCACTAAGGGGTTGAGTCTTTAACACTGAGACAGGTGCAACTGGGCTTTTATAACTTCTTTTTGATTCAAAGCAATTCCTCCACAGAGTATTTTTCATTGCGAAAAAAAAAAAAAAAAGAAAAGAAAAAGAAAAAGTGCACAGGCGACATGCTCAAAGAAAATATGCGTAGCATTCGCGTGTCCAATGCGACCTTGTTTTACGCATTCCACCGTACGTAGGCCTAAGTACTTGAATGCACACACACTTACCGAGAATGGAAGATGATCAAATATTACACAGAGTTGCTAAATCATAGTTTAATTACAATAACGAAGATTAAAACGTAACATCGTACTATAAGATAGAAAGCCGAAGATTTTCGGTAAACTGTAGCAATAGTGATATGATTGTAAAATATGGGTGCAGACCGATGATTTCTCGGGAGTGGCCTGGGGGGTCAATTTCTCCCAGAAGCAAAGAAGTAATATGACGGTACACCCACCCAATACAGCGTATACCCAGCTACGTAATATTTTTATACTACAGCATTATCAGGGGGGATGTATAGGTCATATTTTTAAAAACGGCCGAGCATGTACAAACTAAAATATATCACTTTGAAGCTATGCAATTTCCTTGAAGCACATCTCCGATTGTGTTTAACGTGGATTATCAGTATTTCCGCAGCACTACTATCACCCCTCCCTCCCATATTATGTGCCTATGCATGCTTATGTATTGTATTCACCCCCAAATACGTTACATGTAAATCAATATCACTAGTAAAATACATGTTACGTATTTGCCGTGAATACTATATATGAGCACTGGTAAGCATTTTGTATTTCTGTCGACATTACCATTAATATTTAATGGCTTCAGGTCTGGTGAAGCGAAGGGATGTTAATGTGTGTATCATGTATTGGATGTGCTGAAGATGTGATATATCTCGGCTAAACGAATGAAACATACACCATTGGATAATAAAAAGTCAAACGTTTCAAACGATATCACATGGTGGGAGCAAAACTATAGTGCGGTATAGGCATATCCCAAAATCCAGTGGGGCACGTAATATCCCATCAAGAGTGCCATTCGAAACGGGGACGCGGCAGAAGTCCTAAAATGCAGAAGTCCTAAACGGCATTAGACCTAAAATGCACAAGTCCTAAAAATTATTTCGCGGCACAAGTCCTAAATGGCAGAAGTCCTAAAATGCAGAAGTCCTAAAGTGCAGAAGTCCTAAAATTTAGGTCTAGTGCCCATATTTTTAGGACTTCTGCACTTTAGGACTTCTGGATGTCACCCATTCGAAACTCCAGACTTTCACTTTTCTAGTGATGTAACTTCTATTCGCCTAAGTTAATAATTGGCTGAGATATTGACAAATAAAATAAGGGGTATTATAGGCCTAAAATGGGACTAGTAGCACCATATATCATCCTAGCGGCGAAAATTGGAACTATATTTGCTCATTCGAAACTTTGGACTTTGCGCCATCTATTACATAAATTTAATTGCCATAACTCAATATTTCTTGGCTTGCTTTGGGAGTAATACTGAAATATACAAATAAATAAATATTGACAACCCTGAACATTGAAATCGGCAAGTATGAGCCAAAAATAAAACTTATTGCAGAAAAATAAAAGTAATACAATTGTTCAACATCCCCACGCATTTATCAGACCTAAAGTCACCAAATATTAGCAGACTGAACTGTAAGTTATATTTTTTGACTCAGGAGAGAGTGCTTTTTAAAATGATACTATTTTTTTTTCGAAATTCTAAAATATGACTAAATATTGAAAATTTCGACAGGTAAGTCCTCCTACAAACTATCATCAACATTTTGTCTTTTTAATCACTTAAATACTTTCGCGTTTTTAATTATTTTCCTCCAGTTTTCTCTATCTTGATCGTCCTCTATTCTCCATTCTCCTTTTCCTTTCATCACACCTTGAGCTTCCCCTTTTTCCTTTTACCTGTTACTTCCATCTCCAATTTTCTCTTATATAGTCACCGTTTCTTCGTTCTACATGTCCCAGCCATCTCAGCTTCCATTCTTGAAACATTTTACTCAAAGGTCCCATCTTAACAACACCTCTTACACAATCGTTCCTTATTCAATCCTTCCTCGTCACACCACACATCCATCTTAATATTCTCATCACTCCTTACATCATCTTTCTCTGGGTCTTGTGATTGTTCAGGTTTCACAACTGTACATTATTGACAATCTTATTACTGTTTTATGTTACGGCCTTGCAAAATGCAATTTACTTCATTGTGAGACAGCATCCGCTCATCCTTTTTCAGTTTAGCTGATTGTATTCTGTGTTGGCTTTCTGTATGTAATCCACCACCCTGGCCGAGGTACGATACAAGATAATTAAATTTCGAGGTAGGTAGTAGTTGTACGAAGCTCTCGTCTTCTTTGTTGAGTGTCATACCTTGTCTTTGTTCTATTTACAATCATGTTCCTCTCTTCCAACACCCTTCTCCATTCTTCTTTAGCTTATCTTTGGATGTTTCACATATAACTTCCTAATTTTATACGCGCGAACAGCATCCTTTTTACTTCCTACGCCAACACATTCATTGCTAAATTGAATAAATACGATCTGAGAGTTGATTCCTAACACATGTCAACTTCCACAGGGAAACCTTCTCTCATACCCATATTACACTTAACTTGGATCTTTGCTCCCTCGTATATGTTCTATGTTTTTCAGAAACCTCTTTCTCTCTCACACTTCATCCTTGTTTATGTCTAAGCACTCTATGGAAAAGAGGTGCAACTCGTCTTGCATTTCCCTAAATCGTTCCGTGAAATGCCCAAGCGCAAAGATCTCGTCAATTGTCCCTCTTTCTGGAATGAAACTAAACTGATTCTCTACAACACTCGTTTCTTGTCGTATCCTTCCTTCAACAATTATTTTCCAGATATTCATACTTTAAGACATTCAGTTAATTCCATTGCAATAAGTAAGACATTACCTTTACCTTTCTGACCTTTCTTCCATTCATCTGGGATCTTCTCCTGCTTCCACAACTTTTTCATTATATAATATATTTATCCCTTCTTTGCCCAGGCTTTTACAAACGTCTACTAAGATTCGATCAGCACCCACTGCTTTTCCGCTTTTCAATTTCCTAATTGCGTTTTCCACCTTTATTCTGCTTAACACATCTACCTCTCTTTTTGTTGCCATTCCATCCTCATATATTTTCCTTTGGTTCTCCTTATAGTAGTTTCTTAAAGTAACCTCTCCATAGGTCCTGGATCAACTTTTGGTCCTGTAGCACATCTCCTTTGTTTTGTATTTAGGGATGCGCACGAGTCGAGTCGAGTCGAGATTTAAGCCTGTCTCGACTCGTCTCGAGAAAATGTTGTCTCGACTCGAAAATATCTTTCTGTCTCGACTCGACAGTTTTTGTCTCGACTCGACTCGAATTCGATACGATACGAGACGTCACGAAATTCAAGTTGAGACAAAATATACGAGTTAAAATATACGTACATTGGCCAGAATATTATGACTACCTACCTAATTGTCAGTATGTCCATCGTTGGCACAGATAACAAAGGCGACGCGTCTTGGCATGGATGCAATGATCCTTGGTAGGTCGCTGGAGAGAGTTGGCACTACATGTGCACACACAGGTCACCTAATTCCGGGGAGGGGGACGATGCGCTCTGACGTCTCGTTCAATCACATCCCAGATGTGTTCAATTGGGTTCAGATCGGGCGAGTTGGGGGGTCAGCACATCACTTGGAACTCGCCCCTGTGTTTCTCGAACAACTCTATCACACTCCTGACCTTGTGACATGGTGCATTATCTTGCCACTACCGTTGGGAAACATGGTCGTCATGAAGGGATGTACGTAGTCTGCAAGCAGTGTGCGATACGCTTCGGCCGTCGTGGTGCCTTGCTTGAGCTCCACTAGATACATGGATGCTCACGAGAATGTTCCCCAGAGCAAAATTAAGCCGCCGTCAGCTAGCCTCCGTCCCGCAATACAGGTGTCAAGGAGCTGTTCCGTCGGAACACGACGGATTTCGAACCCTTTCATCGCCATGATGAAGAAGGTATCGGTATTCATCAGACAATGCAATGCTCTGTCACTGCGCCAAGGTCCAGTGGCGATGGTCACGTGTTCATTTCAATTGTCGTTGCCGATGTCGTTGTATTAACATTCGCACATGGATGGGTCTTCGTCTCCGGAGGCCCATCGTTAGGAGTGTTCGGTGCACTGTGTTTTCAGACACACTTATACTTTGCCCAGCATCAAAGTTTGATCTTATATCAGCCACAGTTCGCTGCCAGCCCTGTTTTATCAGTCTGCCCAGCCTACGACGTCCGACATCTGTAATGAGGTGCGGGACGCCCAACCCCTCGACGCTTGGACCTCGTTTTCCCTTGGTTTCGCCACTTGTTGAAGACACTTACCAGAACACTCCTCGAACACCCGACAAGTCCTGCGGTTTCCGAAATTCTTGTACCGAGTGTTTGTGAGTGAACACTTTCTTCAAAGTAATATTAAAAATTATAGAGAGATTCTCGAGATATTCGAGTCGACTCGAAATTTTTACCAGCAGTTTCGATCTACTCGTGTCGGAATACGCTTGTCTCGACTCGTCTCGAATTTCACAAAGTGTCTCGATTCGAATCTCGACTCGTGCGCATCCCTATTTGTATTTACCTGCTTAAGAGCCTGCTTTACTAAAAATAATACGAAATTTACCATTTTTCTTTTGCTTGATTATTCATCAGTGAAAGGAGATAATGAAATGCAAGTCACCACAATCATAGATAATGCTATTCTACAACAGAAAATATGAACCTGAAGAATGTTGAGTGTTGCAATCCATAGAAATGACAGTGTTGCCAGAAAAACATTTTCCCTAAAATCTAAGTTAAGAAAGCGAGTAGAGGAGTGAATTCAACTGCATTTGATTACGTATCATGTTGTTTTGGTTTCTTGTGAACTACTTTTTAATTAACACTATTATTTAGTTTTAATAACTGTATGTTAAATCTATTTTGTTTATTACAAAATAAATACAACTTTTATTTAAAAAGTAGTTCACAGGAAACCAAAACAATATGATACATAACCAAATGCAGTTGAGTTTGTTCCTCTACTCGCTGCCTTAACTTAGATTTTAGGGAAATTGTTTTTCTGGCAACACTGTGATTTCTATGGATGGGAACACTGAACATTCTTCAGGTTCATATTTTCTGTTGTAGAATAGCATTATCTATGATTGTGGTGACTTGCAGTTCATTATCTCCTTTCATTGATAAATAAACAAGCAAAAGAAAAATGGTAAATTTTGTATTATTTTTAGTAAGACAGGCTCTTAACTAACGTGGTGTGCTTGGATTATTCGTCTGTATCCATCTTTCTGTTCTATACGCCTCGTCCATGGACTTTGCTTTTGGTATTGACACGGCTGTTTATGGCCTTCTAATTTGCAAGCTTGTATGTCTTCCATGTTGTTTGTTTCATTTTATCTTTTCTTCATCTCTCTCTTATACTTTATTGCCACTTGTACTCCCTCGTTCCACCACCAAATCTCTTTCCTCTGTGTTGTGGTCCCTTTCCTGATGTTTTCTCCAACACTTCTCCTACTTTGCTCATGGCATGGCTATTCAACTTCCAGTATGGTTGCATGTCTTCTACCGATTTTATTTGTTGTAGAACCTTTTCTTCTTTGGACTTTCTTCATTTAGTCTCTGCCATTTTATCCTCTGTTCACACTGTCTTATGTGTTTTACATATTTGTACACTATTATCTCACAATTTGCAATCAACAATTTATGTTTCACTTCCTTAAAGTGTGCTTTGCGGCACATATTTTAATATAGTCGAGAGCCGGTTGGTTCGCTTCTCGAAATAGGCGTTGACAATAGGTAGATCGAATGCAATTGCATGATCTATGGAAAGCTTAAATTAGGCATTGGGTTCAATGATAGCATGGTTGCTCACGGACACGGAATATAATGTAATATATGAAATTATTCACTATGTTAAGTACTGTAACACTAAGAAATTCCCTATGAACTCTTACCCTCAACGTTGTACCTAAATTGGCACGTCCTCAGTGGGTGACCTCGATGTGAAATACGAACTACCATCACGTGAGTTCCTTCACCTGCCAAAGATCCAGGCTGAGGGCCGTAGATTATGTCGAAATTGATGATGGAAGGAGTAAGAGATCTGTAAATAAATAAGTAAATAAATAAATAAATAAATAAAGATTGGTGCCAGGATGCCACTTATGTAGCTAAACTACAATTAAAATTAAAGTGAGTTTATCTCCTTAATAATTTATGAAGCCTCAGCTATTATGAAGTCTGAGCTATAAATGTCTTTCTTTGGGGGGGGGGGGAATTCAAAATTAGAGTTTATTCACTGAAATTAAAATTTAATCTTATACATGTACAACGGCTGGATTCAAATTGGCATACGTGCTAGGACCTTCGTTTTGGTACTATGGTCTTCAAAAAGTTTCATTTTTTCTGTATTTTTAAAAAGTAAATAAAATGAAATATTTCAGTTTAGTGTCCCACGATCACAACCTTTCTATGTTAAAGGAGACGATGATTGACCATGTCGGTCCCGGCGTCCCCCACAGGGGACATAATATATGACGGTATTATTCTTTCTTTACAACTTTAAAATCAGACTGGCAACATTGAAAGCTGTTTACAGGGCATGATCCATTTATGATCATGCCCTGTAAAAAGTTTTCAATGTTGCCAGTCTGATTTTAAAGTTGTAAAGAAAGATTAATACCGTCATATATTATGTCCCCTGTGAGTAGGGTGACCAACCGTCCCGTAAAAACGGGATTGTCCCGTTTTTTCACTATCATTCCCGGTGTCCCGAAAAAATCTACCGGGATGCCAAAATGTCCCGTATTTACATTGGGTACACAAAAAACTTTCCAATTGCTAAAATTTTCTAATTTATTTTATTATTTTATAAGCTATGTTATTATATTGGAATATATCACATTACTGAACAACGTCATTACGACATTTGCGATGGTGGATGTGATGGCTGCACTGTTTCTCCTCCCAGGCCTCCACACTGCAAGATTCCTATTCCGCAAACGACAGTGCAAGGGACTGAAAGCCTTATAGAAAAAAAAAAGAAAAAAAAACCTAGTTACCTGTTTTGTGCTTAGATGATTGAGGTGCTACCATCAGTACAGTACAGTGTTTCCGTGATTTGACTATGATGTATCGTAGTTGTAAGTGAAATAATGTTTAAAAGTAAGAAAAAGCAAATAATGGAAGTTGGAATCCAATGTTGAGAGTTTGTTATAAATTCTGCCGGTGACAGATTTGATCACTCCAGCCGCAAACTCGATACGTCGAGTAATATTATCTTCGATCAGAGAGAGTCAAACTTCAAATCAAATAGGACGTGTTGCGTTGTTTTTATTGTGAAAACGAATTGTTTATTCTGTTACGTTCCGAGCTATCTGCTTAACAATGCCTAAGCGTGTATGCAAGTTTAAGGGGGAGTATTCTAAAGAGTGGAACTATATTATAAAAGGATGCTAAGACAATGAAGCCAAGTGCACAGTTTGCAGCAGTGTTTTTAGTATTGGACACGGTGGTCCTTCAGACATACAACACATCAAATCAGTGAAACATACATGAACGGACTGAGTGCGCCAAGTTGCAGTAAGTCTCTTAACAATTATTTTGTAAATCAAGAATCAAATGAAGAAAGAAAAGTGAGAGCTGCTCAACTAACTCAGCTACCATACAATTAAAACACCATCACAATTTTCGGTCAGAAGATTGTAATAATAAATTCAACAGTCCTATGTCTAGTGACTCGTCAATCGCATCGAAGTTCAGCTCTGCCAGAACAAAGCAATCGGCCCTGATAATTGGTGTTTAGCTCCATTTAGTTTGAAAACTAGCATTGACGAGAAAAATAAATGCCCCTTTTATGACATTTCAACAGATGCGAGAAATCATAAAGCTATCAAAATCTTTCCTCTTGTAATTCAGTTTTTTTTTTTTTTTTTTTTTTTTTGACATAAACGAAGGGGTAAAGCCAAAGTTGCTTCCTTGCTCTGTGAAACGTCAGACGAAATATCTAGTTTCTGCTTGAACTGTACTGACGAGTTTAAATTAAATAAAAAACAGTGACATTGTGTTTTGTGGTGAAAATACAAACAAAAATTATGGTGGTTTGAATAGACAGGGAAAATGTAATGTGTTTACAAAATTAAAGGCTAATTTACATGCAAATATTGAAGGTGTGGGTTGTCCAGGACATGTCTTACAAAGTCTTACAGAACTGCTCAGATACAGCTGCTGATAGACTAAGTTGTGACATAGAAAGTAATTTGTCAACTGCTCTTCCCTTATTTCTCTATATACACGGTATGAACAGAGAGGAAGTGCAAGAAGTATTATGAAGGTCAATTATGCATTGGAAGGCATGCTTAAAGCTGTCTAAAAACAGGTAAAATATAGTGTTGCTTACTTCAAGGAGAAAAGTATTGAAATAAATGATTCTTTACTTTCCGATCAAATGGCTTCGCTGAAGGATTTTGTTAGTAATAATATAAATGAGTGGAGCGAGGAAGATTTTTAAAAAGAAAAAAAAAAGGAAGAAAAAAACACTTCACTAACATGAGAAGTGGGTTTGTTTTTTCAAACCCATACTAGGTCTGAACAGCATTCTGAAGTTTTAAAGATACGCCAATATGTGTTTGCGATCCTTGCCCGTAATGGCAATACTGAAAGAATATTTTCGCTCATGAACATTCAATGGACAGACGAAACAGGATGAGAGTGAAGACCCTTTCTGCAATTCTTCAAGTATTATACAATTTCAAAATGGACTGTTTTATCTTTTATTACTTTGTATTAGAAAAGAAGTTTTAAAGATGGCTAGGACAATAGCTAAGTATTCTCATGAATGTACCTCATGTTCTCATGTTAATAATAGATAAATGTTTCATATATTTTAGTAATGTTTTCAAATATTTCATTATTTTATATTTTCATTTTTTGTTAGCTGCTGATAGTTACTTGTTATTTAATTAATTCCACAACCTTTTCAATAGGTTTGAAAACGAAAAATTGTAAATTTGTCCTTTTTTTTTATCAGAGATGCAAAAAGAAAGAGAAGGGAGAGGCTAAAAAATACATTTAGGGGAGCAACCTATCCAAAAATAAAATGCGTCCCGTTTTTTCTAGTTGACGATTTGGTCACCCTACTTGTGGGGGACGCCGGGACCGACATGATTAAGACAAATGAATGATGAGAAAGAATTGGTGGAATGAAAAATTGAAAAAAAGGGGGAGTACCCGAGAAAACCCACGGACGCTATGTTGTCCACCACAAACTTACTTGGCCGGGGATCCAACCAGGGAACCCATGCACCAGAGGTAAGCACTCTACCACTGAGTTCCCCCTATTTTTTAAAAAGGCGAAGCTATTTACCTCAAGAAAGCATAACCTTCATACGAGGGTTAGTCGAGGCATAAATTTCCCATATTTCCTCAAGAATCCAAATATATGTTACCAGTATCCTGTAATAATGCAGATATATATCTTTTTTATTTTGCAGTGTATAAACCGTTTTGTAGCGTGTAGGTGGCGCCAATGTAGTAATGTGTGGATTGAAGAAAAAGCAGAGCAGCGACTTTGTGCCTGACATGAAAAGAAGAGATGCTTTGTAAACATGAACTACGGAGGAATTACGGGCTGTTTGCTCGTTGCGAATCGGTATGTGGAAACTTTGAAGAAGGTCAGGTTTGCGATCTCTTTTTGTTTTGAAGAAGGTAGCGTCTCACCACCATTGAAGACGTGGAAGCTTCTATACACATTTAGTTCTGCGGGAAGGGGTTGCCTAAAGCGGTGCAGTGCGGTAAGTGCAGATAACTTTTGTCTTGAATAAGATTCTCTGCAAATGATGGACTAACGGATAATTATTTTCTGACAATATCTCGTATAATTCACTGAAATGGTATACAAGAGAACAGGCATCTTCCCCAGATAAGAGAACAGGCATCTTCCCCGATACGAAAATAGTACTTATCTTAATGAAAATTATAACACAGTGTCTATCAATCACAGAAGAGTGTTAAATGACATGATATCTTTGTACAAAATAGTAAATAACCAATTAAATAGTAAGGATTTTGTCTCTGTCTTTCATCTCAGAGTATCCAATGGATACATACGCGTGGGCAATAGAAATTTCTTTCATTGTAAGAAATCTGGAACAAATGCAACAAAACAGTCACCAACGTGGAGGATGGGTGCAGTGTAAAACAAACTGCGTAAATGTGAAAATGTTCTGGATGTACACGGTATGAGTCAGGGTAGATTTCGCAAATATATTACAGCTATTCTATGTAGCTCTGAAATGAACAATGTAATTGGGTAGAACTATCTGCTGTGTTCTTAAATAAATAAATAAAAACAAGAGTTAAGGTTGTCTAGTCTCAGAAAATATATCTGTATCTAATGGAAAAGCTCTGTCTCGTCTCATGAACATCCCTAATAATATTGTAACAATTATGACTCTGAAGAATGTATGACCAAACAAACGTTTATTTTGTTCATATTTATTTATGCGTTTAACCACTACATTTAACCAGTTTTTGACTCAAATTTAGTACTTGTCAACATTTTTTAAAAATGTATTTACCTGTCACATATTTTGATTTCTGGTAGCGAGACAACGGCGCAGTTGGTTCCTTTGCTTGCGACCACCGTCCTGTCCTTGGGACATCGAATGCACCCTAAATTATCTCGAGAAAGAGTTGTCGGCATGTCCTGAACTACATTGTTATTCCCATCTACTGTAGATGGTATATACACATAGCCTGTAAGAAAAATAATATTATGTACCACAGTGAATCATTTATTAAAGTGCATTAAAGTGCATTTATTTACAAATTGTATCCAATCCTTCGCTGTTAACAGCTTTTGTGCCACTGTTGTGAGTAAATGTGTCACTGTTAAGAATGTATATGTCACAGTTAGTCACTGTTAGGAGCATGTGTCACTGTTAGGGGTGTATGTGTCACTGTTAGGAGTAAATGTGTCACTGTTAAGACTGTGTATCACAGTTAGTTACTATTAGGAGTATGTGTGTCACTGTTAGGCTATGCGTGTCACTGTTAGGAGGATATGAGTTACTGTTAGGAGGATATGCGTCACTGTTAGGAGGACATGAGTCACTGTTAGGACTAAATGTGTCACTGTTAGGAGTACATTTGTCAGTGTTTGGAGTAATATGTCACTGTTAAGACTGTGTATCACAGTTAGTCACTATTATGAGTATATATGTCACTGTTAAGAGTGTATATATCACTGTTAGGAGTAAATGTGTCACAGTTAAGAGTATGTGTGTCACTGTTAGGAGTATACGTGTCAGTGTTAGGAGTAAATATGTCAATGTTAAGACTATATCACAGTTAGTCACTATTGGGAGTATGTGTGTCACTGTTACGAGTGTACCCGTCACTATTAGGCTATGCGTGTCACTGGTAGGAGCATATGAGTCACTGTTAGGAATATGTGTGTGTGTCACCGTTAGAATGACTGGTTGCTCGATTTGGTGCTTACGGTCTAGTCTATGCTTGCTTCTCAATCGTGAAGTTCTTGATTCGAATCTCATAGTCGGCCATTCTAATTCTTGGTTGTTTTCAAGAATTAGTATGTAAAATTACATTTTGGCTGTAAGCGGAACAATAAATATTTTGTTGTTGTTGTTGCAACATTCGTATAGGCTACAGACTTTTACAGAACTGTCTATGAAAGCTCGGGCTTCTTGATAATTTGATTCTGTAGAGAGTCAAAGTGTGTTTTATATTAGAATAATGTATAATTCATACAATATATAATATAAATAGAGAATAATATATAAGATGTAATTTATCCTTTTATCTCTTGTATTATTTGTAATATTCTTTGTATTGTGTTATTATTGTAAATTAAGACTAAATTAATTGTAAAAACTCTTATAATTAGGGATATCATCCCTGATGGAATTAGATACTTAAATAAATATTAATTAACATACACAACTGACTAGCTATGTAGAGATGCTATATTTACACAATTCTTGTATACATGTGACCTCTAATCTAATCTAAACTACTTGTCAATTCTAGCTCCTAATTTCTAGTTTGTCTTAACCGAAAGAAACCGAATAACTTATCCCTGAATTATTGGCTTAGTGGTCCCCGTCCAGCTACGTTAGGGTAAGCGGGCTAGAACCTCCCTTTGGTCAATGTATATATATATATATATAAAACTTTGTAGAATGCTATTGTAGTATTGTAGTTAGATATTGTAGTTAGAAATATATTTTTGGTACTATTAGTTACATAGACAATAGCCAAGTCAGCCTAACTTTTGTTTCCAAAACTTCTGAATTTTAATATTTGGTTTTAAGGTTAACTCGCGAGGCATCGGTGAGAAGTTACTGAGAAATCAGAATTTCATTTCATCAATTCTTTGTCATTTATCATCCCTTCCCTTACAGATATAGGCAGGGATGAATTCAGGGGGTAGCCCGGGGGAATTTCCCCCCGAAGAAAATTCATTCCACCCGGAGAAACTCAAAATTTCAATCACAAAATGTAGAAATTACTTCACTCAAACTCCCCTCCCCCCGAGGAGTTCACATTTCCCTCCCCGGGTGAAAATGTCTGAATTCAACATTGGATACAGGACACAATTTCTGGACGTTAAATTGAAGATTTATTTCCCTTACAACTTTCAATAATGTATTCTGATTAGTTCAATTAATACTGATAGAGCCTACGTAAATATTTTAGTGAAGATTGTGAAAAAAAAATATAAAGAAAAATTAGTTGTGAAGTAAATCCAAAGTTCTTTGTCTCTGAACATTGTTTTCTGGGACAACAATTTTCAGGTAACTTCCTACTAATTATGAATTGTTCTGCGATCAAACATAAGTTGGATTTTAAGATACTGTACAAGAAAAGGTCTTTAAACGACCTTTCTTTCCAAAGCTGACATCCATAAAATGAGCAGCAGGATTGACGTATCTAAAGGGGGAAGACAAACAATATGTAAATACACTTAAGTCTTATGTTTGAAGACGCTTCTTTAAGTTAAAACCTTTAAACGGACTTTCCCTCTTCTTTCCGGATGCGACGAATGACATTTAGAGATTGGTCAATTAAGCCGTGACATAATCTTGACACAACGAATCATCGTGTAAAACATCATTTGTTACTCCGAAGTCGCCGTCGCCACATCGAAACTCTTGCTTATTCAATAAGCTTTATCTGACAGCCATCTTACCATTGAAATTTGTTCCACGTCGCTTTCCCTCGTTAACAAAGCTTTCATCATCAAAAGATAAAAGGACCCAGCACAAAGACAAAATACTTCTTTACATGAAACACACAACAGGTCCCTAGCTCCATCTATTCTTTTGATGTGTGTGACACAAATATGTATTGCAAGATCTCCAAGGCAAGTGTTGCGAATCTACAAACGCATGTTAGAGAGATTGCATCATAGCTCCACGAAATAAAATGTGAAACAACTTTTTATCTTCTTTCTTTCCAGATTAAGGAACGACATGATCATAGTTGCTAAAGAGCAGTGAGGAGTGATGTATCGATAAAATCCCAATGAAAAATTACTACCAGAAATCTAACATTGTGTTGATCGGAATGATTATAACATACCTAAATCACGAAAAAATGATTTGCTTCACAAGCTTTGATAACTTCGTAGAAGACAAGTTGGTCACTCTGGGAGAAGTTGCGTTGCTAAACAATAGTAGCAGTTCGTGAATAGATCGAACAGTAAATCTGATTAAAGAGACGTCGCAATTAATTCAGCTTGTTAGGCACTTTTTTTTTTAAATATCTGGATAAGAAAGAGATTCAAACATTTGGAAAACTGTATAGTAAGAAAAAAAATATGTTGATGTTTACAACAATCTGTGGTCTAGCATCACAGTTGGCATATTATAATACACGGTTAATTCAAATGTAAAGGTGACGAGAGCTCCTAATGATCTCGTACATTTATATGTGAAAAATACTTCCCCCAAATATTATTGAAGCCGGTAAATTCTGCTTGAAGAAGACCTTGGACTGTGAAAGACACTAATCTATCCACAGTTCCATAGCTGGGCATCCAAAACGTTCACCCTTGAACAGGGGCTCACTCACGGTGGTGTGCACTGGGTCCGGACCCCCCCCCAACCAATTTCATAACTCGACGAACATTTGTAGACTTTCTTAACGTAATTATACTTGTTTAACACAGAAATGATTGTTATAGGCTAGAGATTTGATTTTACGCCTCATCAGGGGCGGATCCAGAACGGACTTCTGGGGGGAGGTGGGTTGTAATACTGCTACTTAGAGCTACTTTAAAGAGCTCCAAACTCTGGGATGGGTTTTATTTATATATAAAATAAGAAAGTTTCCTCTTCTTGCGGGGGGGCGATGACCCCAATCTCCCCCACCCCTGGATACGCCCCTGCGCCTCATTTGTACTATTTTTTTCTTATACAAATAATCTAGGTCTAACTTTCTTTTTAAATATAACTGACAGCAATTAACAATTGCTTATCGTCTTTTCGGGTGCAGAATAAGACAGGTTCAATATTACATAGACGTATTCAACCTCGCCTAAAAGAAATACTTAGGACCCTTTCCAGCAAACATTTCAGGGTGTAAATCTGTCCTTGAGGCATATCTTGAAGAGGAGAACAAATGGAATCCCGAATTACATGTTTGAGTATTCCAGCGCCTACTAGGAAAATGGGTATAGAAGAGCAGGAGGTTATTGAGACAAGTCAGGCCGAGAATGGTACCATTCCCCGATGAAATATTGATTGTCATAGTGCCTTTCGCGCTAAGAAATGACCCAAGTTTTACGTCCCACGATTATGCCGGCCAGTCTAAAGGAGACGGTGATCATGAGAAATGAATGAAATTGTGGAATGAAGAAAGTGGGAGGAAACGGGAGACACAAAGCTCACTTGGCGGGAGTCGGGATCGAATCCGGAATCCCATGCACCAGAGGTGAACGCTCTACCACTGAGCCACTGCGGCCCCACCTTTCGTGCGAAGAAACCGTATTGCAACGAACTGTGGAGCACGACCAGGATCAAATGAATTTCCCACTGCTATGTTTCGTATGGCGCAGAAACATGAACATTACCCAAAAATAATGGAAAACAACTGAAAGCTTTCTAAATGTGGATGGGGAGAAGAATGAAGAAAACTAGCTGGGTCGAGCGGTAAACGAATAAGAGGGTGTTACAAATGGTGAAGGAGAAAATACTATTAAAAAGAGGAGGAGAAACTGGTTGGGACATTGGATAAGAAGGAAATTTATGTGACGTGTCAGAGGGTATGGTGGCAGGAAAGAAAGGGAGAGGACGAAGGAGACTAAATTAATGGACGATATCAATATAGAAAAGTCACACGTGAAGACGAAGAGATTAGAGGAAGACCTTGGAGCATGGAAGGTTCTGAGTTGTGGCAAGTAACCTGCCAATAATTACAGAATACCTATGATAATGGTGAATGTAATGCCATGAGTTCACCTTCACAAGTTCACTAGACAACTTAGAGTGTTCAACTGAACAGCAATACAACTGACATTATTCTTCATCATACTTGCTGCTTTGTGGCTGCATGACGAATAACTTGAAATTGATCATTACATAGAAGTAATTTTTTAAAAAAATAAAACAAGAAAAGACAAAAAACACTCACCAGAATCTGATCGACTGTTCCTCCCATCCAAAAGCACCGTGTGAAGTTGGTAACGACGTCGAGATGCGTCTAAGGCACGAACTTGGGAATTAGGATTCACAACTGTTGTTTTAACACTTCCTCGGTAGGCCTAATGGAAACAAAATTGATCAATAATACAAATGTTATTTAATTTAGAACAAACCAATAAATTTTGTTACAGAAATTACTAAACTGTACAAGTTTGTTTCACCAGGTATATTTATCATTAGATTTATGCAATTGCTGTAAGTGACATTACAATGATCTTTAGCCGCGTATTATTAATAATGATATGATCCCGTGTTTCCCACAAAATATCTGTCCACATTAGTTTTTCTCTCAATATTTGCCTTATCTAAACCATAAGGCAAATATTGCAAATGTTTAAACGTATGCATATCTAGCAGCGCAGATATTGGCCTCAGAATAATAGATAAACAACGTTGCGCTGGGTCAACACATATCGAAACAACTCCATTTTTAAAATAAATTTTTACTTGGAAACATTTTATATTTTGAATCATTGATTTTTGAAGTGATTTTATTTCAGATATGCTTTTATACCATGATATTCAACGCCAGAATATTGGTGTACTAACAATCATTTACTAATGGAAAATTTAATACAGAAACAGGCGATTTCAGCTTCGGCTGCGTCATTGTGTGATGCAGTCAAACTATAACTTGTGTATACAATGAATATATGAAAACAATGTGGTCGATAATGCCAAAGCGCGGTGACCATTTAGTATTAATCCATTAAGTTTTGAGAACAGAACAGTTGGCCCAACAGTGAGAAACAGTAGGTTAGCTAATTGGCAAAGTTGACCTTTTATTGCAGTTGGCAGTTTTGCCGAGCGTTTGCCACCCAATTCAACTGCCAACGTATCACTACAAAAGAAGTGAAATTGCCACTGAAAGAAGTAAAATTACTGGATAAATTGTGGCAAGTTGTTGGCTGGTCAATATAAACTGTTGGATAAATGATGGTAATGTTGTTGGCTGGCCAACATAAACTCTTAGATAAATGACAGTAAATTGTTCATTGGCCAACACAAATTGTTGGATAAATGATGGTAAATTGTTTGTTGGCCAACATAAACTGTAGGATAAATGACAAGAAATTGTTGGTTGAGCATCATAAACTATTGGTTAAATGACGGCAAATTGTTGATTGCCCAACATACACTGCAAACTACGTTGAACCAACGTACTGTTTTCAACTTTAGCTTTGCAATCATTATCAATCTACGACCATGTCGAACATTAGCCTACTATTCATTCCAGATAGGCTGATAGGGAAAGAAAACAAATTCCTCTTCTCCCAACCTCACTACCACTACACAAAGAGAAAACAAGTTGATGATCTTGATAGAAAGGATAACCTTTTTTAAGATACAATATCGTGTGAAATTAAAATTTTACTCCCATTCGTCTGCACCTGATGCTGGAAAGGCATTGCTGTTACTTCTACCCAATTTTATACCCCAGTATCAACCATTACTAATTTTTTTTAAATTTTTGTCTTTAAAAGAAGTATTGATTATTACTTATGTACTAAAGGTTTGCATTTAGTTTTTTTTTTTTTTTAATTGAATGTCTAGAAATAAGAACTCATTCGTTATAAAGTTAATTTATAGCTTTTTTCTTTTATTTTTAATACAGGCCTACTGTTCATCTCATTAATTATGATATAAAGTGTGAACGTGAAATAAAAGCAAGAATAGGAATGGCAAAAGGAGCCTTTGGGAGGAAGGAAAGTGTGTTTTGTGGGAC
Organism: Thermobia domestica; assembly: GCF_964235325.1. Taxonomy (NCBI): domain Eukaryota; kingdom Metazoa; phylum Arthropoda; class Insecta; order Zygentoma; family Lepismatidae; genus Thermobia; species Thermobia domestica. The sequence goes on from NC_137454.1 coordinate 28,993,698, forward strand.
TTTGAATAAAGAGTTAAGAAAAAGACACATAAAATGGTTTGTGTGGAGTATTGTACTGTATGGGGCAGAAACATGAACATTACACGAAAGTGACGGAAAAGGATTGGAAGCTTTTGAAATGTGGGTATGGAGAAGAATGGAGAGAATTAGCTGGGTCGAGCGGAAAACGAATGAGAGGGTGTTAGAAATGGTGGGGAGAAAAGAACAATTTTAGATATTATGAAGAAGAGCAAGAAGTAGACATTGGCTCAGAAGGAATAGTATCATGAGGGACGTGCTGGATGGTATGGTGGCAAGGAAGGGAGGGAGAGGGCGAAGACGACTACAATTGATGGACGATATCGAAACGGAAAAATCGTACGTGAAGACGGAGAGGTTAGTGGAAGACCGTGGAGCACAGAAGCTTCTCAGTTGCGGCAAGTGACCTGCCAATAATGGCAAAATACCTATGATGATGATGATGATTTTAATGTAGGAACATTTGTTTATATAAGCGCCGGACAAGACACAGCTGTTTCTTCCTATCATTTCAAGTTCCTCTGCCGCTCTGATATTTTCCCATACAAATTTTATTTACCCTTTGATTGCATATTAATATGGTATTATATTATTGTGTGAGTTCAGTGAGTTCCTACTCAATTCCCAACCCTGTCATTGCTTGCAATTTCATTTTCAACCCCGACTTCAAAAAAATAAAATTCTACAGTTGTTCAAATCAATTTACTATTATACTAAAAGACGTGTTTCTTATCTCACTGATACAGAAATATGTAATGAAGTGTTTTAAAATATGTAGACCTATAATGAAAATTATAACTAATTCTTTACATACGTACATTCTATACCTCTGAGTGCAGGGATTGATGATGGAAAATGAAACATAAAAATTCACGTTTATCAGACCACGCACGTGAGCAAGTTGGGTTGAGGGGACTTGTTCTGATTTCTTATCAGCTTATCTGGAATGAACGCTAAAGCCTTCCAAGTGTATTGCTAGGAAATAAATGTAAATTCAGTATAATTTGAAAAGTGAAAACTAAGTTCAAAGGCAGAATTTTCTCTCTTTAATAAATCAAACAAAATTTCCGTCTGGGATTAAAAGCAATGGAGAAAACACAATTAAAAGGCAGGCGCTCAGTCATTTAGAGTGACTTAAAAATTATACGATAATTAACTAACAACTTAAACAAGGGAACAATCTCAACGAAACACGAAAAGAAGAATTTTAGGAATTATGAAAAAAAGAAAAATGGATGAAAATATTGAGATCTTGGCCAAGAATTTTAGGAATGGTAAAAAAAGATTGTGATCTTGTCAATACTAGTTTTTGGACGGGGGCCACACAATTTTTGAGCGGCCCCTAAATTGAGTTTTCGCATTTTTTTTTTTAACGGAATAAGCACATTATACTGAGTTAACTGATAGTTTAGGTTTGGCTACACTGTATGTAGTACTCCAGATATAAGGCCTACAAAAAAAAAAAAAATGCCTGAAATATATTGGATCTTTTGATCCAAAAATGAAATGAAATCTTTGAATTTAACGTCCCACAATTCCGTGCGTTAGGCTAAGGGAGACGATGATTAAAGCTAGGGATGCGCACGAGTCGAGACATGTCTCGAATCTCGACTCGACTCGACTCGAATTCGAGTCGAGATTCGAGTCGAGACACACTTTGTAAAATTCGAAACGAGTCGAGACAAACGTATTTCTCGACTCGAATTTTCGAGTCGAGACTCGAGTCGAGTCGAGACAGCTGCTAAAAATCTCGACTCGACTCGAATGTCTCGAAAATTTTTCTATAATTTTTAATATTATTTTGAAGAAAGTGCTCGCTCAGAAACACTCGGCACGAGTATTTCGGAAACTGCAGGACTTGTCAGGTGTTCGAGGAGTGCTGTGGTGATTGTCTTCAGCAAGTGGCGAAACCAAGGGAAAAAGACGTCCAAATGTCGAGGGGTTGGGTGCCCCCACCTCATTACAGATGTCGAACGTTCTAGTCTGGGCAGATTGGTAAAACAGAACAGGCGGCGAAGTGCGTCGGAACTAAGATCAGAGTTTAATGCTGGGCAAAGTACAAGTGTATCTGAACTAGTTTTGTCAAATTTCCGGAAATTGTGAACCTGTTTTTTTTTTTAAAAAAAACGCTTTTTTCGATTTTCTGAAAAAATTGAAAAAAATAAATATGTTTGTATTAGGTTAATTTTACTAGTAATGATATATTTTTTTTTCAAACACGGGAAAAATTTAAGTTCAAAAATTTCAATATTGCGAATATTAAAAAATAGCACTCGAAAATAAAATTATTCCAATTATTATCTATATATTAAAATACTAGATTTACGCGTATATGTTTTTCCTCACAGAAAAGTTTATATGTTTGTCTCCAATCCTTTCAACAATGAGACCTCGAACCCACAAGTGCTAGAAACGTGCCGTTTTCATTTGTCGATTCCAAATTTTATGTAAATTGTCCAGTTCTAATTGAATATTTTTGTAAAAAAAAAAAAAAGAAAAAAAACATGGCCATTAGTTCTTTATTGCATTTATAGGGGTACACAAGAAGTACTGTGGGGGCGCGGTGGCTCAGTGGTAGGACGTTCACCTCCGGTGCATGGGGTCCCTGGTTTGATCCCAGATCGCGCCGTGTGGACTTTGTGGTGGACAAACACCATGCTCGTGGGTTTTCTCGGGGTTCTCCCGTTTCCTCCCACTTTCTTCATTCCACCATTTCATTCATTTCTCATCATCACCGTCTCCTTTAGCCTAACCGGCATAAAAGTGGGACGTAAAACTAAAGATATCATTTCACTAGAAGTACTGAAATTTTTGAAAAAGTAAAGCATCATACCCTACGAGTTATTTCAACATCACATAGTTGTATATAGGAGTTGTATATCTGTCAGGCGTTTGTTTCATGGCCAAATGATAATGAAAACGAAGGATAACCATTTCTCCAGTTTAAGATTAATCTTCATTGTTTGGAGAGTTTTTTTTCAATAAACACCGTTTATCACTGACATAATTAATTGTGTGTGTACTTTATTTACTTATTAAATAATGCATGCAAATGCATGCATACACGATATGGGCATTCAGTAAATGGATACTTGAAAATTTGAACTCAATTATCTATACAAGCCGGCTACGAGTCTTTTGTTAGCCGGCTACGGGTGCAGTGCAAGCTACTCTTTGGATTGAGCTTCTTACCGGATGTGTAGCCTACCGAAGGACCACACAGATGTTATCGAAACTATTGTGCTTTGTGTTTTTTTGTATGCTTTGGCAGAAAGTTCTGTAGATATCGAAGCCCGCCAGTGAAGCCATATCTAGCATCTTGGTGCTAGATCTAGCATAATTCACTCCCATCCAGCATCTAGCATCTTGACTTTAGCATCTTGGCAAAATCTCATTCTTTCCTCTGGAGAACAGAAAAAGAACGAAAATTTAGATGGCTCACTGAGCGTTGGGAATGACCCTTAGTGCGTTTGCACACGGCAACGATAATATCGGAGGAAGCCCCGATAATATCGGTGTCGGTGTCGGCGTACTTTGCACACGTCGCCGACAATATCGGTGGAAGCCCCGACAATATCGTTGTCGGTGATGAGCGAAGTAAGCGACACACAAAAAATCTCCATATATGAAAACAATTTTTAAAACAAGGACTACAAAAACTGTTCTGAAGAGGTGTGGAGGACGGTACAAAACTTAGAAAAAATAGCCTAAACATGTTTACATTTAACTGCCGTTTTAAATAGATGCTGTAAACATGTCATTTTCGTTTCGATGAGAATTGATGCTGCTATACATTGCAAACTATATTAGTTTTAATTTTTGTTGGAACACTGCTATATATTGTATGCATATTATATTGTTTTCCATGCAATTAACATTAATGCCATAATAGATTAAATGATAAGATTCGAATTAGTAATTCTGTTTTACATTGCTCCATACATACACTGACGCAAATCCCGGGGGGATGAAGGGGACATGTCCCCTCCAATCTTGGAACTGGGGAGATTGTCCCCCCCAATAATCCGATTTGAATTGTGTTTTTTGGGAAAGAAATTTGATTGTGTGCGATCGCCAGAAAGGAAAATGAGATGAAATTAATGTCCACTCAGAATAAGCCTGAAATCTGCCCGCCTCCCAATGTTGAAGACAACTCTGCTCCCCTGATCCTCCACAGCATTGTTTCTCGACTACATAAATAGTTTGAACATCGCTATATATATAATATGGGAACGATCTTACCCGTCCCCCCAATGTTGAAGACAGATTTGCGCTGTTGCATACATACCTGTATTTTCTCGTTTCTTTTTGTCCATGAACTCAAAATCCTGGGCAAGGCTTGCATAAACTTTTCGCCATACTTTTTGCTTTTCAATTCTGTCTTTGAAAGAGTCTGTTATCTTATCCCATATGCAAGGTCTACATTCCACAAGTTCAATAAGTTAAAATATCGAATGGAAAAATTCCTGCCATCTCTAAAAATCTAAGCAAAACTAGAAAGATACGAATGCAATAATACACAACCTTTTCATTCAGTCACTGTAGTTAAACTGCAGAACTCTATCAGGGGGTCGATCCCGGTACAAAGGGGAGAGGGAAAACTTGGATACATAGCTTTGGTCTTTGTTTTCAATTGCCATTCCACAAATTATTTTTTAAAAGGGGGGATTTGGAATAGTTTTGGAAATGAGAGAAAAAATCTGCAACAAGTGAAGCATGAAGTCACACCCCTATTATTGAGATCACAATCAAGAAAATGCCAAATGAGTAACTTGTCTTTGGAGCTTTAGAAAGAGTGTTTGATTGTGCTGGTTTCGTTTCAAAATAATAATAATTCTACTTTGACTTGTCAACAAATATTCTATTCAATCATTGCTTATTGAGTGGAACCGGGAAAAGTGGTCTGCACACAATTCTGATGAAAATAAAAGAAAGTAATAATAATCAGGATTTTTCCATATGCTTATGTTCACACTGTATCAAACTTTGAAAATTATGCTTAAATTAATTTCCAGAATGTATTAAAATTTAAAAGCATTAATAGATTAAAAAATATACCATCAAAGAGAGTGTGTGTGTGTGTGAGAGAGAGAGAAAGAACAAAAATAAAAAAAGGAGTGGAAAATAATCAAGAAATTGGTTATCTAAATTTCCTATATTCTATTTGGTAATAACTATTTAGAGGGAAACCAGTACTCTTCAGACTTCCCACATTTTATATTTATTTAATAAAAGGAATTAGCTACTCCAAAACAGAGACTGTAAAAAAATAATAAGCTGTTCCGAAGTTGTTTATAGGACAAGATAATAATAATAATATTATACAATTGTAATAGAAAAAATGGAAACAACAAAATTCCAAAGACAAGAAACGAAACAAAAATACACAGCGCCTTGTCACTCACTCTCTTCATCTGATCCGCTGGCCGGCCGACATTATCGGTGGCGTGTGCATCCAATCATAAGAAAACACTGCCCCCGACAAAATCGGTGTCGGCGATACCGCCGACAGTATCGGGGGCTTCGCCGACAGCATCTGCATGTCGGAGGATCGGCCGATAATATCGGTGGCGTGTGCAAGCTACGATTTGAATACATTGAAGTCGATTTCACCGCCGACATTATCGGTGGTTCCACCGATATTATCGTTGCCGTGTGCAAACGCACTTAGTTGAAGCGATGGTTGGAGTAATAAAACCAGTTAGTATTTCCGCTGTTGTATTGTTGATTTCACAGAAATGTTCAAAAATAAGCAAAACGTGACTCTGTACAAGACGTTTACTTACCCATAGTTTTATTATTGTCAACTGAACCCTGAGTGTCTGGGATGTTTCTGTCCCTTCTCACTTTACAACTTCAGAGGGGAGGGGGGTATGACCGCTAAAAGAAATGCTTCAGTGCTGCGTCGGAAGCGGCATGTTTTGTATATATTTCTTCCCCTGATTCTCTTTCCAATACAGAGAACCGACTCTTTAAATGAAGAAAGAACCCTGAACATTCCCGAAAATGCAAAAATGAATGATGCGTACAAATAACAAATCTATGGATGAATCAAATAATGCAGATACATGAGAAGATGATGACGTGTGTCTTGTAATTGTTATATTAATATCCACTGGATTAAGTGAAAGTATAAAATGGATTTGATGACTGCCAAATTGACGTCACCTTGGTAAGTCATTATTTTTTAACATTTAGTAATATTAAATTAGATTATAGTTTAGCGTCGTTTTCAGGAGCAAAGCTCTACAAGACGTGAACGTACAGTTTAAAGTCGGATTTGAAACACATGAGCTCCTACCATGAATCAAACCTCGTTCGAGAAAGGCGCATACGCTAACCATATAGCAACGGGGAGCTCAACATTTAGTGATATGTATATTAAGTTGTAAAATTATATTCGTTTAATTTTCACTAATATAATCTTCACAATGTAAAGCATTCGCTAGGCACGTTATCTTGTTTAAAAACAAAAAGCCTATCTCTTATGTTTCCGTCTCGGGTTTGGACTGCGGGATGATAGAAATCCGAAAGAGATGTTTTTATTATATTTTGTACAGTAGATTTGCTCCTTCATAATCTCCGTGTTTGATAAGAATGAACCTCCCTGTCTCACGAAAATGTACACGTAATATAACAAATCATGCACATTAAATGCCAGACTAATATAGCAAACATTGAAGATCTCCCCCTAGAAAATTTTCTTCGGCCGCCCATGTCTGGAGGTACACAATTTCGTAACTTAGTGGATACGATGTGGATGTATTCAAAGTCTACTGATTTACCCATAAAATTTAAATTTTATAACAATATTCTCAGTGAATACTATTATGGAGAACTTTTTTTTTTAATTCGATCGCTTTTTTTTTTTTTTTTTTTTTGTTCACCATGTCTCGGTAATCGTCTGGCACGAAAAATGAAGTTTCTACAAGTGTTTCCCCAGCATTTTTTTTTTTTTTTTTGAGAAAGGGGTCCTCCAGGAGCGTTATTGATGGTGTAATTCCTACGTTTGTTATATACATATATAGATGTAGATAGATATAAATATAGAGATACTGCGTATATATATAAAGATAAGTAGGAGCGGGTCTTTAAAATTAGTTCGGAAAGATAATATGAAAATCTGGCATAATTTGCAAGAATCTATCTAGTCTAATATATATAAAATAAATAGTTTGTTTGTGTTTGTCTGTTTGTATGCGGCCTGGGGACCAGACGAGTGGACCGAGAGTTACCAAATTTTAGTCAGCGGTACCCTGGCCCAGGCCCCAGATCAAGACGAATCTTTTTTTTTTTAATTCGGACCAGGAGGTCTCAGGGGGCGCTTACAGTGACATGTAAAAGTGGTAGAAAATGGCCGATATTACTGTCGAATTCATAGTTTTCGCGGTCGCTGAAATCAATGGTGACAATTCCATTAGCGATGATATGCAAATTCAGCTATAATTGTATGCGGACCGGGAAAAATCTTTAAGTTTCTACGTCCCACGGTTATGCCGGTTAGGCTAAAGGAGACGGTGATGATGAGAGATGAGTGAAAGGGTGGAATGAAGAAAGCGGGAGGAAACGGGACAACCCCGAGAAAACCCACGCACACGGTGTTTGTACACCACAAAGTTCACTTGGCAGGGGCTGGGATCGAACCCGGGACCCCAAGCACCAGAGGTGAACGCTCTACCACTGAGCCACCGCGGCCCCCAATGAGGTTGGAAGCTGGTCAATCATGGCGGGAGGTGGCACATGCCATAGGAGTGGCACAAAGTGTGATTTCCCGATTGTGGAATCGATTTCAAACAACTGGAAGTGTTCGAAGAAGACAAGGACAGGGCCGTCCACCAGCAACTAAAGCCAGAGACGATCGTTATCTGTTGTTAACAGCCCGTCGAAACCAGAATACAACTCTGCTACCGCGAGCCTTCCGAACAACAACAGGACGCATAATATCTACTCAAACGGTCCGCAATCGCCTTCGAGAAGGTGGTATCTACGCACGTAGGCCTGTGGTGTGTGTCCCATTAACTGCACGACACCGTATTGATCGAAGAGCGTAGGCGGAGGAACATCGTGGGTGGGGACGCAATGAATGGGGCAATGTTTTGTTCTCTGACGAGTCTCGATTCCGTGTAGAGCCTAATAATCGACGTGTTTTCATCTGGAGAGAGTGTGGAACACGACACAATCCCATGTTTGTGCGAGAAAGATCCCAGTATCATAGTGGTGGACTGATGGTGTAGGCAGGAATCAGCATTGGTGAGCGTACTGAGCTCCACATCATCCGAAATGGCTCTTTGACGGCTCTCAGATATAGGGATGAGATCATGAAAACTCTTGTTCTTCCTTATGCTGGTGCCATTGGCGATTCGTTCCTTTTTATGGATGACAATACTCGTCCTCACAGAGCTCGGTTAGTGGATGAGATGCTGAGGGTATCGCTCGGATGAAGTGGCTAGCATGCTCTCCGGATCTCGTTCCAGTTGAGCATGTCTGGGATATGCTTGGCAGACGAATTGCCGCTAGGACAGTAAATCCAACAACCATTCCAGAGCTGGAAGTCGCTCTTCTGGATGAGTGGCACAACATCCTCCAAGAACTCATCGATAATCTGATTGAATCCATGCCACGCAGGTGCGAGGCTCTGTTGGCTATTCGAAGTGATCATATGACATATTAAGGAACAATCAGTGTTGTTGCTTTGCCTGTTTATGGGCAGTTCGAGAGGTGCACACATAACCGTCTTGTGTCATGAGCCATGTGAACAAGGTTTTCCGTGCCCCAACACCAGTATGTGTCCCATTTTTCTAGTGTATCTTAAAGCATTCCTTCTTGTATGATATATATGAGTCAAACACAAGCTTATTCATACACTATCTTAAGGTCTTGTGTGATATTTCAGCTGAACCCCTAATTTTTTTGAGCATTATATACAGTATATATATATATATATATATATATATATATATATATATATATATATATATATATATAGTGGCAGATTCAGGATATGATCAAGGGAGGGGCTAAACCATAGTTTGCAGTTTTATCCAGTGTAAAGCAGGATTGAAGCCCATTTTATGCAATGTATACTTGAGTGTGAAGGGGGGGGGGGGCTGTAGCCCCCTTGGATCCGCCTCTGTATATATATATATATATATATATATATATATATATATATATATATATATATATATATATATATATATATATATATATATATATATATATACATGATCGAAAATGGCCTCGAATCCATACATCCATACTCGCTGAGATGAGCAGAAGATGCCGTTTAAATCCACAAATTCAGCCCCATTAGTACTCTAAGGAGGATGATGACATGTAAAGATAATTGAAAATTATCGATATTAATGTCAAATTCATAGTTTTGGGGCTCCACAAGTTCATTAGTGACAGTTTTGGTGCCCTTTGTGTCCAAAATGAAACGTATTCTCCCCGTGCGAAGAATGGATATTCTGCTAGTCTTGATAATAACTAACGGAAGTTTCATTTAATATATTTCTCGCTGCTCAAATTTACTCACTTGTGCGGTATATGTGTGTAAAGTAGAATTAAAACCTGTTGCTTTAAGTATTTTTCCGTTAGCGAAATACATTGTATATACAGTAGGACGTCGATAATCCTAACGTCAAAAATCCGAATGCGGTCCCTAGAAGCTTTTTACATTTTGTCTTAACGCTAGCGATAAACAAACAATAGCTTATCCATCGACGTTATGTGAAGTCAGTGTTTTTACAAAAGTTCATTTATATGTAATTGTTTGTCATGTATTTTTATTTTTATTTTTTCTTAGGCCTATAAATTTTAAGTGTGACTTACAAGAACAGTGTTATTTAGAGTACAAGCAAGTTCTTCAAAAACATTAAATGTAAGTAGCCTTACGTACGGTAGGATTGTAATTACTATATGTACTGAATAACCACTGTATCGATAGAAGAACATACCGTACAGTATGTAAGCCTAAATGGCATTTTCTTGGTCATTTTCGAAAATCCGAACAATTTGAAAATCCGAATACCTGTGGTTCCAATTAGTTCGGATTTTCGACTTCCCACTGTATATGTTGCAGACATGTTACAGCAAGTAAGATTACTAGCTTCAGGCTAACAAATAGTTTTTAAACTACATTTTCCTGTTTTTGCCAATATTTCCGAACAAACTATTTTTTCTAATGGTTTCAAAATTTCCGGAATTTTACATAGAACAATGAAGATATCTCTATGAAATATATGTTTGATTTAACATATTAACTAAAATGATTCTGTGGTTAATTGATGATTCTGATAATACCCAAATTTTCCGTTTTTTCCCCAGCTCGGAAAAACAGTAAAAAAACTGTTTTTTTAACCCAAAATTTCCGTTTTTTTTTCACAGGCCTTCACAACACTAGTCTGAACACACACTCCTAACGATGGCGAATTTTAACACCACGACATCGGCAACTATAACTAAAATGAACACGTGACCATCGCCACTAGACCTTGGCACAATGGCAGAGCGTTGCATTGTCTGATGAATCCCGATATCTTCTTCATCATGACGATGTGATTGTGCGAATCCGTAGTGTTCATAGGGAACAGCTCTTTGACATCTGTACTGCGGGACGGAGACAAACTGGCTGCGGCTTAATTATTATTTGGGGAACATTCAGGTGAGCATCCATGTGTCTAGTGGAGCTTGAGCAAGGCACCATGACGGCCGAGGAATCGCACGCTGCTTGCAGACTACGTACACCCCTTCATGACGGCCATGTTTCCCATCGGTAGTGGCATTTTTCGACAAGATAATGCACCATGTCGCAAGGCCAGGAGTGTGATGGAGTGGTTCGAGGAACACAGGAGCGAGTTCCAAGTGATGTGCTGGACCCCAAACTCTCCGGATCTGAACCCAATCGATCACGTCTGGGATGTAATTGAACGTGACGTGAGGGTGCATCACCCCCTCCCCGGAATTTACGGGAATTAGATGACCTGTGTGTGCACATGTGGTGCCAACTCTCTCCAGCGACCCACCGAGGAACATTGAGACCATGCCAAAACCCGCTGCCGTTGTTATTCATGCCAAAAGGTGGATATACTAACAATTAGGTAGGTAGTCATAACGGTCTGGCTGATGTGTGTGTATATTTTAACTCGTATATTTTGTCTCGACTCGAATTTCGAGACGTCTCGACTCAAATTCGAGTCGAGTCGAGACAGAGACTGTCGAGTCGAGACACGAGTCGAGACAGCAACATATTTTCGAGTCGAGACACGAGTCGAGACAACATTTTCTCGAGTCGAGTCGAGACAGGCTTAAATCTCGACTCGACTCGACTCGAACGCATCCCTAATTAAAGCAAGTGAATGATAATCGAAGAATTTTTGAAATGAGAAAGTGGAAGGAGACAGGAGTAATCCGAGAAAACCCACGAACACAATGTTGTCCACCACAAACTTACTTGGTCAAAGATCGAACCAGGGGCCCCAAGCACCAGAGGTAAGCGCTCTATCACTGAGCCATCGTAACCCCCAAAACAAGAAAAGGATCAGTATGCAAATTACATAGGAAAGTGTCTCGAATGATCTTTAGATGTCAGTCAGATATTAGATAAACGTAAGTATTTATTTGCTCATTTATAATGTGTACATTTATTTATTTCCGTTAGATATTTTAACTTGATTTTTCTTGTTTTCAGTACAAATAAACAAGTCAAAACCTAAAATAAAATAAAATAAAATAAAATATTTAACATAGAATCGCGTATCACATCTTCACTTTATATAAATACCCCAGTTTGTTTTTGATGCTATCTGTGTTCTGTATGCAGTTTCCTCCCCACTCACAAATGGTCGTTTCGCTCAATAAATAATTTACAGTCACATCAAACAACAACTGAAATAATTAATAAGGACTAATTAACACTTGCAGGAAATAGAAAAATATTGTTATATTGTCAGTATATATGGAATGGTTAGAAAGGGTTATGAAAATGACGAAGTAAAAGGCTGAAACTTATCTCTATATAAAGGCAAAAGTGTATGAGGTTTGAAATATTCACACAGCCTCAAGTAGAAATTACAAACGTATTTTTATATAATAATTCCGTATGCTATAAATAATGGACATAGTTTTTTATTATTAATTTTTATTATTATGTCACAACTAATTAATCATAAAGTAGCATTCGGTATTCATGATTATATATATTCATGATTATAGGGTGAAGAACAAATATATAAATTTAGCTCTTCATACAATGAGTATATGAGTCGGATTATTTATAGAGCATCAGGTTGAAATTTGTCTATAAAATAAGTAGATGGGCCTGAAATATTCATACAGATTTAGATTGAAATTCGTCTTTGTATAAAATGAGTGTATGAGGATTTGAATATTCATACAGTCTCAGTATAGCCATACATTTTTTTTTTTTTTTCGGGAGATGCGAGTCTCTTACAGATAATAGATATAAAATAGTAAAATTCTGGTGCAAAACTTGAGGACGAAAGAAAGCTTCGCATGCTGTGTCACTCCGAAGTGACACAGATTGGTGAAGCTTCAACCATACACAGCAAGTAATGGAGTATGTGATATAGGAAACAAAGAAAGAAATACGCGAATGGCACTTTCATACAGAGGTAATAAACTACACTGAGAGCATGGCAACTCATAATGACACCCCCTCTCACATTACAAAAGGAGTGAAATGGCCAATGAAAAAGTGATCACCACGGATAGCAATGAATACTATGCAACATGCTTCCATGTTGCACAAAGTTGGTTATGTGTTGTCTGGTATGGAGTTCCATTACTACACCAGCGCTGTTGACAACTGCTGGATGGCTCTTCGTGCATCTGGACATGTTGCAAGACGTCTCCCCATAGCATCTCAAACGTGCTTTATGAGGTTTAAGCCGGGCGAGCAGGCAGTCCAGTCCATTGACTGAATATGCTCTCGTTCCAAGAACTCCACCACCTGCGCTGTTCGATGCAGTCGCTCATTATCATCCGTAAAAAGGAAGCTGAGACCGATTAAACCTCTGATAAAACACACGTCGAGATGTGCTACAGTATCAAAATAACATTGAACTGTGAGCGTACTCAGGCCCGTAGCCAGCCCAAAAATTTAGGGGGGGCGGTCGAAGTTTGGGGGGCCCGATCCAACCACATTATAGTTCATCACTATATTATAGTTCACTTGCAAGCCTACCATGAACATTTTAGGAGCGGCCAGTAAAAATTTAGGGGAGACCCGGCCCCCTTAGACCCCCTGGATTCGGGCCTGAGCGTACTGTGTTTAAAATTTGGGAGGTCGGTATGCCCATGCAACATTATGCCTCTCTACACAATAATACCGGACTATCAAAATGCTCCTCATGTATGTGAAACAACAATGTTCCTCATGCTCATTGTATATTCCTACCTCTCATCAGATGAGTGTACATCCATAATTATTTTAACAAAAGAAACACTGACCAAAGCTTAAAACTTTATTTTAAATTATAATTTGTAACTGTTTCGGATATCTAGCATATCCTTCTTCAGACACGATCGAAATTAATGAAAATACAGAATATAAATGTTGTTATAACAGAGTTTAAATTCTTTAACCTTCATATATATATTCATTGTTATAAAAAAAATTTAAATTCTTTTAACAGTCATATATAGAGTCATTGTTGTACTTTTTTATTTTTATTTATTTATTTATTTTTCTTATTTACCGAGGCCTTCAGCACATCCTATAAGTCTTCGTGTTCACTTTCCATTTAATCACTTCCTTTATTTTTGGTTCTTATAAGGGCCTTTTATTTTTATTTTTATTTTTTTTAAATTTTTATTTATTTATTTATTTATTTATTTTTTCTCTATGTTATTCAAACTTCCTTGCCATGATTCATTAATTGGTAAGCCCCCTGTCCAGTTCATCAGTTTATCTCTTCCTACCTTCTTTATCCAATCCGCTTCTTTCCACTTCCTTATTATCATTCTTTTCTCCATCTCCAATACTTCCGTCTTATCCCAATTAATTGCGTGATTCGTCTCCTTAACATGTTTGTATATGGCATTGGTATCTTTTTTCTTCCTAACATCATCTTCATGTTGTTTTATCCTTTCTTTCATTCTCTTTCCTGTCTCTCCTATATATGACATATTTATCCGAAACAGTTACAAATTATAATTTAAAATAAAGTAAAGTTTTAAGCTTTGGTCAGTGTTTCTTTTGTTAAAACAATTAATCCAAAGCCATGAATAGTCTTACTATCCATAATTACTAGTTAGACTGAGTCTGCTATAATTGGAGAAGAGAACGCGTCCTTGCTACTCTTCAGTCCAGTCCTGATGTTCTTGGGACCACCGCAAACGGTGCCACCGATATACAGGTATCAATGGAATGTACATAATTAATGTAATGGCTGTCGGGCAAAGAGAGCATCCCTATGCAGTCAATATGCCACTGTAGAGCCTGTGATTGGGTGATTTGCAGTCCTCTTAGATGTATTTGTAATTGCACTCACTGTTTGACGTCGGTCCCATTATATCTGTTTCACAATGTAGCCATCGTCTTCTGATGTAGTTGGCTGTGATCAACCACCACCTCTCCTTCGCACAGCATTGCATGTGCTTCGGAATGCTCCTCATGTACACTCATGTCCAATAATTTGATAATGATTTCGCAGAGTACTTTTCATACTGATACAATGTGTATAATCGGAAAATGTATAGAAAAATACTTGTAAATTTCATAGGAAAAGAATTATAAATACAAAAATTAGAATGAGTAGAACAAAATATTGCTAAATGGACAAGAAAGTTTTATTTTCGTTTTATTGTTCTTATTTACTGCTCTTTTGACATGAAATTTGCCACATACATGTCTTTGCCGATTTACACATACTAACATTATAAGAAATACCAGGCGAATTCGTTATCAAATTATATTCCTACAACAACATATTCAGAGACATGAGACAATAATTTTGGACATGAGTGTACGTGAAACAATCCTGTGGGCTAACACCAATCTTCTGGACCATACTCGTCACATTCGTCCTTCCAGTTTCCCAATGATTCTTCCTCGCGTGAAGTCACCCAATTGTTGTCTCTGGGCCATTGTGAACTGTGAATCACAATTCACCTAAAAAGTTTTCTGACTGACACACAACGTCTCCTTCCTTTTATTTAACTGCTTCGTTTTGGAAAACCAGACTCATTCGGCGCTACGGTCACTCTAACGTCACACCATCCAATATCTCACGCCTCGTTCACGTGTGAGAGACCTCTGCAATATGCTTCCGCGCTTCTATTCATTTCCATCGACTATGCAATAGTTTATGTTACTTTATCTACGAGTCGTCCTTAAGTTTTGCACTCCATTGTAATATTATATCTATTTTGGTCATGGCTAGAGATTGCGGACGGCTTATTGTGTTTCATATATTCATAAACAGTATTTACTTACAATCGAGATTTATATTAATCCTACTGAACATCAAGAGAGTTAGTAAATATAATAAGAACTAAATCAGTGAAAAGAATTAATAGAAACCCACTTTAGGATATTTTAAGAAATAACTTTAGTTTGTGTATTTGTTTGTTCACTGAAGATTAACGTTCTTTTTCAACACTGAATTAAACTTACTCTTTAAAGTGAGATCCGAACCACATTACTTATATTTGTATCGGAGGCAAGAAGATACTCCCACAGGAAATCGAACACAGGGAAGCAGGCACGTTAGCATTCATGCACCGTTCGTGTACTGTGGATGAATCTATGAGTTTACAATACGACAGTCAATGCGCATGGATTCCCAAACTTATTACCACACTTTATAACTCCTGCAAAGTCAATGATTTCTGACTTGGTTAATACATTCATGGCCAATTGACCAATATATGACGTTGAAGTAAATTCTTACGATCGGAGAAACGGCAGAGAGCAATGTGCAGAGCAAAAGAAGGGAAGAGACGAGATGGGAGAACCGAATAAAGAAATGTTAGCAGTGTGTGAATAGTCACGGATCCACGAGTAGTGTATCTGGTACCACTGCTTTTGTCAACGTCAGGCTTCTTGTCTGCTCCTCGTACTGTTCCTGAGATTTACTACGAATGGGGCCAGGAATCTGTGACGTCACAGGGCATCCAGTTGGAAATTTTTATTTATAAATATTTATCTGCATTACCGACACCTGTGTCTTTAAGAACTTACGTATGAGGATTCCCTCGGCAACCACTCTATCTGTGGACGGAAAAAAGGTATGGGGAAGGAACGAGTAGGCCTGCGGCGGTCTGCATGTTAGGTAGTTTGCCTAGTGCAAATGAGGAAAACCAAGGGAAAATCTCACTCCGGATGGCTGGTTTGAAAAAGCTGTTACATCTTTTACGTCGAATGTCTCTACCAGGAATCGAATCCAGGATCGATGCAGGGCCATTTCAGTTGGAAATGAACGGTTAATACCGTTACCGCATAGCTATGAGTGTTGAAAAATCCGAACTAATTTGAAACTCTATAGGTGTTTTACTTCAAGTATCTATACCTCACGCTTTACTAGAACATTCATTTTGGCAGATAAATTTAGCGACCGCGCGTTGATTAGGTGTTAGCGAGTCTCCGTGGCGTAATTGGCTAGCACATTCGGCTAATTTCAAGGTTAGTGGTTCGAGCCCACCGCGGGGGGCAACTAGTTATTTTGTGAGTGTAATAGTAGAGACATTAGGCTGACGAGCGTAAAACGAAACTCTTCGGAGATCAGAGTCCCACGAAACAAGCATGGGTATTTTTGTCCTCGACGTTTCTGTGTTCCTATTCCTGTTGAAACTACATTACGTAGACTTTTGATTTAAGATTCTGGCTTTGTGGAACTTAAAAAAAAAACTTATCGTTCATGCATCGCCATCGAAGTGTCTCCGGTTCGAATTCTATAGCCAGCCATTTTTCTGTGATATTTCTTGTCTTTTTCAGTTTTATCAGGTACTTGCAAGAATGTTTAAATATACCCTCTGGTCGAATTCGTTCCTCATTCTTTCCTAATATTGTTGTTGACTAGCAACATAAATTGGCCTTAGAAAAAATGGGTGCAAATATACTTCGTTAGTCGGTTCAATTGTATCTCATCGACGGCTTTGCCCATACGATATGAATGCTATTTTCGAAGCTCCTTCCTGGATAAAGTCCATGTTTTTGGCATGAGAAATCCCCGTTCGATTTACGGTTAGACCTCATGTGATTCGGATTCACGTTAAGCTGGAAGTCCACATCTCATACAGCCTTAGTACTGAGAGAAACCGTAAACTGAAATTCCAATTCAGACTTCTACTGCACCTCTTTTCACTGATTAAAGGTTAATTAATAGAAAATGTTATATCTCTACTTAAAGTATGACTAATTTGTAGTTCGTAAAGTTAAAATTTGAACCTTAAAGAGATAAAATTAAACCTTTCTTCTCCCACTAGTCGCCGGGACTCGTACAGTGGCGCCGGTCCTCGGGATGATCACAGAACCTCGCTGTTGAGATTTGAAGACACCAACATGGCGTCCTAGGTTTTTCTGAGAGGATACCGTTTCCACAGGACGAGACTGGTAAGCCTCTTCTGACCCATGATGAGGAGACGCACGTGATAAATGATTATGGTGATTTGATGTTGGATTAAGTTGATGATTATTATAATGATTTCTAGTTTGATGGACAGGAACAAACTGATACGATGTCTTTCCTGGACGAGATGCTGATGTTGATGGTACAGACGAATGTTGGCCACCATTTCTCTCCCCACCTACATTGCCGCTAAGGGTAAGATTAAGACCTCCTAAAGGTAAGGTCACATGGTATTTTCCAGGAACCGTAGGCAGTTTAATTGTTCCACCGTAAGTTGTTTTCTTCCATGGTCCAACAAGGACGGTGGAACGACGAGCTGATGAGGATTCATCAGTTTCTGAAGACGATTGTTGTGTATGGTATGCATACCTGAAACAAATAATTTATTTTTAATAAACCTAATACCAATAAAATTATATAAAATCACCAGGATAAATTAGTATGAACACTCAAAATGCACTTTTTAATACCTTCGGAACAAGTAGATTAATTCTAATTCAACTTCAATTCGAGGCCAGGACCGTACTCAAGGAGGCATTTTTTTCAATTTCTTACCCCACTTCCTAAAGTCAAGGTACTCTAAATGTGAGCGGGTCATACAGTTTCTAAATTTTTATTCTATTCTGCTTATTTTCTTTATTGTTTCACATGTCTGGGCTAATTGTGGCCTGAATATTTAAAAGTAACTCTATGAAATCTGTATTTTTCTATTTAAAAAATCAGCTCGGTAGTAATGTCCTTTCCTTACAAAATGAACTTGGTAATCAAAAGGTTAGCTCATTGACAGCCCACAATGATTTTGGGTCAGCAACCCCACATACAGTAACAGTATGTCCATCAGAAGGTCACGAAAAAATATTCAAATAGTAGTTACCTAAAGACCTAAATATTTTATATTACTGATTTTCTTTTTTATCATATCTGAAATCGGGCTCTAAAAGAGTATGTAAGTCACATGTAGCTCACGGGGATCCAAATGAACAGATTTATCTCTAGGCTTTGTGAGCCATTCATTGTACGAAATTCTACTCCATATCAGTGAGAAAGTGTCTATTTCTATGCTTTCTCATGTGTACTGTGTACGCACCTTTCGGAGACCCGGGTTCGATTCCGGGTGGAAGCTCAGGTGGTGGGGATTCCATGTTAAGTTGTAAATCTACGTGTCATAAGACTGTTTGCTGAAAGAGATACTAAACATCAAATAAAAAACTATTTGGTGTACCGTGTGTGGCTCACTGAACTTGGGGTAAGTATGTACATCTTACGCTTTTACGCATTGTTTACATCTGATTGCAGATCTGATAAAAAAAAATACAGAATATCTAGGTTTCTAGGCACCTACTATTCGGATATTTCTTTGTGGCCTGCATACAAACAAGCAGTCTTCTGTGCACTTTCGGCAAGTTTAGTTTTCCAACTGTTTTCAGTAAAGCGAATGTATAATTTCGAAAAACTAAGGACCAAGCAATATAGCAATAGACCTGTCTCAATACCTCCAATGGAAAAGAACATCCGCATTTCATTTCGTCGGGACTCAGGTAACTTCTAAAGAGCATGAGCTACAACTGGCTCATAGGGCCTCACTGAAAGAAAGACCGTGGCTCATATATGACTAACGGAGCTTTAGCGTGAGCCATGGCTCACATATAGTCAACCTGTTGAAGAAAATATTTTCCAAATTCAAAAGCCAAGTCTCGAGTCAGGCATACTATGATGGTCAAGTATCCACTGCCTGTAATGCATAGAGCTAAACAGGTGAGTTCCTTTTCACATTCTGAAACATGTAACTGATCCAATTTTACCTAAATTTCTTTCGTCCATATGAGTGAAATTTAGTGAAGTAAACTGTTTTATATAGTCCCTGTTCGGGCGCCATTTAGTACTGCATAAACTACGGTAGACTTCCAAATTATTAGAACTCAATACTGAAACTACATGTAGTAGATATAATTTCCAATTGTAATAAGGGAATCAGAGATGGAACTTATTCTTGGGCAGATGAAGTCATATCAAAATCCCATTCCGTGCTATTTCTTATCATTTTTGCTTTATGAAGATATAATATTCAAACCGGGAGTGGCAGGAGATTCTATAACGTTCAGTTGTACGAGAGCAATGAAGTCGGTTATGGAACATATTCTTACGATACTGAATCCACATTAAGATACTGCTTCACGCTATCTATTACCTTTCTTTGCTCTATGGTGATCAATTTTACAACCGGAAACGGTTGATTTCTATCACTTCCGGTTTGAATAGATAGTTAAAGAAGGTGACAATATTTGGGGCGATGATTTTTCCAAATTGTATCTGTTTCTATTGGAAGGGATCTGTCTCGTCTCGTCTGGCAGACAATCCTATTTACTATTCCAACGGCACATCACTCGGTGCAATTCTGAACTATTATTTACGTTTACTACTGACAGTAGCGACACTATGAGGTATACTGTAAAGGTTTTGATACCACCTAAGTTGACAGTGACATTCTCAGTATAAAGCCCAGTAGTATATAAATATTCGTTAATGTAAATACGACCGACAACTGTATACCAATTATTTACGTAATTTATTCGGAAGTTATTAACAAGAGAAATCTATTCGTAAACCAGGTTATATACCTATAGTCATTGTCAAAAGCCTGAGCACACTATTGATTTTTAATCCCCTGTATACATATCTAAATATGGTAAATATTTCCTTTTGCATAATATCTTTCTCAAGGGAGGTTAAATGCTGGAAACCCACCTTACGCCACGTCACTGATTCAAATATTCGAATATAGAATTATTTAGATATTTAGGTTGGAGTTTAGCGTCCCTTTCAGCACTGAAGTGGCTATGTATGACATGGACGTACAACTAAATGTAGGACCCGAACAACATTGGACCATGCAGGGAATCGAACTCGGGTCTCTTACGCCAAAGTCGCGTACGCTAACCATATATCCATGAGGAGCTCTAAAATTATTGGAAGGTTAACTTAACTACTGTGAGTTTTCGACTAAACGTGGAAAGATGCTAGAAAAAATGGTGTTCTCTCTGTATATAGGAGATTTTTTTTCTTCTTAAACTGGATTTCACTACTGTTATCTTAATTTCGAGAAACTCTTCAATTAATTATTATTGATACTGGGAAAATACACTACTAGTTACTTAGAAAGAAAGGATTTAAAAAGAAATAATTATAAAATAAAGTTGCTACTGACCTACCTAGAATATGGCACCGCAGATGAAGCTCCATTTGAGGACCCATGTCCCTGATACACATGGTTCAAATGAGTATCTGTGAAGAAATGTATAAAATATTCTATCAGTTACACTATCCATAATTTAATTGAATCAAGTGTTAATGTTGAGTTGATTTTAAGTTCAAAGTCCCGTTTAGCAGCGAGGCTATATGAGACGTGGACCTACTGATTAACGTGGAATCCGAACCACATGAGCTCCCACCGGGAATCGAACCCGGGTCTCGCATGCCACAGGCGCGAACGCTAACCGCTTAGCCACAAAGGAGCTCGAGTGTTAATTATATCATAGGGTGGGAATTGCATGTTTTCACAGTCTTATTATAAAATCAGTCCTTTTAAAAAGCGCTGAAGTTTTGTGGAAAAACGCTGAATAAACAATTATGTGCAATTTCTCAGTCATTTTATAAAACGTCTAACTTTTTCAGTCTAATGGGGCAACTCGCTCGTTTTGTAAAATAATTTTCATTTAAGCTCTTTCAAAATAAAAAGTCAGAAACTAAATCTCTATAGTAAATCCTACTTCACTCTTTTCTTTGTGTCCATAATACACAAAAGTGAAAGTTATGCAATTTATATGAAACTAACAGTCCTACTCGCTTTTCTCAGTTGACTAATTTTTTTCGGTTGCTAGAATGGAGTTTACTCTGGTGAACGAAGTCTCCGGTTCGATTTCCTGTGAGAAAGCATCAATCGCAGAGTAGTGGTTCTTTTCCTACACGCTGTATCCTGTACAGTACACACTATGCTCTGTAGCCTACAGTAAAATGCTTTACAAAAAACATTTGATACCCCTTTTTCAAGACTTATTAGAGTTCTCTCATGGCTATGAGGATAGCGTGTGCGCCTATAGCGTGGGAGACCCGTGTTCGATTTCCAGCGGGGGCGCATGTTCAAATTCCACGTTAAGCTCTAGGTCCACGTCTCGTGTAGCCTCGCTGCTGAAGGGGACGCTAAAAAAACTCCAATCCAATCGAAGCTTTTTATTAGCATCTAACAATATAGACTTTTGTTCTTCTTAAAGATTTCTTTCGTCATTAATATTATTTATTTTATTTCATCTTTTCCTAATTTATATAAGAGTGTGGTATACTATACTAGCAATATTTTTTTTTATCATGCCCTATTTTAGGGGGTGAAAATATTTTACTATTTTCAGAGGGGAAAAAGGAAGATTTTACTATTTCTCAGAAGAGAAAGAAAGATTTTACTATTTTTCATATGAAAAAAGAAAGATTTTACCATTCATCCATGGGAAAAAAGAGAGGTTTTACTATTTTTCTTAAAGGAAAAGGAAGATTTTAACTATTTTTCAGAGGAAAAATGAAGATTTTACTATTTTTCAGAAGTAAAAGAAAGATTTTACTATTTCTCAGAGGGGAGAAAAGAAAAAAATTACTATTTTTCAGAAAGAAAAAGGAATATTTTATTATTTTTCATAGGGAAGAAGGAAGATTTTAACTATTTTTTCAGAGTAAAAATGAAGATTTTACTATTTTTCAGAAGGAAAAGAAAGATTTTACTATTTCTCAGAGGGGGGAAAAGAAAAAGTTTACTATTTTTCAGAAAGAAAAAGGAAGATTTTATTATTTTTCATGAGGAAGAAGGAAGATTTTACTATTTTTCAGAGGGGAGAAAAGGAACAGTTTACTATTTTTCAGAAAGAAAAAGGAAGATTTTATTTTTCATAGGGAAGAAGGAAGATTTTACTATTTTTCAGAGGAAAAATGAAGATTTTACTATTTTTCAGAAAGAAAAGGAAATTTTACTATTTCTCAGAGAGGAGAAAAGAAACAGTTTACTATTTTTCAGAAAGAAAAAGGAAGATTTTATTATTTTTCATAGGGAAGAAGGAAGATTTTAACTATTTTTTCAGAGTAAAAATGAAGATTTTACTATTTTTCAGAAGGAAAAGAAAGATTTTACTATTTCTCAGAGGGGGGAAAAGAAAAAGTTTACTATTTTTCAGAAAGAAAAAGGAAGATTTTATTATTTTTCATAGAGAAGAAGGAAGATTTTAACTATTTTTTCAGAGTAAAAATGAAGATTTTACTATTTTTCAGAAGGAAAAGAAAGATTTTACTATTTCTCAGAGGGGGGAAAAGAAAAAGTTTACTATTTTTCAGAAAGAAAAAGGAATATTTTATTATTTTTCATAGGGAAGAAGGAAGATTTTAACTATTTTTTCAGAGTAAAAATGAAGATTTTACTATTTTTCAGAAGGAAAAGAAAGATTTTACTATTTCTCAGAGGGGGGAAAAGAAAAAGTTCACTATTTTTCAGAAAGAAAAAGGAAGATTTTATTATTTTTCATAGGGAAGAAGGAAGATTTTAACTATTTTTTCAGAGTAAAAATGAAGATTTTACTATTTTTCAGAAGGAAAAGAAAGATTTTACTATTTCTCAGAGGGGGGAAAAGAAAAAGTTTACTATTTTTCAGAAAGAAAAAGGAAGATTTTATTATTTTTCATAGGGAAGAAGGAAGATTTTAACTATTTTTTCAGAGTAAAAATGAAGATTTTACTATTTTTCAGAAGGAAAAGAAAGATTTTACTATTTCTCAGAGGGGGGAAAAGAAAAAGTTTACTATTTTTCAGAAAGAAAAAGGAAGATTTTATTATTTTTCATAGGGAAGAAGGAAGATTTTAACTATGTTTTCAGAGTAAAAATGAAGATTTTACTATTTTTCAGAAGGAAAAGAAAGATTTTACTATTTCTCAGAGGGGGGAAAAGAAAAAGTTTACTATTTTTCAGAAAGAAAAAGGAATATTTTATTATTTTTCATAGGGAAGAAGGAAGATTTTACTATTTCTCAGAGGGGAGAAAAGGAACAGTTTACTATTTTTCAGAAAGAAAAAGGAAGATTTTATTTTTCATAGGGAAGAAGGAAGATTTTACTATTTTTCAGAGGAAAAATGAAGATTTTACTATTTTTCAGAAAGAAAAGGAAATTTTACTATTTCTCAGAGAGGAGAAAAGAAACAGTTTACTATTTTTCAGAAAGAAAAAGGAAGATTTTATTATTTTTCATAGGGAAGAAGGAAGATTTTAACTATTTTTTCAGAGTAAAAATGAAGATTTTACTATTTTTCAGAAGGAAAAGAAAGATTTTACTATTTCTCAGAGGGGGGAAAAGAAAAAGTTTACTATTTTTCAGAAAGAAAAAGGAATATTTTATTATTTTTCATAGGGAAGAAGGAAGATTTTAACTATTTTTTCAGAGTAAAAATGAAGATTTTACTATTTTTCAGAAGGAAAAGAAAGATTTTACTATTTCTCAGAGGGGGGAAAAGAAAAAGTTTACTATTTTTCAGAAAGAAAAAGGAATATTTTATTATTTTTCATGAGGAAGAAGGAAGATTTTACTATTTTTCAGAGGGGAGAAAAGGAACAGTTTACTATTTTTCAGAAAGAAAAAGGAAGATTTTATTTTTCATAGGGAAGAAGGAAGATTTTACTATTTTTCAGAGGAAAAATGAAGATTTTACTATTTTTCAGAAAGAAAAGGAAATTTTACTATTTCTCAGAGAGGAGAAAAGAAACAGTTTACTATTTTTCAGAAAGAAAAAGGAAGATTTTATTATTTTTCATAGGGAAGAAGGAAGATTTTAACTATTTTTTCAGAGTAAAAATGAAGATTTTACTATTTTTCAGAAGGAAAAGAAAGATTTTACTATTTCTCAGAGGGGGGAAAAGAAAAAGTTTACTATTTTTCAGAAAGAAAAAGGAATATTTTATTATTTTTCATAGGGAAGAAGGAAGATTTTAACTATTTTTTCAGAGTAAAAATGAAGATTTTACTATTTTTCAGAAGGAAAAGAAAGATTTTACTATTTCTCAGAGGGGGGAAAAGAAAAAGTTTACTATTTTTCAGAAAGAAAAAGGAAGATTTTATTATTTTTCATGAGGAAGAAGGAAGATTTTACTATTTTTCAGAGGGGAGAAAAGGAACAGTTTACTATTTTTCAGAAAGAAAAAGGAAGATTTTATTTTTCATAGGGAAGAAGGAAGATTTTACTATTTTTCAGAGGAAAAATGAAGATTTTACTATTTTTCAGAAAGAAAAGGAAATTTTACTATTTCTCAGAGAGGAGAAAAGAAACAGTTTACTATTTTTCAGAAAGAAAAAGGAAGATTTTATTATTTTTCATAGGGAAGAAGGAAGATTTTAACTATTTTTTCAGAGTAAAAATGAAGATTTTACTATTTTTCAGAAGGAAAAGAAAGATTTTACTATTTCTCAGAGGGGGGAAAAGAAAAAGTTTACTATTTTTCAGAAAGAAAAAGGAAGATTTTATTATTTTTCATGAGGAAGAAGGAAGATTTTACTATTTTTCAGAGGGGAGAAAAGGAACAGTTTAATATTTTTCAGAAAGAAAAAGGAAGATTTTATTTTTCATAGGGAAGAAGGAAGATTTTACTATTTTTCAGAGGAAAAATGAAGATTTTACTATTTTTCAGAAAGAAAAGGAAATTTTACTATTTCTCAGAGAGGAGAAAAGAAACAGTTTACTATTTTTCAGAAAGAAAAAGGAAGATTTTATTATTTTTCATAGGGAAGAAGGAAGATTTTAACTATTTTTTCAGAGTAAAAATGAAGATTTTACTATTTTTCAGAAGGAAAAGAAAGATTTTACTATTTCTCAGAGGGGGGAAAAGAAAAAGTTTACTATTTTTCAGAAAGAAAAAGGAAGATTTTATTATTTTTCATGAGGAAGAAGGAAGATTTTACTATTTTTCAGAGGGGAGAAAAGGAACAGTTTACTATTTTTCAGAAAGAAAAAGGAAGATTTTATTTTTCATAGGGAAGAAGGAAGATTTTACTATTTTTCAGAGGAAAAATGAAGATTTTACTATTTTTCAGAAAGAAAAGGAAATTTTACTATTTCTCAGAGAGGAGAAAAGAAACAGTTTACTATTTTTCAGAAAGAAAAAGGAAGATTTTATTATTTTTCATAGGGAAGAAGGAAGATTTTAACTATTTTTTCAGAGTAAAAATGAAGATTTTACTATTTTTCAGAAGGAAAAGAAAGATTTTACTATTTCTCAGAGGGGGGAAAAGAAAAAGTTTACTATTTTTCAGAAAGAAAAAGGAAGATTTTATTATTTTTCATGAGGTAGAAGGAAGATTTTACTATTTTTCAGAGGGGAGAAAAGGAACAGTTTACTATTTTTCAGAAAGAAAAAGGAAGATTTTATTTTTCATAGGGAAGAAGGAAGATTTTACTATTTTTCAGAGGAAAAATGAAGATTTTACTATTTTTCAGAAAGAAAAGGAAATTTTACTATTTCTCAGAGAGGAGAAAAGAAACAGTTTACTATTTTTCAGAAAGAAAAAGGAAGATTTTATTATTTTTCATAGGGAAGAAGGAAGATTTTAACTATTTTTTCAGAGTAAAAATGAAGATTTTACTATTTTTCAGAAGGAAAAGAAAGATTTTACTATTTCTCAGAGGGGGGAAAAGAAAAAGTTTACTATTTTTCAGAAAGAAAAAGGAAGATTTTATTATTTTTCATGAGGAAGAAGGAAGATTTTACTATTTTTCAGAGGGGAGAAAAGGAACAGTTTACTATTTTTCAGAAAGAAAAAGGAAGATTTTATTTTTCATAGGGAAGAAGGAAGATTTTACTATTTTTCAGAGGAAAAATGAAAGATGTTACTATTTTTCAGGAGGAAAAGGAAGATTTTACTATTTCTCAGAGGGGAGAAAAAAAATACTATTTTTTCAGAAAGAAAAAGGAAGATTTCATTATTTTTCATAGGGAAGAACCAAGATTTTACTATTTTTCAGAGGAAAAATGAAGATTTTACTATTTTTCAGAAGGAAAAGAAAGATTTTACTATTTTTCAGAGGGGAAAAATATTTTACCGTTTTTCAGTATTTTTACTAAATTTATTGGGGGAAAAAGAAGATATGAGATATTCAGAATTTACATATAACAAACATAGATATTGTTTCACATGGTAAGGTATTATAATGAGGTAGTTTCATTAAAATATTTGCAACACATAAAACACACACACACACACACAAAAAAAAACATATTGCAATTCCCAATGGGAGCTCAGACCCATATTATTAAGCTGTAGATCCTCGTCTCATATAGTCTCGGTGCTGAAAGGAATGTTAAACCCGAATCCACCCATCTTTGTTGCCTTTTAATTGTATATTAATGAAGATTTTTCGTCTCTTCACCAGCCCTACATCCTTTACTACTAAAAAAATCCTGCAGGAGATATCAAAATTCATAGCCACTTGGAAATCTGCTTTTACTAATTCACAGTAGTTTCTTTCTGCTTCTGCTTTCGTATATGACTATCGATTGAAATTGCGATATAATCGAGATAGCATTGACAGACGAAAGATAAGATGTTAAAACCAAATTATTCTTAGAGATAAGTGTACGGCAGTGGCGGATCCAGGGGGGCGATCGGGGCGATTGCCCCCCCTAGAAAAGGAAAGTTTTTTTTTATTTTATATATTAAAAAAAAACATCCCAGAGTTTGGAGCTCTTTAAAAGTAGCTCTAAGTATCAGTATTACAAACCAACGCCCGCCCCCCAGAAGTCCCTCCTGGATCCGCCCCTGGTGTAAGATAATGTTTAGAGAGAAAATAAAAACGCAACATATTGCGTTTTTCTAAGTACTAAGTTACTGGTTTGCGTTGTTAACAGTGTGTGAAACATCAGTTTCTCTAATTAAGAAATATTTTTTTATCACACTAACTTATAATACATTTTTAAAGACGGGGAAAATAAAACGTGCCAGAAAAACGTAAAACTTACAGGAAAAACTTAAGATCTGGCAACTCTAGACTGTATTAACTTTTGTAGTGATCTGTAATTCTTTCCAAAGGGTTTTTTGGTTTCAAATGGGTTCCCTATTTTTTAAAATCCCAATTAGTAATCTGTGAAATCTGTTAAATGCTATAAATACAGCGTGTTTCAAAATGATAAGAAATGATCGCCCCATGAGCGTTATATCTCTATCGACGATTACAATTGTATTGAAATACTTCCGAGCACATTCTCGAGTTTTGTTTGGATCAAGGATGTTATAAATAGAGGATCTGCCCATATGTATCTTCATCCTATTAAATCGGTGAAGCCAAAAAGCAACCGAGCATCGGCACGTCTGATTGGCTACTCTCGTTTCTACCATCGTCTGATTGGCTACTTTCGTTTCCGCCATGATTGTTGGCTCAAAACATTGCGATCGTATTGGGTGGAGTGGGCAGAGTAGGGGTGGCGAAACTGTGACGTATGGCTTCAAGATTTTGTTGTAAGGGCAGATCCTGTATTTTATAAGATCCTTGGTTTGGATGATCGTAGTAGTTCGAAATTCTTCCGCCAAGTGGCAGCGTGACAAGTTCCCATGTCAGATGGACACCTATGGTGCAGATAAAGCATTGTGTGTCCTACAATTTCACGTTAGTTAAACTACGTTAAAAAAAAAAAAAATGAACCACCATTAATGAACTCCCTTGATATGAACTGATATCAACAATTAAAGACAATAGAATGCATTTAAAAAGGAAAATCATTTCATAGGTCTTCCACGTCTGTGGTAGATGTCGAAAGAATTCGAGCTTGTTTTCAATGTAATCCTCAAAAATCTACAGCAAGAACTAGTCGAGAACTTCAAATTTTCGAACTGTGTGGCACGTAGTTCGTAAGCGTTTATAGAAGCAGACTCTATCGAATGCAGCTATTACAACACTTAACACCTAATGATTACACGCAGTGTTCGAGGTGGAAAAGAAGCAGAGACGGTATGTTTTATTACGATTTTGACTCGACATACTGGCTATCTAAATGTTGAAATACAGTAAGGGTATGTTGCCTAAACGATTGCATTTCTATCTACATAATGACTGAAGACCATTGGAGAGCTTTTCTGTAGGCTATTTATGGAAGAGGGGGGGGGGGACATGGAGAGACTTTGAATTCTCACCAATAAGTTTCTGAAAAAAAAAATCCCCTTATGTTGTATTATATTATCGAGAATTATACACGAAAATGCTCAAAAACCTCCTGCGGGCAAACTCCCGGACCCTCTACTTGACTGAGGGCTATTCCAAACTCCCGGAAAATCCGTTCCTCTTATCAGACAACTCCTAAATCCCCCTATGCTCAAAATACGACATTTATATGCATTCAGGCAAGAAGACACACACGTACATAAGAAAGAAACAATTGAATATGGCACATCAAAATATAAACTGAATCTTATTTTTAAAACAAAAGGTAGGAAAAAGATAACAAAAATGTTGGTTTCTACATAAGAAATAAAATCTTTTTAGTGCTAAGTTATTCGTCAATTACTTTGTATAAAAATGTATTTATTAAAGGTATTTAGCATCTACTCTCGAGTGACAGTATGTCTTGATAACTGAAAAACCAGAGGCGGTATGCCTTCATCACTGAAAAACCAGAGGCGGTATGACATACCGTCGCATACCGTCTCACTTCGACTACTGATTACACGTCCCGCAAAGTATTTTATGAGTAATTCCAAAAGTTGAGAAATGACGATGAGTTTTTGAACAAATTGTGTTTCAGTAATGAAGCTACGTTCCATGCAATGGAAAGAGTGAAGAAATAAAATGTTCGTATCTGGGGAACCGAAAAACTTCATAAAATCGTTGAAATCGTGCGTGTTTCACCAAAGTAATAATAATTTAAAAAAAAATAAAAATAAAAATAGATGTGTTTTGCGTCATTTCACCCTCCGAAGTATACAGTCCATACCGTACTTCTTTCCCGTAGAAACTGTGACTGGAAAAATATTTCTACATATGCTTATTACGTGCTTGGTTTGATGCCTCTGATTGAACATCAAGAGTGCAAACTTTATCTATCGACTGGATGGAGCCTCTTGCCACTTGCACTGCAGTGTTAGGAATTACATAAATGAGAGACTTGTCATGCCGCTGGATTGGACGAGCTGCCCACAATGATCAACAGCTCGTTGTCCACCAAGATCAAGGGACTTTACCTGTTGAGAATTTTTCTGTGTGAATATCTCAAAGGAATTGAGTAGAAACCACTCGTATTCGAAAACAACGTGTAGGGGGCACGATGGCCCAGTAATAGAACACTTACCTCTGGTGTGTGGGGTTCTTGATTCGATCCCCGGCCAAGTAAGTGGGTGAACAACATCATGTTCGTGGGTTTTCTCGTGGTTCTCCAATTTCCTCCCACTTTCTCATTCCACCAATTCCTCCATCATCATTCACTTGCTTTAATCATCGTCTCCCAGAGCCTAAAGGGCATAATCGTCTGACATTGAATAACGTGAACTGCAAAAGTGCATTACTACTGGAATGCAAACTGTTGATCAAAATATGCTGAAATGGGTCTGGGAGGAACTGAATTACCAAATTGATGTATGCAGGGTAACAAAGTGGGCTCACATTGAGTACTTGTGGATAATTACTTTCTCTACTAAAACTTAGATAATGATAGTACTTTTATGTCTAAAATTGGAAGTAATTTGCGTAATTACTAAATAAATATATAAAGAGATGAAATCGTTCAAATCATTTTGAAACATCCTGTATACTGAAGTTCTACTAGTGTGGATATGAAGCTTAATGAGATATCATATTTACTCTAAACATTATTTTTTCTATTGTCTAACGAATAGTTCTCAAACTGTGTGACACAACGCTCTGGATAGTGCAAAATGCTTTCGATGTTAGAATTTTAATAATATTTAGGTTTTTGTGATTACTTTAGCTGCATACAACAATTAGAATTTTAGTAATACAGTATTTAGATTTTTGTGATTACTTTAGCTGCATACAACAATTAGAATTTCAATAATTTTTAGGTTTTTGTGATTATTTTAGCTGCATACAACAATTAGAATTTTAGTAATATTTAGGATTTTGATTATTTTAGCTGCACACAACAATTAGAATTTTAATAGTATTTAGGTTTTTGTGATTACTTTAGCTGCATACAACAATTAGAATTTTAGTAATACAGCGTGATTCAAAATTATGTGAACGATTAACTCCTTATAACTTTTTTATTAATCATTCAAATAGCTTCAAATCTTACAGTTAAATACTAAAACTCTCCAAGTTTTTGTGATAAAAAAATGAAAATAGTAATCACAATGTTCTATGTGGGTTCCCTTTGTTACCCTGCATACATCTATTCGGTATTCCACTTCCGCCCAGACCCATTTCATCATGTTTGCATCAACAGTTTCCACTGCAGCAGTGATGCGCTCTTTCAGTTCATTCACATCTTGAGGTAGTAGAGGGGGTTTGTAGACAATGTCTTTTAGATGTCCCCACATAAAACCCCCATAAAAAATAGCAGGGGGTTAAGTCCGGTGATCTTGGTGGCCAACGTAGAAGCTGATGATCATTTTTACCTGACCGCCCAATCCAGCGGTGTGGCAGTCTGTTGTTGAGGAAATTTTTGACATTGTGATTAAAGTGACATGGAGCTCCATCCAATTGATAGATGAAGTTTGCACTGTCATGTTCGAGCTGTGGCATAAGCCACGTAGAAATGTTTGTCCAGTCACAGTTCTTTCGTCAAAGAAGTACGGACCATAAATATTTGAAGATGAAATTGCACAAAACACATTCGTCTTCGGTGAATCACGCACAATTTCACAGATTTGGTGAGGCTTCTCAGTTCCCCAAATGCGAACATTTTGTTTATTCACTCTTCCTGTCACATGGAACGTAGCCTCATCACTGGAACAAAGTTAGACCAAAAAATCATCATCAACACTGCACAACTCTTGAAATGACTCACAAAAAGTCTTGCGACACGTGTGATCATTAGGTGTTAACTGTTGTAACAACTGCACTCGATACGGATACATCTTTAAATGTTTACGCCAAACAGTTGTTTAAGGCATTTGAAGCTCTTTGCTAACTCTCCTTGTTAACTTTTGTGGGCTGCGTTGAAAACTGGTTCGAACCCTTTCGACATCTGCCTCAGAAATGGACGGCCTACCGGACGATTTTGCTTTACAAATGCATCCCCTTCTGTTGAATTTGTCATATCACTTACATATGGAGTTCATTGATGATGGATCTTTATGAAATTTTGTGCGGAACTCGCGTTCAACACTAACAACAGACCGACAAACGTGAAACTGTAAAAAGCAAAATGTTCTCTCTGTACCACAGGCAGCCATCTTGGAACTAATCACTCTGCCACCTAGCGGATAAATTTTAAACTACTACGCTCGTTCCAAACAAAACTTGAGGATAATATTGAAAGTATTTCCATAGAGAATTCATTGTTGATAGAGTATTATCACTTAAAGAACGTTTCCTTGTCGTTCACATCATTTTGAATCACGCTGTATTTAGATTTTTGTGATTACTTTAGCTCAATACAGCAATTAGTTTTACGTCCCAGAGTTATGCCGGTTAGGCTAAAGGAGACGGTGATGATGAGTAACGAATGAAATGATGGAATGAAGAAAGTGGGAGGAAACGGAAGAACCCCGAGGAAACTCACGCACACGGTGATTGTCCACCATAAAGTTCACTTGGAGGGGGCTGGGATCGAACCCGGGACCCCAAGCACCAGAGGTGAACGCTATACCACTGAGCCACCGCGCCTACAACAATTAGAATTTTAGTAATATTTGGGTTTTTGTGATTACTTTAGCTGCATACAACAATTAGAATTTTAGTAATATTTAGGTTTTTGTGATTACTTTAGCTGCATACAACAATGTAATTATATTGTTAATTACCTTGTTGATACGTTGTATCGTGGTAGCCTGGTTGATATCGATACGATTCATCACGTAATGAACTTCGATACATCGATGATCGGGAAAGTCTTTGATGATTCGTTCTGGATCTACTGTGTCGGAATGGAACGGACCTGCAAAAAAAAATAGTGTCCAAACATACCATTAGTTTCAGCTTAGTGAAAACAAGCATACATAATATCAAGATACAATTTGCCGAAAATATAATAAAATCAATAAAGAAACTATGATTATATATACATATGGATTTAATCAGTACTGTTTCTCGCTGAAAAAGGTTGGATGGAACACATAAAACTCATGACCATATTCAGTTGCATACCTAACGTTCGTAATGTACAGGGACAATAAATGTCCCCTTTCTTTCCACATTATTACACATTTCCGAGACGTAGATTGGAACTAAACGGCGTGACAAACATCTTGGTATTTGAAGGCGGCGCTCCAAGTTCCCTTTAAATACTGCTAGCAAATGAGAGGCCAGCGGGATTGCCACGTTTATTTTGTACACATCCACGTCTATCCTCTGCCACCTGATCGCGCAATAGTTCGTCTGCTTAGCCATAGCTACACCTCTTTACTACTAGGCAACGTCGCGTCAGAGCTTGCGTTTTATTCGTTTAGCTGAAATGCCAAGATGTTTGTCATAGGCTTTAAAAATACGGTCCTTGCTAACTCAATAAACAAAATACCAATTTACCATCATGACAACATAAAACGAAGAAAAGGGTAGTTTGTGTTACTGTGCGTTGACTAAAACAAAAGTACTGTACTTGAATGTTTTTGCACATCATTATCATAGATATTTTGCCATTGTTGGCAAGTCACTTGTCGCAACAGAGAAGCTTCCAGGTACCATGGCTTTCAGCCAGGGCCGTGCCGTGGAAAATCAGCGCCCGGGGCGAAAGTATACGGCGGTGCCCCCATACTTATATTCCAAGCAATTTTTCCTATCTTTTTTTCCTTTTTCCTCCCGAATTTTTCGCCCCCTTACTTCAGCGCCTGGGGCCGTCGCCCGCTCGCCCCCCCCCACGGCACGGCCCTGGTTTCAGCTACCCTCTTCGTCTTCACGTATATACTGCAGCTTCTCTCTTCCTTTTCGTCCTTCCACCACACTTTCTAACACGCTCCTTTCCAACCAATGTCCCAACCAGTTTCTCTTCCTCTTTCTACGTAATTATCCCTAAAATTCTTCTTTTCTTCTCTACTGTTCCTAACACCTACTCATTTGTTTTCCATTTCACTTAGCTAATTCTGTCCCTTCTTCTCCACGGGGACCGCGGTGGCTCAAGGTAGAGCGTTTACCTCTGGTGCATGGGATCTTTGGTTCGATCTCAGCTCGCGCCAAATGAACTTTCTGATGGATAAACACCGTGTGCGTGTTTTCTCGGGGTTCTCCCGTTTCGAAAGGTAAGAATGAAGGAAAATGGAGACAATTAATTGCACCAAGCGGAAAACTAATGAGGACGCGTGCTGGAAATAGTAAGAAACAACATAAGAGTATTGGACATCATCTGAGCAAAAACTGAAAGGCGTGATAAGACGTAGGGTGAAAGGAAGAAGAGAAAAAGGCTTAAGAAGGCTGCAATTGATGAACGACATTAAAATGGCAGACTGCTACTAGCAGGGTTGCCAGCTTTTCTTAAAGAAAAATCGGGACGGGACAATCTGTGTGTTTGTGTTAATTTTAGTTTAGCGTCCCTTTCAGCAACGAGGCTATATGAGATGTGGATCTACTGATTAACGTGAAATACGAACCACATGAGCTCCTGACGGTAATCGAACCCGGGTCTCCCACGCCAAAGGCGTGTATGCTAACCGCTTAGCCACGAGGGAGCTCAAGGAGGTTGGAGCCCCCTATGAACCTGAATGAATGCGTCATCCTATTATTTTTGAAAATTATTTTCCTGCA
Organism: Thermobia domestica; assembly: GCF_964235325.1. NCBI lineage: Eukaryota > Metazoa > Arthropoda > Insecta > Zygentoma > Lepismatidae > Thermobia > Thermobia domestica. The sequence goes on from NC_137454.1 coordinate 29,028,227, forward strand.
TGGAATATGCTATCATCATAATCGGTTAAATTATCAACTCTATACAATTAGGGAATAACTATAAATTAAAGACGAGCTGCTATTTTTTCATGAGTCAAATTAGAACACAAATTTGTTAAAATTGATTCTAGACATAAAACCATGCGTGTAAAAGAATAAGTTAATTCCTTTCTAAAAAGTGGCCCAGTAAAATATTAATTAGACTCTAACTTTGAAAATCGATAAATCAGGACAATGTGTGTCCCGACACGGGAAAAGTTAGAAATCGGTTCAGTCTCGACAGAATCGCGACGGTTGGCAACCCTGACTATTAGTGGTAAGAACAAAAACTTTATTTAGAATAACCAAAACCAGTTTTTCCAAACTATCAAACAGCGATTAGGCTCTCTATCAAAAAACTTTTTGCTTCTGCGTCAAAACTTATTTGAAAATGGAGTCTACAAGAAGAAGAGACATCGGTTTCGACAAAAATCACATTGGTTTCATTAGAAACCGAAACCGTTTGGAGAAAACGGTTTCAGTGGAAAACCTCAAACTGGTTTCGGCGAGAAATCTAACCCGTGTTTATAGAAAACCGATATATCCGTTTTCTGTTTTTCTTTTTTTTTTCCCTAGAAACTCATTTCTGGTTTTCATAAAGACAGGTTTTGCTCATCCCTAATTGCTACGACAATGAGAAGTGTTCTCAAGCAATAACACGATAATAATAATAATAATAATAATAATAATAATAATAATAATAATAATAATAATAATAATAATAATAATAATAATAATAATAATAATAATAATAATAATAATATATTATTATTATTATTATTATTATTATTATTATTATTATTATTATTATTATTACTATTATTATTATTATATCCTTTTCATTACACAAGAATTATCCCCGATGATCTAGTAACCAGTGTGGCGTGGTCGAGTGGTTTAGGACGTTAGGTTGGCGATCGTGAATCGTAACCCGTTGATAGACCATGGGTTTGAATGTCTGGAAATTTATGTTTGTGTTCCTGTAAATAATAATAATAATAAGCCGGTTGAGCGAGTTGAAAGCAGTGGCGTCATTTGGGAAGGGCAGGGGCAATTACACCAACCTGAGAATGAGAAACATTTGCTTTTTAATAATATTGTATACTAATTAAAAAAAATAAAACGTGAAACTCCTATGTCGGTGAAAAATCTTGTACCTCTTCCCATCCCACGTGGCAAAACCTGCAATATGGCTATTGGTTAAAAGAAAAATGGGTAGAAGATGTGCCGTTAGTTCACGGAGTTGTGGATTCGAATTCCAATTTAAACTGTATGTCCATGTCTTATACAGTCTCAGTGCTCAAAACGAATGCTAAAACTTCATCAATTTACTTTCTACACTCGTACATAGGCCTACTTTATATTTTTCTAACAGCTTCTTACCAGGTGCCGAACTTTAATTACGTCGCCCAAAATTACATGTATATTATAAAATTGAATGTGCCTACGTAATTCTTCATCTCTTGAACCACCCGACCGATCTCGATCAAATTTTCAACATAAATGAGCTTAGGACCTGGAATGTTTTTATCATATCACTTTGACGGTGCAACTTGGGGGGGGGGGGATTCGACACTTTATCATATCACTGACACCTCAGCGAAAATGTCATATATAAAAATGACCGATATCAGTGTCGAACCCATAATTTTCGTGGTCGCTGAGGTGAACAGTGACATTTTCCTTTATGTCCTAAATGAAATGTATTCCCCCTGTGCGAGGAACGAGTATTCTGTTAGTTATAAATACAAATTATTCTAAACTCAACTAGCAACTTGAAAGTTGAAAAATGAAATACAATGATTATCTACAAATATATTTATTTTACTGGACTTGATATTCGGATAACTCAGAAGAAGAAAAAGGTAGTTAAACACTTAAACCAGATCTATTAAGCAAACATTATGTGTGTTATCTTAACTGCGAGACTGTCCCACAAAAATAAAGATATATATTTATTTTAATGTGTGTGAATGTGCCAAACGACAAAACCTCACCACTTAACCTTTCGGTTCCTTCTTAGTTCGTGAGAAAATGGAATTCTTGTTTACCTTGTAGAAAAACCCAGAGGAATGCGTTGAAGTATGGAAACGTACTAACTAACGCTTTCCAATGTTTTATTAGAACTTAGGAGTCCTTCAGCAACTTCTATCAGCAAACATTTATCGTTGTCGAATTCCGTCAAACGCCGAACATTCACACAACTGTCCACCAGGCAACGTTCCAGCTTGTGATGTCACACCGTTGCTTTCGCAATTACCTTGACACTTCTTCCATCATTCTCCGTAATTTATTTTCTTGTGTAAAACGTTGATTGTCAACTGTCACAGAGTGCCAAGAAATACTCAAGTTTAGAGGAAATGTTTTCTTTAGTCTCAACATATGCTTTCTTCAAGGGCACGTCAAAGAGTTTCCACAAAAATTTCGCAAAAACGTTAAGTTGTAGCCAAAGATGATTATAACTCACAGGGATAAAGCTTACTGGCGAAATCTACTGTAATATGAGTAGAACTTTGCCTGCTCTGAAACTGTAACCAGTAACATAACATAATATGGTCTCTCCTTGTAATCATATCGGATGTCTGAGAAGCTACTGCCTAGTTTCAGCATCTTATAACTTAATTGTTTATTATCACAAGTCAATGATTCCAATAACAATAAAGCAGTAAGTTTATGAGGTTGCTTATTTTCCTCTTTAAGATATGCGATGCCTTCAATTTTAAGTGTGGACGACAGAGGTTGAATAACCGACAGGTATAAAATATGGCGTTCAGTAGTCTTGGTGCAACGTTGACGGAGAAGAGAACACGGCATTTATGTAACACCTTTGCCCAAGGCAATTAAAAAAATTGTCACCATTAAAATTGATAATCACTGGCTTTGTTAAGGATAATCATAGACCAGGACTATATTGTAATATACCACGTTCTTGTGTTTATAATAGAATTTACATTAAAGAACTTACATTATTGTACCATACTTGTAAAATACTGTTTATAGTGGATTTTATAATAAAAATCCGTAGTGCGAAACAATTCTAGACTATAATTTACTCTTCCAAACTGTACCTACCCATTCATAGGATTTTTTTTTTTTTTTTTTTTTTTTTACAATATCCTTCAATATCCCGTACTCCAAACAATATTGCAGCGGTCAATAACATATTCGCCATAAATTCCGCGGAATCCGTGTGTGCCTTGGTCAGACAAAATAGTCTAACTCACTATGGAGTTTAAGCAGTATTTTAAAAAAGACATATCCTTTAAACCTGGAAATTACCTCCAGAAGAATGTGATGGACGAACAGACTTTGCCAAAACAATGCAGTCTTTGCAGAAAGAATGACATGAAATGGTTCACAATATCCTTTGTAGTGATGAGGCTGTCTTCATTATTGAGAGATTTCTGAACAGATATAACTGCCATAACTCAGCTGCCAATAATTCACATAAATGTACTCAAAATGCTCAGGGGACAGGATAAAATGCCAGTTTGATGTGGCATGAGTCCACGAGAATTGGGTTCTTTATCCATCACGACACGATGAACGCTGAACGATATTTAGACATGTTGAGTAACCGAGTGTGGACAGGAATATCTCAATTGAATATGCCTACCCTTCCAAATAGAGTTCCTTTGCCCTATGCTAACAAGGTCAGGAAATGACTTCACAAACATTTGCCTGAGAAATGGATCATAAAGCGCGGATCGTATTATTGGTCTGCGCGCAGTTCAGATCTCACATCGTGTGATTTTTTTTATTTCTTGTGGATATGAACAAAGCTGAGGTTCATAGAAAGAAATCCCAAAATACTGAAGCACTTGAAAAAACACAGGGTGGCCCAAAAGTAGGTATGCACCTCTGCATTGATCAAGTATAACATTCTAGTTTATGGGTTTATTTGCTTCGGCTCTTCCGATCTTAAGATGTAAGTAAAAACACATTAGAAACAAATAATAAAGAAACTAAGTCTACTTGATGGATAGCAATAAGAGATGATATAGGTATAAAATGCAATGAGCTGCTTTGTACGGTACTGTATACCTACTTTTGGGCCACCCTGTATTACAGGAGTAATCAGTTATTTATCGACCCGCATGTTTATTTGCTTGTTGAAGGTTTTGAGTCCGTTTTGAGTTATATATGGATATTCAGTTTAAAGTGGAATTCAATCCACCATATAATGCGTAGAAAAATGCTCTCCCACTGGAAATGGAATCGGGGAATGTACACAAAAGGTGGGTAAGCTAGCCACTAGACTAGTAGGGAGGAAGGGCTCACCCAGACTTGTAGGCAGCAATTGACGATACACCTAAATATTACAGAAATGTGCGCACAATACAGGAGTGGAATATATATATATCTACACGTTAAAACCTCACATAATTGTTACTCCGTTGCAATAGCGTCATTTCAGGTTTTGCGTGCGGAAGGGGGGGGGGGCAGGCTCTCGAATATAAGTAGATTTCCATTAGTATATTATTGATTAAAATGTTCACATACTTATCTCAAAACTTAGGGAGGGGAAATTGCCCTCCTGAATGCCCAAATGTCGCCAGTATTCCATTGTCTTCTTCAAATATCACACAACTGCTACTCTTTTTCCTTTTTGTTTTAATCATGTGTATATTGTATGACAAACAAAAACAATGAAGTTATAGCTATAAAACATTGAAAATAGGGAAATCATTTATCGAACACTCAGTATGATTTCTCTCTGCATCCACACTCCTAACAAATTAAGGAACAGTAAGGGAAAAAATGGCTACCGTCATCTTCTTCAAAACTCATATTGTTGCAACTGTATTATAAACATCCGTTTGCATTAATTGCCATGGCGGCTCTTGAGTGAAATTACATCAGTAAAAATTTTAATTTTACTGCTGCAAGCTAAGGGACGGAAGGTCCATATAAGTTCACAAAGCTGTATATACAACAATTAGTACATTAGATAAAGTGACATCTCATCGATGCAATGATGTGAGCTTCCTCAAGAGCCGCCACTGATTATTTGATGACGAAAACTGTTAGGGTACGGTTATGCCGAATTTTTTTCTATTTCATCCTTCCCTTCTTCTCCTTCAACGAAACAGAAAAGGCAAAACAAACTCACCGTTTTAAATGATGCTATCGCATGTTGAGTCAAGCTTTATATCTCTATTGTTCTTTCAAACAACAAAAATGTTTCTTTTTTGAAATGGACAGCGAGCTGTTTGGATATTCCACATACACAACAGTTCTGCTTGCTCAGTGACGTTTAAAACAGGGTTGCTGATGCTCTCTTTGCAACAAATATGTTGCTCCCTGAGCCGCTGAGAACTCATTGAATATCTTTGCAACCAACCCTGATTTGCCTCTGAGTGAGGAAAATGGATCGTTAATTCGGCACAAACACGCTGCTTTATGAAGGTTAAGGGTAATTCGAGATAAAATTGAAAACGGAAGGGATGAAGTAAGGAAATTTCGGCACAACCGTACCTTTACATGAGTTTAAGAAACCAACAGTATATGACACAGTAATAGTACGTAGTTCTTTTATATATATAGAAAGAGAGAGAGAGAGAGTTATTTCATCATTTGAGTTATTAGCATTCGTTTCCAACATTACTTTCTACATAGCTACACAGGATGCAAAATTAACATAAAACAGAGTCATTTTGATATTCGTTTGCATTTCCGCAAGGCAGTGGGAAAGAAAAGTGTTACATATAGTCGAATGGTTACCAAGTGCGATGTCAGGTTTAATTCCCAATGTGAGCACAGAATGTCCGGTGTTGAACCCAGTGTTACGAGATACTTCGAGAGATATAAGAATTAAGGGAGAGCGAACACTATTTTAGAAAGCAAGACAAAACCAATGGGGACCGAGCGTCCTGCATACCACCCGGAAAAAAGTTACCTAGCTGGGACCTCTCTTCGTGGAATGTATACTATATAGCTATAACTTGTAAGCAGTGGCGTATTTAAGGGGGGTTCCGGGCTGAAGCCCCCCTGAAATCTTTCTTACTATAGTAAACTAAATGAAATATTTTGCAGAATTTTCACATTTCCAGGCAAAGCCCCCTCCGAAACAAAATCGTAAATACGCCACTCCTTGTAGGCAATGTCGGGGTAGTGATATTCGAACCTCACCTGGAGCAGTACTTTTTAAATTTTAGTTTTCTACTGAATTCTTCTGTGAAGAAATGCTCCAACGTTTCTCTTACAATTCATTATAAGAAAGTTACGCGCTCCAGTGGCGCAATTGGTTAGCGCACGGTACTTATAAGTCAGCACTTGTGGGCTATGCCGGGGTTGTGAGTTCGACCCTCACCTGGAGCAGTACTTTTTAAATTTTAGTTTTCCACTTAATTCTTATGTGAACAAATGTTCCAACGTTTCTCTTACAATTCATTATAAGAAAGTTACGCGCTCCAGTGGCGCAATTGGTTAGCGCACGGTACTTATAAGTCAGCACTTGTGGGCTATGCCGGGGTTGTGAGTTCGACCCTCACTTGGAGCAGTACTTTTTAACTTTTAGTTTTCCACTGAATTCTTATGTGAACAAATGTTCCAACGTGTGTCTTACAATTCATTATAAGAAAAAGCTACGCGCTCTAGTGGCGCAATTGGTTAGCGCACGGTACTTATAAGTCAGCACTTGTGGGCTATGCCGGGGTTGTGAGTTCGACCCTCACCTGGAGCAGTACTTTTTAAATTTTAGTTTTCCACTTAATTCTTATGTGAACAAATGCTCCAACGTTTCTCTTACAATTCATTATAAGAAAGTTACGCGCTCCAGTGGCGCAATTGGTTAGCGCACGGTACTTATAAGTCAGCACTTGTGGGCTATGCCGGGGTTGTGAGTTCGAACCTCACCTGGAGCAGTACTTTTTTTAGTTTTCCACTGAATTCTTATGTGAACAAATGTTCCAACATTTGTCTTACAATTCATTATAAGAAACAGCTACGTGCTCCAGTGGCGCAATTGGTTAGCGCACGGTACTTATAAGTCAGCACTTGTGGGCTATGTCGGGGTTGTGAGTTCGAACCTCACCTGGAGCAGTAATTTTTAATTTCCTGTTAAATTTTTGTGTAGATTTTTAAATGTGAAAGGATTTTTGTATGTCTTCACTTTTAACATGATTTTTCTCTGTAGTTAAATGAATGTCTTTTCGCTTTTTAGCGACAATAGCAGTAAAGGAAGTTTTATGAGCATAATTAAAATTTAATTCAAGATTTTAACGGGTTTGCATATTTTCCACTTCATTATACCGAAAAAAGTAATTTTTGAGAATTCCTCTGTCCGTTCCTCCTGGTATGTGTGCACTCGTGTAGAAGCCATGCAAACAAAATTATCCAAATAAATTTCTTAATGTAAAGGCTATATGAGATTTTACTAGAGGGCTTTCTAATTTTTATCGATTCTAAACTAAAACTATATTGGAAAATTTAGTTAGAAGTGGAAGTAGAAAATTTTGGAATTTCTCCAGAAATTGCTACAACAATTTTGTTTATAATTCATAAATCAATTCTTCATTAAGAACGTAATAACAGAAATCGTTTCTGTTGAGAAAATACAAAACGGCAATCTTATTTAAGTTTTTAGTGAAATTATGAACGAAGTTGTTTGCGCCGTTTTTTCAGAATATCATCCAGAAAACTCAATACGTCAATAATGTCTTCCATTGTTCAAGCTTTGCTTTTAGTATACGTAAATTTGATGTAAACTACACGCTGTGCAAAACAATGCATTAAAAAAAGTGTAACAGTTTCGCCAACTATCCTCTTTGGCTTCATCAGACGCTATCCAATAGTCCAATAAAACATCCAAGTTGTGATGCTTTAGCATTTTTTTCAGTTATTGCTTACTTTGACCCACATTTTGGCGTCTGCCCACGGGCCTTGTAACCAGTGGTGTAAACAAGAGAAGTCGGGATTCAAAACCCTTAAGCAAGATATTATAGATAGAGAAATATAGAAATACAGATCTATATACAAAAATCACGCTTGTCCTGAAAGAAAATATGATTGAGTGGTTAAATCCCCCTTGATGAAACTCTGCATAAGCTACTGTTCGTAACAAACCCTGCTGGTATTTTAAATCACTTTATAGGTGGTTCAATTTGCAGGCCGGTAGCCAGCCCTAAAATGTGGGGGGGCTGAAGTTAGGGGGGACCGATCCAACCATATTATAGTTCATCACCACATTATAGTTCGTTTGCAATACTACAGTGAAAATTTTAAGGGGGCAGCAAAAATTTAGGGGGCTGCCCCCCTAGATCCCCCTTGGATACGGGTCTGTCAATTTGTCCTCATGAAGCTAACCGTAAAGATGATCGAAATTGGATGCATGCTTTTCTTCATAGTGTCGTTTTTAAAAGTATTCTTTTGACGCTGACCCATGGCAAATTATTTACACTGGCTTCGTATTGATTGGTACAAAAGTACGAAGTGCATCACCTTTTTATATGCAGCCCGCACGAACCAATCTAATGCTTTTACCTCATGGACGTCATAATAATGGAATATGTCACTCACTTACAGCTATTGTCTCTTGAATATGCCTCACACTCAGGGCCCTTCTAGGGAAGCACCCGCCGTTCGAGGGGCGCCATTTTAAGACAAAATTTTCTTTCTCCATATAAGAAGCAAACGTGAAATTATAAATGAAGCATCAAACAGGTTCACTACATTACATAACAAAGCAGCACACAAGAGGTAAATAAAACAAAAATGCGTCCTGGGTCTATTTCAGTAAAAAAAAAAATGTCTACAATTAGGGGCCCTAGAAATAATATTTATTCGTATGGCTTTGAGATTTCTCAATATTGTCCTCTTAATTAATTTGTTATGTATGGAACGGGACCAGAGCGTAACTAACGGCCCTGCAGACCTTGCCGTACAACATGGCCCACAGGCTCCGGAGGCCCCATAAAGAGTAAGAGAAAGATGGAAAGAGGGGGCCCAAGAATTAGAAAACAACTTTTTCTAGGGGTCCCAAATACGCGTATTAATGCTTGCCCCCCAGAAAAAAAGTCCAAGTTACGGCTCTGTTCACACTAGTATAAACTTTACTATAACATCTGTATAGTTTAAGATATGTATGATGGATGTAGGACAGGAGTCAAAACCGCGTGTGGGTTTTCTCGGGGTTCTCCCATTTCCTTCCACTTCATTCCACCATTTCCTTCATTTCTCATCATCACCGTCTCTTTTAGAATAGCCGGTATAACCATGGGAGGTAAAACTTAAAGTTTTTCATTTCAAAATGTGTGTGCAATAGTAAAAGAATTCACAGTTAAAGTGGAACTTCATCAGGAATCGTCTTAGCCCATGCTTTTTAGCAATTGTCATGAGCGAGCTTACAAAATATATTCAAAAGTTAGCACCTTGGAATATGCTATTTGCGGACGACATAGTGCTGGTTGAGTGTTGAGTGATACGAAGGCAGCACTGCAAGAGAAATTAGATACTTGGAGAGGAGCATTTGGAGAGCAAAAGGGCTTAGAATCAGTAAAAACCAAGGCAGAATATTTATTTATATTGTCCTTTCAGGAAAAATGTAATTGAGAATATAAGAATTCCAGTGAACGAAGAAACTGTGGTAATGACTAGGAAATTCAAATACTTGGGATCAATACTATGGGTAAATGCAGGAATGGAACAAGATGTAAAAAGCAGAATTAACAACGATTAAACAAAATGGATAGAAGAGGCAGGAATTTATTATATGGCCATAGGGTACCAATACGCTTTAAGGTGTAAAGACCTAGTGCGTACGTTATTTAAATTTTGATATGCAAATGTCATATCAAAATCTTTGCATATCAAAATGGAAATTATATGTAAATATGTAACCACATATATTTTATATCAATTCATTTAAATATTTAATCATGCATAATTAGATGTTAAAAGCCAACAAGATGTATGTGCTTCGTATAAGAATTCATATCATTTTCATAGGAAGAGATGGAAGAACTTCGAGTACAAAGTTTTTTTTTTTTTTCTGGAAGAGCATTTCAAAATTTTCAAACTGAAGTTCAGCAAACTCATAGCCTCCAGCGGAACACACACGAACAGCAACTAAGATGGTACAACTGTTTCCAGCTTACTATGAGTTTCCAGACTAGATTTTGATACTATTCAGAAATAATTGTATACAGGACTACAGTTATATGTCAAGGACTAGTGGATGAGAGATGGGTTGGCTACTCTCCAATATAGCGCCGTTCAGTCGTGTACATGGCTATTGTATACTAGTCACACCGTAGTGTTGTTTTTTGGGAACAATAAGGTGCGAGAAACTCTCTTGATGACGTATTTTGTCACCTTACCCGCCCTCCCCGCCACGGCTCTAGGCCGGTAAAAACGAAGCTATCGCCAGCTTCAACGCGGAGTAATATGTTTTTGAAATTGTGATTTGGTTTTCGAAAATTTGTTTTTATTCAAATTTAAAAAGGTTCTTGGATGCACCCGTTTATAAATTATGATTATTTAACACGGTATGTCACATGTCCGACAGTATCACGTACTCTTTCAGTACGTTTTAACAGTACTATTTACAGGCAGTTGTTTGAACTCGTTGAGCGGTGTTCGTCTGCAAAGATGGAAGGGGTTTCCAGCCCACCAATGTATCCGGAAGACATATATATTAATTAACCACCCCTAAGGTAATGACAGTCATGTATTATAATGTAGGTATATAGTAAATTGTATAATGTTATTAATCTAAGGTTTGATTTTGCAGCATATTTGTTCAATAAGCAGGGATGAGTGAAATTCAGTAAAAGTTTGTATTGAGATTACACCCCGCTGCAGACTGTGTTTGGGTATAGATGTCACTACCTGTCACGTGAGTTCTTGATGGAAGGGGGAACATGTATTTTTTCTAATATGTTTTGTTTTTCTAATTGTTTAAATAGTCTTCCGGTACATGACAAGTGTTGTGTTATATATTAAAATATTCAGAGAAGATCAAGGAATGATGTAAAGTAAGTGAAACTCACCAGAGATTGTATATAAACGTAATATTAGGGCATAACAGTGGTGACCTATTTAGGAATTTCGGTTGTCACCAAAAGAGAGAGATAACGTTGACCATAAGAAAACCGGTAGACTGAAGGTGAGTCTAGGTTTTTCAAGTTCCAGCGAGCCTAATGACTAGGATCGCAGGAGAGGTCACGACACACTTCGTTAGGAACATCGAGTGACTTCACGTCGCTCAGTGAGACACTTCGTTCTTAGTTTGAACACAGGACACATCGTTCAGAGACACTTCGAGTCTGTTCATAGGACACTTCACGTCGCTCAGTGAGACTTTACTTCGTTTGAGTTCTTAGTGCATAGAACATTTCATTTAGTGACATTAGTTTATCATGTCTTTGCTAGTGTAATAGCAACTACTATGACATGTATCACATAATGCTTAGATAGCAAAAAGGGGAAATATCTTCTCTATATGACCCCATCGGGAGTGTTTTTTTTTTAAGTAACTTGCTATAGTTACATATGCGTATATATAGTTAGGGGTGTTTCGTTGTACACCAAGACCAACTATTATCTAAGAACATGTACGTATTATAAAGAGATTAGTAACGAGTGTTGGTGGACTCACCGTGTGGCTCACATTTACAATGAGCACACTTCCAACCAGTTTGTTTTGTGTTTAATACACAAATATGTTAGAAGATATGTCATCAGCAGAAACATTTATTTTTTTTTATTTTAACCTGTGCATAGCAAATTAGTGCACCACAAACAATTTTTCTTTTAACTTGTGAAAGTTAAATAGTGGGACTTTTTGCACCACAGAGCACCAAATACAGTAAGGCGTGACGAGCCTATGTCACCTTTACTGTAATAGTGATGACAGTAACTCTCGACTTGTAACAGAGAGATATCAATGCAGAGATCGACGAAGACAACGTGATCTTCAATACTGATCATCAAAAACCGTAATATGTGGGATAAAATTACGTCACGCATATACGGAAGAATGCGTGCAGATGGGAGGATCCAGACAACAGTGAAGACTGGACTCATGCAAGACATATCTGTGAAAACTACAAATTAAATCACGCGTGGACTAGAACTATTGGTATAAGTAATACATATTGGCCACTAAAATGAGTATCATTTTTTTTTCTTTTCGTGTACAAGTGTTGTTTGTGAAATCGAGTGTAAATAGTTCACTTCAATTCCGCCAAGGATATATTAAATAGTTATGAAAATTTACTTATACGTCTGTTACATACTACAATCCCCGTATGAATCCTGAAGGTTTACTTGCTGCCTGGTGAGTACAAAAATATCTAAAATGTTTTGTAACTTCTGTTCTTTTCAGGTGGACTTCGTTCGGCGACTTCATTTAACTTACTGCTAATGGTACTCCTTGTTAATGTATTCTGTTGGTAATCATTAGACTCAAGCTCAATGTTACATGAGTCGCTACTATTTCTGTAGCCCATGAGTCGCTTCGAGAGCGTACAATCAGGGTAGGGAAACATGAACTATGAGACCTGTGTAGATCTCAAAATCGGGATTTTCTGTTTAATTTTAAAAGTAGCATAGATCTACATAGGGACATTTTTTGATTATTCTATCAAAATTAAAATTTTGTTTTTTTTAAAGAGTCTCAACATTTTTTTTTTAACTCAGTCTCTACCGCAACCAAACAGTTCATAGTTCATGGAACCCACGAGGACAGACAGTCTTCTCAGGTGTGACGTAAGACTGCTGTCAAATGTAGAGAGAGAGACACACCTCACCATCACTGGTACGCCTTCCTCTTCTCTCTACAGAGCCTCACGCAAATTTACATGCTGGACACTTCATGTCGTATGCAAATGTCAGCACACCTGTGCTTGAGAGGTCATTTTACATTTGGCACCCGAGCCTGGGGCTCCTCACACCTTATTCAATTGACTCCCAAGCGTGGGGCTTGATGGACGTCTCCGTCTATTCACAAAGTGGCGCCCGAGCTTTAGGGGCTAAGCATACGCTAGCAGCGTAAGCCGAAAAAGGGTACCTACCTTGATACACCAACAGAAGTACAAGGGTAGAGCAGTAACTTTTCATTTTTTTTATTATTATCTCTTATGCCGCGTGATAGTTTGAAACATAGTCCCCATAGTATCCAAGAACCTTGTTACAGTGTGTTATATTTGTTCTTGAAGAGTATGTATTATGAGTGAAAATTTTGTGTCATGTGTATTTGCATAAAATTAGGGGGGAAAGATTTTGTGTGTAATAACAAATAGGCAAATTAGAGTTTGTTTTGTTTTTGATTAAATGCCGGTAACGAGAGCTCAGACGCGTAAGATGGAAGAGGAATTTAGATCTGACGTGTACGCTCAGCGTATTGAGCTGGATGAAGATATAACTAGTAATAATGTTACCGTCAATAGCATAGAGATTGAAAATGAAATAGATAATATGCATAGTGAAACAGGCGTAGAAAGAACCACTGAAGATATAGTAGGTGCAGGAACCAGTGACAGTCACGTACGTTCCGGTGACGTCACTGAGAGAGAAAGCAGTGACCCAGCTGGTGGACAGTGTGGCCAACCTGTCCAGGAAAACACAGCTGAGGCAACACCCAGGGAAAGCGATGTAGTACCTACCGGAAGTCAAGTCGTAGAGACCGGAAGTGGGCAGTCCGGAGCTCAATTCGTCACGGCTGTAGACTTATCCAGGCTTTTGAATGGGTTTCTGGAATCTATTTCAGCGAAAGTTGAGTCAGCTAATGAAAAGTTAGAGAAATCGTTTACGGCGAAAATAGACTCTTTTGTAGTAGAGAATAATAAAAAATTTGAGCAATTGAACGAGTCAATTGCGTCAGTGAATAGGAGACTTGACACCTCCAACTTGGAGCTGCAGACACAGCTCGTGTGTACAAGTCAGAGGATACAGGCTTCATTAGAACAAGTTAGCGACAGGGTACAGTCTAATGAAGTCTCTATTGCATCATGTAGTAGTGAGATCCGAAAAGTTGAACAGTCAGTGAAAGATGCTCAAAGTTCACTGACAGTTCAAATCAACGATGTCGAGAATCGATCAAAGGACCTCGGTGATAGGATAGGCGACCTCTCCACCAAACAAACAGACATCGATCATGCAGTAGAGAGCATGCACTTGCGAATGGAGAGAGTCGATCGAAGTATAGATAACATTGTAGGCAGTCAGGCCGAAATTAGAGCTGAACTTCAGACAGTGCAAAGTGAATTTGCACTGAGATCTGAATCCACAGCACAGCTGGGAGACAAAATCAAGGATCTCCGAGACGAAATGTCTCGTGAGATACAGAAAGTAAAACAAAGTTCACGACTAGAGATAGAGACACTACTAACTGCACGAGACGGGTTGTCGTCTCGTTCTAGCGAGAACGAGACACAACAAACAGAGGAGAGAGTAGTTGTCGACAGTGGTCCCAGCACGAGCTATTTGATAGCCCCGCCTGTACTGTTGTCGAGTAATAGTAGGGAACCTGTGCCATCAACATCGCGTGTGGGAGGACACGGAAGCGTTCACACAGTTCAAAGTAGTGGCGAAGCTGCCCAACTTGCCACTGCAATGAACTCGTTTTTGCACAGAGACCTGAAACTACCGACATACAATGGGAATGAGGACGAATCAGCTACCCATAATTATCTAGTAGATTTAGATAATTATTTCGAGCTAACTGGAGTAGCGCCAGAGCATAGACTGAGCTTCTTAACACGCTCGTTAAGAGGAATCAGTCTACAATGGTACAAAGTGATGCAACACAAGATCACCGACTATACTAGTTTCATAGAGGAATTTAAGAAAAACTACTTAAGCTCCGATCGTTTAGCGTCCTTGCGTGCAACCCTGCTAATGAGTCATTATGACCCTAGAATTTTCAGACAGCCTAGTGAGTACCTTCTCACTCAGCTGCAGAGAAATGCTGTTTTGGACCCTCCCTTGTCCGAGCAAAATCTTTTAAAGTTACTACCGAGACAGCTTCCTCAGTGGATCTGTAGGTGTTTGATTAGTGCTAAACCACAAAGCATCTCAGAGCTTCTCGCGTTAGTGAATGAAGTACAGTTAACGCACAGGGAGAACGGTAATAACCAGCAGCGTAGAAACATAAATATGATTGAAGTGGTAGAAAACAATCAATCAGCAGGGGGGAACTTCAAACGTAACACGAGACGTAACAGGGCACAGCAGGGGCCGTATACTAGAAATAGTAGGGGCAGGCTAGAACGGTCTAATGAGAATAGTGAGCCTAGTAGTAATCCTCGTAATGAATCCCGACAGAATCGATTCAGGGGGAATGGAACTAGTTCGTACCGAGGTACAAGAGGTAGCAACAGAGGTAATAGAAATAGGCCTAACCATCAGATGAGAAACAGTAGAGATGAACAGATACAAGTTCTTGAAGTGTACGATACACGAGACGAGACTCGGGCAAGTACTTCGAGACAAGTACAGTCCGACAACAATGGGCGTGTCCTGAATGTTTCTCGTAACTGAGGACATTCGGCACACATTTGGAATCCCATCAGCGTGGAATCTCAGGATAGCGATTACACACCAATGAGGTCGGATGATGTAACTGAATGTGTGCTGGAAATTTCGAGAAATGAAATAGATGAAAATGAGACATTGGTCAAAGAAGTAAATGTAAATGCTAGTGAGAATTGTAATCAGTGCCAGGAAATTATTGAGAAAAATCATTTTAAGAAAAATGTAGTAAATTTTGATACAAATAGTGAGAAATTAGAATTAAAATTGAGAAATGGTAACGTAATACTGTTGAATCGAACAGAATATGATCAGGCAAATGCTATTTTTGATAATTTATTAGACACTAGTGATGACCTAGTTGTTAGAAATAATGTGATAACTTTACCTGAAATTCAAGTTATCGTATTCGCTCAGCCGGTACTTGGTTTGTTGGACTCAGGTTCGAGCATCAACGCGATCAGTAGTGAATTGTGGCAAACAGTACAGAATTGTAACCCCAGACCTGCGTTCCTTAGAACAAATAATATGAAAGTAACATCTGCATTCGGAAGTAATGTGGCTAAGATTCTTGGTCAGATTTTATTGCAAGTAACAATCAATGGAGAAGAGTTTGAAACTGTGTCATTAGTAGTGCAAGGGTTGAATAGAAAGTTGATTCTTGGTTCTCAGTTCTTTGCTGAGACTGACGCTGTGTTAGACTATGGGAGAGGGGTGTTCAGTTTGAAGAAGCCAGTAGAAGTAGATGTAAGTTTCAAAGACGTCGAAATATCAAATGAAGATCTAGTGCTAAGAAATATTGAGGAGATTTTTAGTTTTGATGATCTCGAAGGCGGAGATCCAAGTAACGGTTATTCACTTGTAAGAGGTAGACAAGTTGGCAATTATGAGATGGGTACGGAGATAGGGAAGAATAGGCTAATTGAGAGCAACCCACCCGTAAAGTCGCAGGTTAGAGGATACCCGACGCCCACAGAATTGGCCAGAACCGTATTTTCACCAGAAGAGTGGAAAAATTTTCAAACGCGCGCGAGTGAGCGTGATATAAAAGAGCACGTAGATGGCTACACTGATCTCACTGATTCTCAGAGAGCAGAACTCACCTCCCTCCTCATAAGACATAAACAGCTGTTTGATGAGAGACCCGGTTGCATTAGAGGTTATGAACATGAGATACATCTAACCGACACAAAACCGATTCGTTCGAAAATGTTCCCGTTTGCACATTGTTATCAGAATCAGGTCAGGAATGAGATTAATCGTTTTCTAGCATGGGGAATAGTGAAAAAGGCTGCCACGCCTTATAGCAATTCACTAGTAGTAGTACCGAAGAAGAATGGGAAGTTACGCCTTTGTATCGACGGGCGCCCTCTTTCGCGGGTCACTTTGGCAGAAACAGACCAACCAATCCCCGCCATTGACGTTTTACAAGAGTTGAGCGACAAAAATATTTTTTCTGTTTTCGATGCAGTCGATTTTTTCTTTCAAGTACGTGTAAAAGAGGAATTTCAGAAGTATCTAGGATTTGTGCACGAAGGCATTTCATATTGCTTCGTCAGACTACCATTTGGAACAAAGACGTCTCTGTCTTCCTGTATAAGGGCACTTGATTTAGTACTAGGAGATGATGTAAAGAGCTTTTGTCAAACATACGTCGATGACCTAGCGGTAGGCTCATATAATTTTACACAGCATTTAGACCATCTAGACCAAGTTTTCACTAGGCTGGAAACTGGCGGAATAACGCTCAGATTAAAGAAATGTGTTTTTGCACGCACACATGTCAAACTTTTAGGTTTCGAGTTGTCTGCTGAAGGAATCAGAAAAGACAGGGAAAAGATGGAGAAAGTAGTAGATTTTAGACCTCCAAAGACGGTGAAGGAAGTTAGACAGTTGATAGGTTTCCTCCAACATTATCGTCCCTTCAGTAATCGTTATTCTGAGGTACTAATTCCACTTTTTGATCTTCTGAAGAAGAATACGAAATTTAAATGGGAAAAAGTGCATGATGATGCCTTGGTAAAAATAAAAGAGATTTTTCAAGAAGAAATCGTTTTAAAGAAACCACTTCCTGATAAAGAATTCATTTTAGAAGTGGATGCCAGTGATAGAAGTTGTAATTGTATCCTGTATCAGATAGACGACAATGGAGAAGACAGAATCATTGGGATGTCTTCAAAAGTCTTCAATAGTGCGCAGAGGGCGTACTCGATTACTGAAAAGGAACTTTTGAGCTTAGTAGAGGGTGTCGCTAAATTCAAATATTATTTGATAGGAAGGAAATTTAGAGTTCGCAGCGATCACTTATCATTGAAGTTCATTTTACATTGTCGATTGACGAATCAACGTATCACACGTTGGGCCTTAGGGCTCGCTAATTTAGATTTTTCATTCGAATTTGTTCGATCAAGAGACAATAAAGCGGATTATCATTCACGCTACCCAGCGCTGTCTAGTAACGTGACAAATTTTGACAGTAAGCCTGTGTTACGCGAGTCATTAATGTCATTGTTAGAGGAAGTTCCGTGTGAACTTCGGAAGTTAATTGCAGTGTTGCCAGAACTGCAATCGTCAGATGCCTTTTACGGTCCTCTGAAGAAGGCGACACAGAGTGCCGAAACGTCGAAGAAAATAAAAAGTCAGCATCACGAATATCTATAGTTTAGTGGAAGATTATGTAAAAGAGATAAGGATGGTGTAAAGATTTGTATACCAGAAGTCTTGGTTCGACCACTTCTGCAGTATCACCACGATGAAAGTGGGCACCTATCCGCTTCGAAGCTGATACCACAGCTCGTCGAAACATACACTTGGCCAAAAATGAGAGAGCAGATAAGGAAATACTGCGGGTCATGTGTCATTTGTCAGAAGGCTACTGCACCACACACCTACATGTGTGGGCCACTAAACTCTATTATTCCTGAAAAGCCTGGTGTGTTCATCGCCGCAGATTTCTGTGGACCACTAGTGCGAGGTATTGGTGGTGTCCAATACATACTAGTATTTGTGGACATTTTCTCCAAATTAATTGGTCTTTTCGCATGTCGTCGCGCAAACACACACACAGCCTTACAGAAGTTGAAACAGTTTCTCAAACTGTGTCCGCGAGCTGAAATTCTATTGACGGACCACGGTTCTCAATTCTGCAGTAATCAGTGGAAGAGAGAGATTCAGGCCTTAGGACTGAAACATTACATGTCTACTGCCTATTACCCTCAAGCGGAACCTGCAGAGACAGTAGTGAAAAGTACAACCAGGATGTTGAGAAAGTATTGCCATAACAATCAACGTTATTGGCCAAGACATTTAAGTAAAGTAGAAAGATGCTTGAATAGTGCTAAACATCTTAGTACAGGGTTTTCAGCTTATGAGCTGCATCTGGGAGTTTCGTCCACTGCTGACGTTGCCAGAATATTTGAAATACCCGAAGTTGAACGGCCAGTAGATAAGGATTACTTCGTGGAAGTAGCATACAAGAACTTGAAGAAGAATGCAGCAGCCAGGAAGAAATACTTCGATGCTCATCATACTTTAGTACAATATGATGTAGGACAGTTAGTGCTAGCACGAGTATTCCCGAAATCTGATGCTTTGGCCGGAATTTCGAAGAAAATATTACTGATGTATTCTGGACCCTGGTTGATCCTCTCTAAAACTGACAAGAATGTGTATACTCTCGCTGACCCACAGACTAAAGTGGCAGTGATGAAAAGAAACGCTTACTTGCTTAAGCGGTATAGAGAAAGAGAACCTGAAAGTCAGAGAAAAATTGCAGCAACTGAAGAAGAGATTGCTGAAACACCGAAGAAGAACTGAGCTCTTCGTGTTATATTCATGTAAATATTTTGTTTTACGTGTAACATTAATAGTTTAAACTTTTGTGTATGTATTATGCCATTAGATTATTAGGGGAACAAGTTTTCTTTCATGTTTTTATTAGGTATTAATCAGTATTGTTGTGTTAAAGTATTTTCTATTACGTCCGCACTTATTGTATATACTTGTGTGTAATGATGTATTTCGATAAGCTTTGATAGCTAAAGTATCTTTACTCTCAAAACCTATCGAAAGGGGGGAATTTGTAAAGACCTAGTGCGTACGTTATTTAAATTTTGATATGCAAATGTCATATCAAAATCTTTGCATATCAAAATGGAAATTATATGTAAATATGTAACCACATATATTTTATATCAATTCATTTAAATATTTAATCATGCATAATTAGATGTTAAAAGCCAACAAGATGTATGTGCTTCGTATAAGAATTCATATCATTTTCATAGGAAGAGATGGAAGAACTTCGAGTACAAAGTTTTTTTTTTTTTTTTTCTGGAAGAGCATTTCAAAATTTTCAAACTGAAGTTCAGCAAACTCATAGCCTCCAGCGGAACACACACGAACAGCAACTAAGATGGTACAACTGTTTCCAGCTTACTATGAGTTTCCAGACTAGATTTTGATACTATTCAGAAATAATTGTATACAGGACTACAGTTATATGTCAAGGACTAGTGGATGAGAGATGGGTTGGCTACTCTCCAATATAGCGCCGTTCAGTCGTGTACATGGCTATTGTATACTAGTCACACCGTAGTGTTGTTTTTTGGGAACAATAAGGTGCGAGAAACTCTCTTGATGACGTATTTTGTCACCTTACCCGCCCTCCCCGCCACGGCTCTAGGCCGGTAAAAACGAAGCTATCGCCAGCTTCAACGCGGAGTAATATGTTTTTGAAATTGTGATTTGGTTTTCGAAAATTTGTTTTTATTCAAATTTAAAAAGGTTCTTGGATGCACCCGTTTATAAATTATGATTATTTAACACGGTATGTCACATGTCCGACAGTATCACGTACTCTTTCAGTACGTTTTAACAGTACTATTTACAGGCAGTTGTTTGAACTCGTTGAGCGGTGTTCGTCTGCAAAGATGGAAGGGGTTTCCAGCCCACCAATGTATCCGGAAGACATATATATTAATTAACCACCCCTAAGGTAATGACAGTCATGTATTATAATGTAGGTATATAGTAAATTGTATAATGTTATTAATCTAAGGTTTGATTTTGCAGCATATTTGTTCAATAAGCAGGGATGAGTGAAATTCAGTAAAAGTTTGTATTGAGATTACACCCCGCTGCAGACTGTGTTTGGGTATAGATGTCACTACCTGTCACGTGAGTTCTTGATGGAAGGGGGAACATGTATTTTTTCTAATATGTTTTGTTTTTCTAATTGTTTAAATAGTCTTCCGGTACATGACAAGTGTTGTGTTATATATTAAAATATTCAGAGAAGATCAAGGAATGATGTAAAGTAAGTGAAACTCACCAGAGATTGTATATAAACGTAATATTAGGGCATAACAGTGGTGACCTATTTAGGAATTTCGGTTGTCACCAAAAGAGAGAGATAACGTTGACCATAAGAAAACCGGTAGACTGAAGGTGAGTCTAGGTTTTTCAAGTTCCAGCGAGCCTAATGACTAGGATCGCAGGAGAGGTCACGACACACTTCGTTAGGAACATCGAGTGACTTCACGTCGCTCAGTGAGACACTTCGTTCTTAGTTTGAACACAGGACACATCGTTCAGAGACACTTCGAGTCTGTTCATAGGACACTTCACGTCGCTCAGTGAGACTTTACTTCGTTTGAGTTCTTAGTGCATAGAACATTTCATTTAGTGACATTAGTTTATCATGTCTTTGCTAGTGTAATAGCAACTACTATGACATGTATCACATAATGCTTAGATAGCAAAAAGGGGAAATATCTTCTCTATATGACCCCATCGGGAGTGTTTTTTTTTAAGTAACTTGCTATAGTTACATATGCGTATATATAGTTAGGGGTGTTTCGTTGTACACCAAGACCAACTATTATCTAAGAACATGTACGTATTATAAAGAGATTAGTAACGAGTGTTGGTGGACTCACCGTGTGGCTCACATTTACAATGAGCACACTTCCAACCAGTTTGTTTTGTGTTTAATACACAAATATGTTAGAAGATATGTCATCAGCAGAAACATTTATTTTTTTTTTATTTTAACCTGTGCATAGCAAATTAGTGCACCACAAACAATTTTTCTTTTAACTTGTGAAAGTTAAATAGTGGGACTTTTTGCACCACAGAGCACCAAATACAGTAAGGCGTGACGAGCCTATGTCACCTTTACTGTAATAGTGATGACAGTAACTCTCGACTTGTAACAGAGAGATATCAATGCAGAGATCGACGAAGACAACGTGATCTTCAATACTGATCATCAAAAACCGTAATATGTGGGATAAAATTACGTCACGCATATACGGAAGAATGCGTGCAGATGGGAGGATCCAGACAACAGTGAAGACTGGACTCATGCAGGACATATCTGTGAAAACTACAAATTAAATCACGCGTGGACTAGAACTATTGGTATAAGTAATACATATTGGCCACTAAAATGAGTATCATTTTTTTTTTCTTTTCGTGTACAAGTGTTGTTTGTGAAATCGAGTGTAAATAGTTCACTTCAATTCCGCCAAGGATATATTAAATAGTTATGAAAATTTACTTATACGTCTGTTACATACTACAATCCCCGTATGAATCCTGAAGGTTTACTTGCTGCCTGGTGAGTACAAAAATATCTAAAATGTTTTGTAACTTCTGTTCTTTTCAGGTGGACTTCGTTCGGCGACTTCATTTAACTTACTGCTAATGGTACTCCTTGTTAATGTATTCTGTTGGTAATCATTAGACTCAAGCTCAATGTTACATGAGTCGCTACTATTTCTGTAGCCCATGAGTCGCTTCGAGAGCGTACAATCAGGGTAGGGAAACATGAACTATGAGACCTGTGTAGATCTCAAAATCGGGATTTTCTGTTTAATTTTAAAAGTAGCATAGATCTACATAGGGACATTTTTTGATTATTCTATCAAAATTAAAATTTTGTTTTTTTTAAAGAGTCTCAACATTTTTTTTTTAACTCAGTCTCTACCGCAACCAAACAGTTCATAGTTCATGGAACCCACGAGGACAGACAGTCTTCTCAGGTGTGACGTAAGACTGCTGTCAAATGTAGAGAGAGAGACACACCTCACCATCACTGGTACGCCTTCCTCTTCTCTCTACAGAGCCTCACGCAAATTTACATGCTGGACACTTCATGTCGTATGCAAATGTCAGCACACCTGTGCTTGAGAGGTCATTTTACATTTGGCACCCGAGCCTGGGGCTCCTCACACCTTATTCAATTGACTCCCAAGCGTGGGGCTTGATGGACGTCTCCGTCTATTCACAAAGGTTGGTTTAAAGGGACAAGTTTTGTCGATAGATGGCAGTACAATCTTCGTATCTCTTCTATGTATTGTTTACCTTTCACGAAAATTCACGATTTCTGTTACAAATTTCAACCTACAGACTTCAAATTTTTAGAAAAGTAATTTCATAATCTATCGAAAGCAATAATCCGTGCCGATTTTTTATTTAGAATTTTCTTCATTGTTGAAATGGTTTGATTGTTGAAATGGATATCCAAACCTTTAACAATAGAACCGTTTTCAACAATGAAGAAAATTGTAAATATAAAAAATCGGCACGGATTGTTCCCTTTAATAGGTTATGAAGTTCCTTCTCTAAAAATTTGAAGTCTCTACGTTGAAATTTGTAAAAGAAATTGTAAATTTTCGTGAAAGGTAAACAATACATAGAAGAGATACGAAGATTGTAGTGACATCTATCCGCAAAACCTGTCCCTTTACACTAACCTTAAAGGAGAACTTTACAAAACAATACTGAGACCGCGTGTGGCGAGTAAGACTTGCCATATTATACGGAGCAGAATGTTGGACGACGAAGAAAAGAGACGAACGGAATTGTATGTTGCAGAGATGAAGATGCTGCGAATGATGTGGAAGGACAAAATTAAGAATGAAGTGATTTGGGGAACAGTAAAGGTGAAGTCAGTAGAAAAAAAAAAGAAAAAGAAATCAGAATGAGATGGTTTAGTCATGTAAGAAAAAGATCTTTGAAATACGAAGCTCACAGAGTGGATGCTGTAGAAGTTGGGAGATTATATGAAGAACATAGTACAGTGTGGTGGGTCATTGGAAATAACACAAGATAGAAACAGGTGGGGGACAGCGATCCGAAAAGATAACTTAACTGGGAAAAAGCATTAAATGAAGAAAAATATCAGTGGCTGACATGATGACGTAAGCGGGTGGTTCACGATTGCCATTATTTTAGTATTGCTTGCGATGGAAAATGGCAGCATACACACTTCTAAATAGTCAATATAGCTTTATAGTCTAGGCACATTATAATGTGGACTACACTGTCAGATGGGTTGAGAATTCCCGATTATAGTGTCTATGAAGTTTGCTAAAGCTCAATTATGTCAGTACAGTTGGTGTTTTATTTATAATTTCACGCTTTTTTGTCGGTAGCTTGGGTCCCCCTTGCTCAGTCTTCACACCCCAGGTTGAAACTCACTGCCTTAAGGATGATTTAAAGGGACAAGTTTTGGCGAAAGATGTCACTACACTCTTCGTATCTCTCTAATGTATTTTTTTACCTTTCACGAAAATTTACAATTTCTCTTACAAATTTCAACCTACAGACTTCAAATTTTTAGAGAAGAAACTTCATAGCCTATCAAAGGCAACAATCCGTGCCGATATTTTATTTAGAATTTTCTTCATTGTTGAAACTGTTACATTGTTAAAGGTTTGGATATCCATTCCAACAATAGGTAGGATAGTCTATGGGTTGAAATTTGTAAGGAAAATTGTGAATTTTCGAGAAAGATGAAAAATACAGTAGAGAGATCGAAGACTGTAGTGACATCTATCGGCAAAACTTGTCCCTTTAAACTAACCTTAAGTGATGTGACCCATCTCCCTGTGTCCTAAAAATCCATTTTTTAGTATCCGTGAACTAGGAAGCGTGTAAATCCTTTGTAATCTTGAACTTAATATTCATCACGAATTTTCTTACCTACTGCCGCTGGAAAGTAAGAAGAAATTCATTTAACTAAACAGAAAAATCGTGGTAGAATGGAAGAAACACAAGAATTGTTTTACAATAAATTTTAAGTAAGATTTATGGTGCATTTCTTAGCGCGAAAATTCAGTGGGAAGTAATAAGTTTTTTTTTTTTAAAAAAAAGAATGCTCCAGATGAGGCTCGAACTCACAACCCCGGCATAGCCCACAAGTGCTGACTTATAAGTACCGTGCGCTAACCAATTGCGCCACTGGAGCACCTGAACTCTTCATTTACTTTCTCTCTATAACTGTAGTGTGTACAGCTGACGGCGAAAGCGGTCAGCCAGACGCGATTGAGAAATGTGCGGTTCGCATATCAGTTGCCATTGCCATTGGAACTATTTTTGACTTACTATAGGGTCTACCGAAGTTCACCCCGCCTTTAAAAAAAAGATAAAGAAAAAGAAAAAAAGGATGAAATAGAAATGTTATAATTTGAAATAGTATATCATAAAGTACTCAAAACAGAAATTTGAAGCACACGTTAACATGATAAGTTATATGTATAAACTGGCATGTGGTTATTACAGTCAGTAATATGCGGAAGAAATAAAAGTGGTACAGCCATAACTCACTTGAATTTGTACGTAAAAGTTCCAATCGCCTTTGCTAATTGTTGACTCAAGATTTATTCAGTAGTAATAACGAAATATTTGGTGAATGTAACGTACTCTCTGTTCCATTTGCACAAAAGTGACGCCAGAAATGTTCTAAGACGGATTTCTGCTAAGTTCAGGAGTGCGCCAATACCGTTAAGTATAATAGACCTGACAATCATAAAACATTTTTAAATTCGTATTCTTGTAGTGGTTATTTAGAAGTATTAGAGACGCAGCTAATATCACAATTTCATAAGGTGTTTGTGGAAGAAGTACCGTATGGATGTAACAATATGTTGGATCCGAATACTTTGCACTGAGTAAGATCCCGATTGGTATATTGATTGAAGTACTCTGAAGTCATTGGACCCTTCAGTGTGGTCACCAAGAAGTCCAGATCTTACGAACTCGGCAACTCTTTGTAGGGAATCATCAAGACACAAGTATCCGGACGTCAACAAATAATTTCATTATGCTATGGAATTGCTCAGCTTTAGTCATTACTTAGCAAACGATTGGATCCCATTACGAAAGACCTGAAGGCTGTGATGCAAAGAAGTTATCAACTGCACATTGCATTGCTGAATCATCAGAGAAGTTCTTTCCTGTCAAGAAATGATCGATATGCTGGAAGAAATGGTAGTCGGTGGAAGATAGATCATACGTTGAGTGAAGAATAATTTCACACTACACCTCGCGGTGAGTTTGCACCTTCCTTTGAGCGACGAGCAAGATGAGAACATAATATTGCTACCGTTGCTAGATGCTTGGAAATAAGTTTGTGGCATATTTAATGGAATTCGGCAGCCTTGATGAAGAAAGACATGATGGATTAACTCTACCATAGACAAGCATACCAGCAACAACACTTTCTACGTTTGGAGGAGTGGTTTTGGAAACCGTTCTGGACGTTGATCAAGATTCACACTCTGTTATGATCTTTTACAATCGTTGAGGGAGAGCTATCTTTCATTTTAAAAAATGACAATCCTTCCAGAAATCCTCAGTTATACCATACACTGAGAGAACTGCACACCTGCAGACGACTACTGTCACAGAAAATGTTGGTGTCAACTGATTTGGTACTCATTAGTCCCAACTTTTTTCACCTTACCAATTGCTCGGAGCTGTTGAACGACAGTTGTAGGTGCATGCCTAGCTCTTCTGCAAATACACGAATGCTTTCTGGGAACTCACTTTCATAATGTTCCTGAGCAGCTCATCATAACATACCGTTGGTTGGTGGCCGCAGGTCACCGGCACGAAATATCACAAATCAATGGCGTACGATGCGTTCATTCATCACTCCTAGCCTAAATATACTGTTAATGTTTTTCGCAGGTAAATTTGTAGAGTGTTCCAGTTTGAACTTATAAAGAAAATCAACTTGCAATTGTGTACTCTCGATGGTGCACTTTCATACCATCTTGTTCACCAATACATCATCTCTTGATTAACTGGGCATCTCAACCTATTTTCTGATTATGTATGGGGTATGTTACATCGTACGCGTGACATAGATCCATCAGTTGATTGTGTTACATGGAATGGCTTCCCACTAGAGGTAAAAAAGAACGGACATGTGAATCACCAGGTGTTCTCGGTGCTATGCTAAATGCTGCTTGTATAGTGTGGCGTTGCCAGATAGTGTCCAGTGTTTACTTATGCCAGATAATAAAGGAAGTTATAATGAAATTCTGCTTGGATACTTACTGGAGAAATTAATTTTAGACCCTTACCGGAATCCACAGCTAAGTTTAGCTTCTCGAACTGCAACGCTAGAATCCAGGAATTAAACGTATAAATTTGGCAACAACACATTATGGCATTCTGCGCAAGGTTCTTCTCAAAATCTATTTCCTTAAATGTAAATTAATATTTAAATAAAATTTGAAACATAACACGAGAAACGGTCAAACAATATACCTATTTCATAATAAGATTGTTGCTTTAACATACTTTACATACACAAATAAACATTTCATAAAAATGAGCACTTCTAGTAAGATCTAACAAGTGCCATCTTGTGTGCTCATTGTAAAACGAATCAAATATTTTCTTTTATTTGCTACCTTTTTCGATATCAGAAGACACAACCAAATGAATCAGTGTCTTGTGTTGTAGCCGAAACATAACTTTATCTTATAGTACAATATTTATAATATGTAACGTTTAATTGCGCAGTAGTTAAGGAAATAAGCTAAAATATGTACTGACTTCCGGGTGGTGATTCACCTTAAATCGCTCTAACCTAATATAAACTATTAGAGCCTACATATGAATTTAGTAACAACTAAGTTAAATTATACTTAATTTAACTTAATTACATTAAATAGCTTACAATAACTTCCTATATTAAATTCGTATCTCGTGAAATTTAATTTTCACAACCTAAGGGACATTTAGATAGATTTTAGGGAGTAACCATGCAATCAAACTAATTAAAAATATCTTCGTTTCAAAGAACAATGATACTTTCATGCAGAAATGATTTCAGATGGGTGTCCCGGGAAAGGGGAAGATTTATCCTCTGGAGCTACGAAATTCACCCTGGCCCAAATCCTCGATAGTGATCAATACGAATTACCCATATTTCGTCGGTACTACTTTTAACTCCCGATATATTGAAACTTCCTCCAAGGAAAGCCCGAAATCATCACTATTTCCGCATATAAATTAATGAGATTAGAAACTAAATTCCACAGCTACTCAACAGGACAGATATTAAACCGTAGCTCAGGTAATAAATCGTTGCGCAATGAATAAAAAAAAGAAGAAAAATCAAGTTTCTGATGGAGTGTAATGGAGTAGTTGTAAGTTCGAAGTTATCATGGCGTGGAATGTTACTTATTTGTTGGCCATGTCTTGCCTCTTTTTCTACGTCGAGACAAGTCAATTGTGTGGTCTAGTCGCAAAATAATTCCACGAACGGCTTTCAATTACCGTTAATTGAATTCGCAAGACATTTACTTAACGTTATCTTCGTCCAGCTTTTACTCTCTGTCACTCCACTGCTAGTGCTTACATTTGTTTAACTCCATACGATGCGATTCCTTGGCACCTTTATTTTGACTTACCAAGGACTAATCATTCGAAAAGGAAAGGAATTTAAAAAAAACCTTACAAATTATCACAAAAAGTTTATCATCAAAATAATTGTAAGTACTGGAAAGGAATGATCTTTCACTTTTTAAAGTTCTCATTAGCCCCTTCCCACTTTATCAATTTGGCATCCATTGCTTGATTTTTCTTTCAAAATATAAATCACACGGATAGCATATAGACCAAGGATGTTATAAAATAGAGGATCTGCCCATACGTATCTTCAACATATGAACTCCATGAAGCCAAAATCAACCAAGCATCGTCTGATCCGGCACGTTTGATTGGCTACTCTCGTTTCCGCCATGATTGTTGGCTCGAAATATTGAAATCTTAGTGGCGCGGAGTGGGCAGAGTAGGTGTGGCGAAGCTGTTATGTATGGCTTCACGATTTTGTTGTATGGGCAGATTCTCTATTTTATAACATCCTTGATATAGACAGTACGCCAGCGTTTCTCAAACTGTGATCAGCAGACCTCATGTGGTCCTCTCAAGTATGCTCTTATGGTCCTCTAACATGGAACGTTTGTACAAAAAAAAAAAAAAAAAAAAGCTTCAAGTAAATTGCTTATCAACACTATAGTTGAGAATCTCAAACAGCTATAGATTATGAAATTGAATAAGATAATGTTTATACAAATTCTAATAACTTATACAGATGTTCATATTATTATTTTTAAAAAAATCTTGGTAATCTTCGAGTATTTTGAAAAAGATAATACCAATCTATATTATAAAACTGACAGTGACTATGTTGGCTCCTAATCTCTTGAACCAGTCAACCGATCTCGATCAAAGTTTCAACATAGATGAGGTTCAAACATGGGATGGTTTTTATCATATCACTTTGACGGTAGAACTCAGGGGAGGGGATGAGAGAGTAGAGATATATAAAAATAAATAAGCACAATTCATTTACACGTGCTTCAAAATTCGGTTTCGCATTCAATTACAGCGAAGCCATCCTCTTAGTTTACAAGCATATATGAGGCGTTCCAGGTAGTACGTGAAAACTCAACCAAAGTTAACGTGCTCTCAGAAGTTACATTGAGGTATTAGAGTAGGAAGACCAAACTGTTGTAAGGCAGCCAGTTCTCGTGCCAAAAAGTACCGGTATTATTAGGGCTGCCATAATTTTTTGATCCAAAATACGGACAAACCTTAAAATGACTACCCATCCAAAATACGGTGCCCAAACACAGAATAAATATTTTGAAATTTTTCACCTAAAAATCACCTTTTTAGGTTATCACACAATTGTTTACTGTGATACTTAAAACACTATTGGAAACTAACATTTTTTTCTCATTAACAAAAATATAATAAATCATGCCATTAGATTATGTGTATTAAATCTAACCAAAACAACCCTGGAATGGAAAAATGAGACATTTTTTGAAAACATCACTTACTTTATTAATAGTAAGTAAAATATAAGTTATTTGATTGATGGAAACAGTTCTTTTCGCCCGATATTTTAGCGATTCCCCACTCGGAAATTTTCTGACAGTTCCAAAAATTGTCAAATACGAACATTTTCCTATTTTATGCTTTGTACGATAAGGACACGGACCCCAAAATACAAACAGTCCGTACAAAATACGGACATATGGCAACCCTAGGTATTATTAGTGGAAGTCGTTTCTCTCTCTCTCTCTCTCAGAAAACCCAATTTCATTTTTTTTTTTTTTTAATCCTTCAGAGTGTATTTTCAGGAAAGAAGTCATTGTAGCGTTCACCTTTACTACTTGAAACATCTTATGTGTGTATATAAAACTTCGATATTAGATTGCTACTAAAAATACGTTAAATGGGCATTATTATACACACTTAAAAGGCATGAAGCAAATTAGCTGTATTTTAATACTTAGGGATGATTTAAAAAAAGTTACTATTATTATGGCTTATGTGTGAGACAGCTGGAAGATCAACACACCTGTTGATGGAGGGCACTCAACACTAGTTGTCGATGTAATCACAGTTTTTGTTCAACCACTTATCACAACGGCAGATAAAGTTTCCTCTACAATTTGCATAGAAATCCGCGTCAAGTTTTTATAGCCACCGTGAGGTAGTGGTATTGACATAATCATATGCCAGACAATGCTGGCCAGCCACTTTTTTTTTGTATGTGGGTGTGCTTTAAAATAGGAAAGAGCTGAAAATCACTGGGGCTAGGTTAGGGCTGTAGAAGGGGTGCTCTAGTCGTTCTAAACGTAATGTCCGTGGTTGAAGTTCTGGTATCTACCGCTGTGTCCAGGGTTGTCATTAGCAATGTTGGTTCGTCTTTCTTTGAAGGCACTTCCCCACATGTTAGTTTAAAATTAAGCCCTTCCCGTACACCTTTACAATCTGCCTATGAATGTTCGCAGGTGTAATATTTTTGGCCCACAGGAACCGCTCCACTGATCTCCTTCTATTCTTGACCAATTTCCCAGAATAATCATTATTTTTAACGTCCTCTTCTCGGGTATACATTATTAGAATCCGAAGTCTTCAAACATGTACTAAGACAGACATGTTATTAATCTACAAATAACTTTTCGCTGTTGCAATGAATAACATGGAAGTTTTATGCTTTGTAATTATTTTTTTCTTTAATGAACCCTCGAAATATTTCATTTTGCTTTGTCTTTCCTCATACAAATATTTTAAAGAAGGTTTAAAAATTATTATGTGGGCATTATTTTATTCATAGTGCATGGCAGTGACGACGCTAGCGTTACTTTCTTGGGACTGCAACTGGAGGGGCAGAGAATTCTTTGTGGGGGAATCAGTGGGCAACTAGTTTTTTGTACTTGACCAACTCTACAAAATGCGTAGGGGGAGACAGATGAAGTCACCGGGGATGCCCACTTCCTTGCCCCTCCTTAAGCGTCGTTACTGGTACATGGGGTTCGATTCCCTGTGAGAGAGCATTGAGCAAATTACGGTGGTTCAGATTCTACCTTAATTCGTAGATCCTGGGGTCGCGGCGGCTCAGTGGTAGACCGTTCACCTCTGGTGCATAGGGCCCTTGGTTCGATCCCAGCTCGCGCCAAGTAAGCTTTGTGGTGGACAAACACCGTGTGCATGGGTTTTCTCAGGGTTCTCCCGTTTTCTTCCACTTTCTTCATTACACAATTTTATTCATTTCTCAGCATAATCGTGGGACGTAAAACTTAAAAAATTTCATTTCATTTTTTAAACTGTAGGTCCACGCCTTACATAGCCCCAGTGCTGGTAAAGGACACTCAACTTAAATAAGAACAATCTGTGTTCGTGGCTTCTCATGTCAACTACACATAATCACAAACAAAGAAAAAGTGAATGAACTTCACCACTACGTTTCCTTTACTCCAAAAGCTAAGAAAGAGGTCTTAGTTGAAAAAACTGCTTGAAATGGTGTGAGTATAAATTAGATAGGGAACTAGTAGTACCAGTCAATCTCAATTCAAATGACCTCTTCTCGTTCTATTTAGAGGAGCTCTTAAGCAAGAATAAAACGATTTTTAAAAAATCTTACGACAGGTCGCGGAGATGGTGCTCATGATAACATAAATGTAATTATTCATGGCAGGCTGAATCTGAGCAAAATTACGTAACTACAACGGAGTCAAAGAACGCGCGCAAATATTGACAAAGAAGAAATAATTCACCCCTCGTAAGTTTTGATGATAAAAGAATAAAAGTAAAAAAAAAAAAAAATTAAAAAAACTCTTCAGGCAGCAAAATTGAGGTGTATTGCAGTGTTTGTCTAGTTTAGCCAAGGAAAAAAAGAAAAACATTTAGACATATATTCTATTTCAGTATCCAATCACCTGCGGTCATAAACACGATAGTCGTGACAGCACCAAGATGGCACTTAATGGATTCTACACTGGAAAAAAAATGGACGGTAAGAAAAATAAGAGGAAGCTTTATAACAAGGCTTCTCAACTATAGCTATCAAAATCGTATCTTCGACAGACACCAAGTCTTCAGCGTCAGACAAAGGGTCAGAATTCAGCGTTAAAAGCATCGTATACAACGTAATTCTATTGTTGTGTCTTTGTTACGTGCCAAGTTCTGGATTCCCTTCTACGCTGGATGGATATATATTCATTCATTCTTTTTTTTAAATCCGAATTATAAGGTTTATCCTCTTTCGTGTTGATCCTAACTACTTGTTCTGCATCAACTGAGCGATATTTAGGGCGTTCACGTCCAATTTAGATTTGGGAAGAAACAGTCTGTAAATATACATGAAAAAAAAAAAAAACTGATGGAAACAGCAGGGAGACCATAATATGTGTGTATTTTTCATTGTCTCTATCAAATTTACTATTCTTCTATTGTTTAAAAAAAGGAAAAGAAGGTACAAGAAAGAAAACTATAGTTAAATATGGCCTGTGGGTTTCACTATTTGATATAAGGACATCAGAAAGAAATACAGAGGCAGTGATGAAAATTTTACGATTCATAAAAACATACTCCACTTATTCCTACATCGTTGTTTAGCCGTGATGTGAAGTGGAAAATTTTCTTCTATATTTTTCTGGAAAATTTTCCGTTCTTAACAAATATCAGTGATCAAGTAACAATTCCTCAGTATTCATAAAATCGATAGAATTCATGTATAGAAATGTTAAAAAGTGAAAGATCGTCTAAAGAATCTGAAAATTTTCATGGCTCAGACAATTTTCAGTACTATGTAGGAACAAGTGAAACTATTTTTCGTGAATTGAAAAATTATCTATCCTGTATAGTGATGAAAATTTTGAAACGGAAAATTTTCCGATTCATAAAAACATACTCCACTTATTCCTACATCGCTGTTTAGCCGTGATGTGAGATGGAAAATTTTCTTCTATATTTTTCCGGAAAATTTTCCGTTCTTAACAAATATCAGTGATCAAGTAACAATTCCCCAGTATTCATAAAATTGATTGAAATCATGTGTAGAAATATTAAAAAGTGAAAGATCTTTTAAAGAATCTGAAAATTTTTATGGCTCAGACAATTTTCAGTACTATGTAGGAACAAGTGAAACAATCTTTCATAAATCGAAATATTTTCTCTCTTGTATGAAAAAATTGAAGAACTCTTTATGAGTCGGAAAATTTTCATCAGTTTGAAGCAAACTTTTTGTGAATCGGAATGTTTTATTTCTCTGTAGAAACAAGTAAAAGGAATTTTCATGAATCGGAAAATTTTCATCACGATGTAGAAAACAGTGAAAAAAACTTTTCATAATCCGGAGAATTTTGGATATTATGTATAGTGATGTTTGGTGGAAAATTTTCCACTATATTTAACTGCACATTCAGCTATAAAATTCAACTCCTGTAGAAGGTAAGTTAGCAACAAATTATCATTTTCCAATTAGCTTTCGGAAACCAGAAATGCTTCTATTTCAAGTTGGAAAGTAAAAATATACAGTGTTTATCTCTCTTTCTCTCTCTCTCGCTGTGTGTGTGTGTGTGTGAGAGAGAGAGAAAGAGAGAGAGAGAGGGAGGGAGAGAAGTTGAATTGAGTTGATTTTGAGTTTAACGTCCCTCTCAGCAGCGAGACTATATAAGACGGGACCAACTAATTAATTTGGAATCCGAACTACATTAGCTCCCGCTGGGAATCGAAGCCAGGTCTTACATGCCAAAGGCGCGTATGCTAACCGCTTAGCAACGAAGAAGCTCACAGAGGATGAGAGAGAGAGAGAGAGAAACACTGTGTAAACTTTTACTTCTCAGCTTGAAATATTAGAAAATTTTTCGGTTCCAGAAAGCTAATTGGAAAATGATAATTTGTTGCTGACTAACATTCCTCTACAGAAATTCAATTTTGTAGCTCTATGTGCAGTTAAATATAGTGAAAAATTTTCCACCTAACATCACTATACATAATATCCAAAATTCTCCGGATTATGAAAAGTTTTTTCCACTTGTTTCTACATTGTGATGAAAATTTTCCGATCTATGAAAATTCCTTTCACTTGTTTCTACAGAGAAATAAAACTTTCCGATTCACAAGAAGTTGTTTTAGTTTTTGCTTCAAAATGATGAAAATTTTCCGACTTCTAAAAAGTTATTCAATTTTTCCATATAAGAGAAAATATTTCGATTCATGAAAAACTATTCCATTTGTTCTTATATAGTTCTGAAAATTTTATGAGCCATGAAAATTTTCAGATTCTTTAAACGATCTTTCACTTTTTAACATTTCTGTACATGAATTCAATCAATTTTATGATTGCCTTGGAATTGTTACTTGAGTACTGATATTTTATTAGAACGGAAAATTTTCCGGAAAAATATAGCGGAAAATTTTACGGAAAAATATAGCGGAAAATTTCCCGAAATGGAAAATTTTCCGCGGAAAATTTTCCACCTCACATCACTGTACAGAGGTTTCATTAAATGCCTGCAGGGTAGGGCTGTTCCTAATTCCGGAATTCCGGAATTTTTCGGAACGGAAATTCCAATTCCGGAATCGGAACACAGTTTCAAGACGTTCCGGAATTCCGGAATTTCGGAACATTCCGGAATTTCGGAACATTCCGGAATTTCGAAACATTCCGGAATTTCGGAACAGTCCGGAATTTCGGAACATTCCGGAATTTCGAAACATTCCGGAACTTCTTATTGAAAAAATAATTTTTGCTGTTACCCCAAACTGAGAGGTGTGCGCAAAGCTTAGCTTTGAAACTGGATATTGATTCCGCTGTGCTGAAGGAAGGAGTTTTGGTCCACGGCAACTGGTTTTGTTTCATTCTCTAGATCCGTTCACTGTGAACGATTGCGCATAAGATTTGGAACTTTGTCTGGTTATCCATAAAGTCTCAATCATAAGTGATTCAGTGTAAATTCCGTGATATTGTTGCAGAAATCGGAACATAGAAATTCGAGCTAGTTCTTCCCTTTAGTTTGGTTTTATTTCGGGAGGGGTCTAAAGCGTTTCGGAGGGTCCAAATAAAATTTGAGGCTAGAATTCATAAAATTTTCTAAAATTGTCCCTAAAAGTAGATTACATTTACAAGAAAGTCGGGATTTCAGGGGGGGGACCGGACCCAGGACCCATCCCCTGCGTACGCCTCTGAATTACAAGATGATTGCTAACTAATTGTAAATTTAACTTATTACTTTTCAGCTCAGCAAAGTAAATTAAAACAACCAACCCTACAGAAATTGATTAGGTCTACCTTCCTCTATGACTTAAAGTAATTTGGAAAGCTTTGTGTACAAACACTCGTCTAATATTTAGTTGAATTAATCAAGGATCACGTAATTAAAAAAAATAATATTAGACGAGTGTTTGTAAATGAGGCTTTGCATTTTTTAAGCCATAGAGGAAGAACAACTTTTGAATTTCCGTCGTTGAGCTGAAAAGTAAAAAAAATAAATTAGTAATTAATTAGCATATTTTTTTTTAATTTTCAGTTACAGAATGCATAATATTACTACCTTCTTACTTGCAAATATAGATAATAAAAATATATTTTAATTACGGAAAAAGAAATATCAAAATGGCATGGCGAAGAATCAAAATAAGAGAAAAATCTCCTTAACTTTTATTAATGAATAAAGTAGAGATAATATGGGAAAAGAAAGCACTGAGGTCATGGATCGTCTCATCAGGACTAACTATAACGAACTATTCAAAAGTTACATATAAAGCTGTACGGCCAGGACTCTGCCTTTCTACATCTTTACACCTACGCCTCTCGCGCGACAGTTTTATTTTTATTTTTAGCCTTAGTTGCCTAAAAATAAAACTAAATTGAAATTTAGTCATTCAAGTTTAAACTCAACCAGTCAAAATTCAATAAAGTTTTTTCATAACACCACAAAATTCTAGTAATTTGTAATGACAGTTTAATACTATGATGTTATAGCTGGTAGGCAGATATTATAGTGGTACCGTTTAGTATCTTACATAATTTGTTACAAAATAGTGTTTAATATTCTTTTATCTTCAGATATATAAATGTACAATTATTATGCTGCTGCCCGTGTTATGTAAAAATATGCATTATTGATGTTACATGAACTTTTTGGAAACTAGAATCAGTATTTCATATTTCAGGTTCAAATCACGCAAAGCTAAAATTAATAATGCATCGCTTGTATTGTATTTAGTATACTGCATGCTGTAAACAGCAAAAAATTTCTTAGAACAAGGGATTACTGTTTAATGTTTTTTGTAACTTCTATAATCATGATGCTACTGCTGTTTTTTTTTAAATGAAAGCTTTATCAAGCATTATTTGCATAACTTATCAAAATGTACAACGAGAGTAAATCGAATAGAGGTGCAAACTTTACATAATATCTTATAATTATTCACATGTACGCGCTACTTAGGGATGCGCACGAGTCGAGACATGTCTCGAATCTCGACTCGACTCGACTCGAATTCGAGTCGAGATTCGAGTCGAGACACACGTTGTAAATTTCGAGACGAGTCGAGACAAACGTGTTTCTCGACTCGAATTTTCGAGTCGAGACACGAGTCGAGTCGAGACAGTTCATAAAAATCTCGACTCGACTCGAATGTCTCGAAAATTTTTCTAAAACTTTTAATATTATTATGAAGAAATTATTCATTCAGGAACAGCCTTGAAACCAATTTCAGCATTTATTACTTTAGAAAGGTACAGAACGTATAAATTTAATAGTTATTCTTCCGAGATCAAGATTTAATTTTCAGCTCAATTCAGTTAATTAAAACTAGTAATTAAAGCCGTGATATTTGATTGTACTTCAAATATTATAATAATAATAATAATAATAATAATAATAATAATAATAATAATAATAATAATAATAATAATAATAATAATAATTGATTATCTAGTTTGTATAAAACTATTATCCGTAGCCTATATCTAGTCTGTATAAGAACATTGCAATAAAGTGAACATCATAAATTCTCTGAATGAGCAATTGGCAGTCTATAGTAATTTAGCATAGTTATAACTATTGTGTTTTTATTTCCATGAACGCCATAGGGCTACATAACTTCTGGACAGGGCCGGATTTAGGGGGGTGCAAAGGTGCACGCTACCCCCCTTTGTTGTAAATATACCTATCTAAAATGAGAAGCTAGCAGTGAAAATACCGCGACACTGGTGTGTCGTGAATGGGCCACTGGTGTACCGCGAGGATATCAAAACAAAATTATTAATTCTATAGCAATCAAATTGCAAAACGTAGGGGAAATGTATATTTGTATTGCACATTACTATGAACCTCTACTATGAATCTACAATTTTAAGTTTCATGCCGTGTTACTTTTCTGTACATTTCTAATGTTGAAAAAAGTATTTGTTATTGTTATGACCATTATTGCTTCTTTATCGTTACAGACTATTTCGTAACTTGAAAATTTAAAATATCATTCAATCCTTTCGATAAATTATTCACATTTGTGTTTTAAAAGTAAAACAGATTTATTTGTTCGTTATTTAATGATCTTCATTCTTAGTAAAAGGTTGGATACAGTTTTCGAAAGAGTAAGCGTATTTTTAATAACCTGAGTCCAACATTTCATTGCAGTTATTTTCTCCTTTTAAATTAGAATGAAAAATAAGCATAGTGATTTACCACGAGGAAAACCCAGTGATCGAGCTTTCTTCTCTGTGCGAAAGTGTGCCGCGAGAATCCATGTTACACCCGTAGTGTGCTGCAAGTTGAAAAAGGTTGGGAAACGCTGGTTTAGAGGGAAGAATAATTGGTACACTCCCTCCTCCCTGCTCTCTCTCTGCCTAGTATATTTTCTTTATTTTATTGTCTCCGAAACACCATTCCAGACAAATGCTTTTCGGTAGAAAAGCTAGAAACAAACCATCCCGCTCTTGGACAAAGTGGGCAGCATGCGGTAGTCAGGTCAATGAACCTGCTTTGGAAATTTTCGTGCAATTTAGGTTACTGAGAGGGTGTAGTTTCTTCAACTATGCCGCCTTCTACTATGGCTCGTGCCATAAATGTCATCGTCTGATGCTGATCGTATGGGAAACACCGCTAGTTGTCCTTGCCTGACATCTGTTTCATACGTATTCATATTAGCCAGTGACAGCGATAAAGAGTGCGCCGCATACCCTGGGGTGCGGGGGAGCATACTTGAGGGAGCCTCTACAAGGTACGCTCAGCAAGGCACCTTTTACTTGTCATTTATAATTTTAATGCATTTTCAAAGCGTTTCTACACAGCTTATAATTAATTCTAACAGTTTCACAGAATTTAACCAGTTGAGAATGCTCCATGAGCATTGCCAGAACGAACTTAAAAAGAATGGAGATATGGAGCGGGAAGGAAAACTGTCATTGTTCCTACCTCGCAAAAAATAGTAATTAGTAAAATATTATCTCTCTATGACTTACAGTTCTTGAGATATGGCTGCTTAAATATCTAGAAATTTGAACTTTTTGGCCAGTATTTGAAGCACGGTGGCCAGTTGGCCAGTAGACAGTTAATCAGTGGACACTGGTTATTATTTGGTATTAAAATGTTCACCACCCTTTTAGGTATTGATCAACACCAATATGATCTCTCTACAACTTACGGCTCCCAAGCTATTGCTCCTTAAATATCTAGAAATTGGCCATTTTTGGCCAACGTCACGGGAACGGTAAGTCATAGAGAGATGATATTGGTGTTAGTCAATACCTAAGAGGATGGTATGCATTTTAGTACCCATATTAATTGGTGACCACTATACAACTGGCCATTGGCCAAACTAGTGGCCAATTGGCCAGTGTTAATCGGTTACTATTTGGTACCAAAATGTTCACCATCCTCTTAGGTAATGAACAACATCAATGTGATCTCTCTGTGACTTATGGTTCCCGAGATATGGCTCCTTAAATCTCTGGAATTCGGCTATTTTTTGGCCAATATCTTGGGAACGGTAAGAGTGACGCGAAAAATTTAATAACTTTTTCTGATAGTTTTTGAAGCTCTATCAAATACACGGTTCAAAATTGAAAAATCGCAAATAACAGACAGACGAACAGACAGACACACAGACATAAAAAATTCAGTATCGAACTTTTTAAGTTCGTTAATAATGAAGTAATAATTAAAATCAAATAATGAGGAATGACTGTGAACATGAATGTCAGGTTCCTCTTTGCGATTTTCCAAAGATTTTATTTTCCAGTGTAACATTTGAATATTATTAAAAAGTTCGTTACTGAATTCTCTATGTCTGTGTGTCTATCTGTCCGTCTGTCTGTTATTTGCAATTTTTTCAATTTTGTACACTGCATTAGATAGAGCATCAAAAACTATCAGACAAAATGATTAAATTTTTCGCGTCAATCTAACCGTTCGCAAGATAGTGGCCAAAAAATGACCGATTTACAGAAATTTAAGTAGCCATATATCGGGAACCGTAAGTCATAGAGAGATCATATTGGTGTTGATCAATATCTAAAAGGATGGTAAACATTTTGGTACCAAATAGGAACCGGTAGTCACTGTCCAACTGGCCAGTAGTTTGACCAATGGCCAGTTGGCCAGTGGCCACCAATTAATATCAGGACAAAAATGTTTAACATTCTATTAGGGATTGATTACCACCAATATCATATCCCTATGGCTTACCGTTCCCGTGATATTGGCCAAAAACATGGCCAATTTCTAGATATTTAAAAAGCCATAGCTAGGAAATTACCTGCTAGAATATTTTGAACCGAGTCATTTGTTCGGAAACGATTGGGTAAATGGAAAACTCGGTGAACATGTATCCCATCATTTTCAAGGCCACACTTTTTTGGGGTAAAAACTTTTTACTAAAAAGTTTGCCCCAGGGTTCCCCGCAGGGCCCCAGACGGGATCCAACTAAAAATTTTCAAATGGCAAGGGGGGTTAAGTAGCACATCGTTTGAAATCTGTTGTAAAATGAAGGAAAATGGAGCAAGTCTCGACTCTCTACGACAACCCTATGCAAAATGGCGGCGGGTCAAAATGAAAACAAAAACTTAATTGAAAAGTCCACGCCACCCGTATAAATCGAAAATGGTGAGACAAATGTAAAAACAAGAAAGGACGTGTGGCATTACGAGATCGAGCTAAAGAGAATTTCACAGTAAATATCAAGCTCAAGCTCGAATTAGTGAGAAACTTGACTAGTGTGATCCTCATTGAGATTAGCGAACGCGAGCTCCATTGAGGATAGAGAGCATGAGCCCGAGTGAGTCACGGTTGTAAAATTACCAATTTTACTTCTTTCTTTCTTTTCTTTTTTTTTTTTTTTCCTACTCCAATGCGTAAGGTTTATGAACAGCAGAAGTGCTTGCTAGAAAGACCTTAATTAGCATTGCTTGAATTATCCATAGACTAGGAACTGCTTAGATATCTAATGCAACTTACGTTCACATTTTAACAATTCAGGTTGTAATTAAAACCTTGAATACTGATCAGATGAGCACGCAAAATGTTTTGTTGGGGTGTATTTCTAATACGCAATTAATTCTTCATAAACAAATACAACTCTATAGTATTTGAAGCGGCTTGAGTTGGATTGAATGAAAACGTGATCATGTATTCGAACTGCGCAATGTATTGTTAATTATCATGAACTGGAACAATTAGAAAAAAAAAATGGAAGCGCGACTGATGAGCACCAAACACCAAAATTTCAAAAGGCATGGTCAAAGCTCACACCTCAAAGACCAGAAAAAAAAAAGATTGCCCCATCAACTAACCGTTGTCTTGTCCAAGTCAGTTGCTTCTTTTCATTGTGAAATTTCCTGCAAGTTAATCAGAATGTTGAAAATTTCCTACATTTTAAATTTATTTAGTATGTACTGATCAGTCAGAACATTATGACTACCAACCTACTATCGATATAATTTCCGTCCAGGGGATATCTGTGTCACCTGCCGACGAATGCCTGCTAGTCATTCACGCGTACGGTGCATGTAGTATCAGTGAGAGTGCTGGCCGTGTGTAGAATGGGGAAGACGCGCGATCTGAGTTTGACCGAGGGCAGGTTGTAATGGCCCGCAGACTCGGCAGGAGAATTTCGGAAACTGCAGGACTTGTCGGATGTTCGAGGAGTGCTGTGGTGAGTGTCTTCAACAAGTCGCGAAACCAAGGGAAAACGACGTCCAAACGTCGAGGGGTTGGGCGCTCCCACCTCATTACAGATGTCGGACGTCATAGGCTGGGCAGACTGGTAAAACAAGACAGGCAGCGAACTGTGGCAGAGCTAACATCATACTTTATTACTGGGCAAAGTACAAGTGCGTTTGAACACACAGTGCACCGAACACCCCTAACGATGGGCCTCCGAAGCCCATGTCCCATCTGTGTGCGAATGTTAACACCACGACATCGGCAACTACGACTGAAATGAACACATGACCATCGTCATTAAACCTTGGCACAGTGGCAGAGCGTTGCATTGTCTGATGAATCCCGATACCTTCTTCATCATGACGATGGGAGGGTGCGAATCCGTCGTGTTTCAAGAGAACAGTTCTTTGACACCTGTACTGCGGGACGGAGACAAGCTGGCGGTGGCTTAATTATGCTCCGGAAAACATTCACGTGAGCATCCATGTGTCTAGTGAAGCTCGAGCAAGGCACCATGACGGCCAAGGCGTATCACACACTGCTTGCAGACGACGACCATGTTTCCCAACGGGAGTGGCATTTTTCGAAAAGATAATGCACCATATCACAAGGCCAGGATTGTGATGGAGTGGTTCGAGGAACACAGAGGCAAGTTCCAAGTGATGTGCTGGCCGCCCAACTCGCCTGATCTGACCTAATCGAACACAAATGAGATATGATTGAACATGACTTCAGAGCGCATCGCCCCTCCCCGGAATTTACGGGAATTAGATGACCTGTGTGCAAGAGCGCCGATCCTGGGGGGCTCCCCCAAAGCTCATGTGAGCCCCCGCATTGTATTTATGAATATACAGTATTTGGCATAATTTGAATACAATTTGAATTAAAATCCTCATATATATGCCTTCTGCATCTGAATGCCCCCCCACATTTACAGAAAAATCGGCGCCCTTGCCTATGTGTACCAATCAACTCTCTCCAGTGACCTTTCAAGGATCATTGCGTCCATGCCAAAACGCGTCGCCATTGTTATCCGTGCCAAAGTTGGACACACTGACAATAAGGTAGGTAGTCATAATATTCTGGCTGATGTGTGCGTATATTTTAACTCGTATATTTTGTCTCGACTCGAATTTCGAGACGTCTCGACTCGAATTCGAGTCGAGTCGAGACAGAGACTGTCGAGTCGAGACACGAGTCGAGACAGAAACATATTTTCGAGTCGAGACACGAGTCGAGACAACATTTTCTCGAGACGAGTCGAGACAGGCTTAAATCTCGACTCGACTCGACTCGAATGCATCCCTAGCGCTACTCTTTTCTTGTCCTGCGACACTTATTTGAATAACTAACTAAATAAAGGTCTCTATCAGTTAAATACTAAGCATTGGAACCTACGTATGAAGATTAGTTCTAACTCTACTAATCAAAATTTTATGCAAGGTGACAAATGAATTGTGTGAGTGAAAAACATTTAAAATTAGTTTGTTGAGAAATTGTATTAATCACCAATATATTATCAATGTTGTGAAATTCTGATGTAAAAGCATGTTACTTTCTTTAAACAATTACATTGATACAAGCCAACAGAATATGTACATTTTCATACAAAGCTGCAATATGAAGGGTAGTTATGCATTCAGATGAAAGGGTCTGCACCAATGACTAACTAACAACAAGAAAGGTAAATGTTCAATTA
The DNA here is from genome assembly GCF_964235325.1 of Thermobia domestica. Classification (NCBI taxonomy): domain Eukaryota; kingdom Metazoa; phylum Arthropoda; class Insecta; order Zygentoma; family Lepismatidae; genus Thermobia; species Thermobia domestica. The sequence goes on from NC_137454.1 coordinate 29,071,217, forward strand.
GAATACCCGAAATTGTGAGTAGCGATGGTAAAAGTTAAAAATGAAAGAAATCATTTCGTAAATGTTAATATTCACATTAAAAGTATTAGCCTAATGTTCATATTTCGCTCTTACGAAATAATTAATTTGTATCAAAAACTATTCGTACTTCGCGTAAATTGATCTTTACAAAAATTGATGTCTTATTTTCCTTGAGTAGAAAAGTTGGCGAAAACTTTCTTTCTCCTGATTTCTGAAATAAATCAGATAAAAAAGATCAATGAGATTTAAGAAGTTTGTTAAGCTAAAAGTCCCTAAAGTCCATTTTATGCGATGCAATTTTCTATGCAATCTTGCATGCTAAGAGTCATGCGTTCAAATTATTTCGTGTAATAATAATTACCATTCAACTTTCCATAGTAAATTGCACGTATTTCACCTTGTTCGGAGATAGAACATGTGCAATCTACCATGGAAAGTTGAATTCTAATTTTTATTACAGGAAATAATTTGAATGCATGTCTCCTAATTTTGCATACATAATTGCCTTGTCTAATATCGTCTAAAGTCTACTTTCCCCTAATTTAAAAAAAAAAATCATCTGGGCATTTATATGAAAATTGACATTTAATACATGCTCTTATAACATTTCATCCATATCATTGTTCTCTAACAGTATTATTTTGTAGCACAGAAATTTTGCTTTTTCTTTCAATAGTAATTTACATTTTTGTTGCATTATTTGATGACGTCTCAGGTAGCATCAGTTATACCATTTCAGGGTTTCAGTTGTCAAAATTTTCACAATTATGTATTACTCATGTGTACTCCTTGTACTTTAGATTAAAAGTTCATTAATATAATTCCAAATGACATGACTACAAATGTTTCGTGTGCTCTTGTATTGTTTGCTTAATAGTAAAACAAATATTTTGGAATTAAAATGCCAAACATGTAAATTGTTTCCTTGTTGGTACTTCAAAATACAAAATGGCAATGATTGAAAAAAATGTAAAAGATAAAGATAAAATGCTGTACTTTATTCCAATAATTGGAGATACGAGAATGCATAACTGTTTAAAACATGTTGCTACTATATTCCATAGATACCAAAGTGAAAACGAGAAAGTATTTGCGAGTTAATTTGTGGGATTAAAGCCTTGTAACAATGTTTGAGAACCATTGCCTCAGGACTGTTTCGAACTTTTATATACAAACTTCGAACTAATATTAATATTACGATTCCAGAATCAACAGTGAGCTTCAAAATTTCAGTCTTGAAAACAGTTCCGAAATTCATACTTTAGAGCATTCCACAATTCCAAACTTTTGGAATGTTACGGAATTTGCGGAACATTCCGGAATTTCGAAACGTTCCGGAATTTCGAAACGTTCCGGAATTTCGAAACATTCCGGAATTTCGGAACATTCCGGAATTTCGAAACATTCCGGAATTTCGAAACATTCCGGAATTTCGGAACATTCCGGAATTTCGAAACATTCCGGAATTTCGAAACATTCCGGAATTTCGAAACGTTCCGGAATTCCGAAATTCCGGAATTCCGGAACATTCCGGAATTAGATGAATTCCGAATTCCTGAATAGGAAATCGAGTTCCGAACACCCCTACTGCAAGGACATGGGTTTAGAAGTGCATGCAGAGAAAACTAAATACATGGAAATTCGCCGTAACCGTACAACTGAAACTATGGAAACTATGATTAAGTATTAAAATATCAAATAATTACTTTCGACAAAGTGGACATTTTCAAATATCTAGGATCAACATTAACAGAGAAAAAACATGTTCATGAATAAATTAAATTTGACTAAATGCGGGGAATTCATGTTATTATGCAGTCCAAATTTTTGTTTTCTCGAATTCTGTCAGTCAAAAAATTTGAAACTTAAAATACATATTAATGAAATATTCATTTACGAAATACGAAATTTTATTTACGAACTTTGCCCCATAAAAAAAAAAAAGAAACTGTCTCCCTGCTTTCCCTTACTACAAGTCTGATGTTTTATCAAATAATTAACTATCCGATTTTGTGAAGTACTTCAGCTAGTGCTTGTAATATGTATGTTGTTGTGTGTGCAGAGAGCCCGTACTCAAAAACAGCTTTCGCGCCACACGTGACCCTCACTGCATCAGAGCTCGGATGTGACTGCCGCCAGCACAGACAAGAATACCTATTCTTTGTCTGTGGCCGCCCAGTGCGTTCTTTAGCTTCTTAGACCCCCACCACAAATCTCCCACCGGGGGGTCCCATCCCTGGCGACTGGGACGTCGCGCGGCTCCTAGTCTCATTACTTTAGGGACAAACCTTGTATTTGTGGGATGGATTGTACGGCCGCTAACAGTACTGCATTCAAAACGAAGAATGATAGTTGTGTTTATAATCGTATGTCAAGACAAGTATTGTTTAATCCTTTGTGTCCGAGTGGTTTCGTCATGAAACCACCTTTTTGAATGTTTCCTCTCTGTTTCCTAAATGATTAAACAATGAAGTCACGTTGCAGAACTTATTACTGCTGCCATCTGTTGTGCAAAAGTGCAACTACCTCTGACCTAGTCCTAGACCATTAGAAGACAAAGAAATTCAAATATAAAACATACATACGGTATCAACTATTCCGTAAGAATGAAAGAAAAAAAAAACAATGTAGCGCAACTTTGTTTCTTAGATTTGTTTAATTTTTACGTATTAGGAAAGAGTAAAACTCAGCAATTTAAAGACTTTTTATTTAAAGTAAACACATGAGTTAATAGTATCAAATCACTCGTTTGTTTGTTGAAACTTAGCGTCTCTTCACAACACCGCGGCTATATGAGACGTACACGTACAATTTAATGCGGTATCCAAACCACTGAAATTCGGTCAAATTTTATGCTGTACTCAGCGGGATCGAACACGGAATTCCGTGCACCGTAGGCGCGTGTATCAGCCAATAGATCAAATAATTTGTGTCTTATTATGATTTTGAAAAGTAAATACAAGGAAAGATTGGAAACTAACGCACAATATTTTTTTTTTTTCTCCTCAGGTATTGCAGCTGGAATGGTGAAACTGCACGACGAGAGAATTTGAAGTTTGCGCTACAGAAGGTATTTTCTTCTCCTGTGCAACTCTAGCGAGAGAAGCCTGAGCTACGAAACATAACGCGCATGTTACTGTCCTCCACGTGTGAAGAGCAGTCAGGTGTGATTGGATTTTTGTGGGCAAAGGGCATACACCTAGTGAAATTCACAGGGACGTGCGTGGCGTGTATGGGGACGATTGTATGGACCGTAGCAATGTCTTCAGGTGGTGTGCATTCTGTGAAGAGGGCTGTGAGAACTTTAGTAATGCGCCACACCGCAGAATATTCACGCCATCGAGGCAGCAATTTTGAACGACCTGCACCGTCGGACTTTCATCTCTTTTGGTTCCATGAAGAAATTCCTGGCCGACCAACCCTTTGACCGAAATTAAGTTATTATTTCTACAGTACCATACCAAAATAATTAAACTGCATGACATCTTGTTTTCTGTATATTTCGAACATAAAGCTGTGTTCAATAGAAAGTGACGAATCCATTTGGAGTTTTAATGATTGAAAGTTGGTGAATGTTTTCCCTTTTTCTGCTATTTTGCATGCAGCAAACTGACATTAATTTTATTTTCTAAAGTAACTGTCGTTATGTTATATTATTTTTACTAGTTTATCGTGCATAATATCAAAGCAATACAATAAACATGTCTGGAAACAATAATAAGAATAAAAATATAATGTAAAAGTAAAGAGATTACATAAGAAATTTTATTGTGTACAATCGTACGGAAGATAAAACGGTAGATTCTTATTTTGCGTACGAATTTCGCGTTTTGTGACTGACAACGCTGACGTCAGGTTGCTTCTGTTTCACAGTCTATTCGTCTCATTTACTGCGGTACGAGAATATCCAGTAACGTCTGAGCTTCTCTCACGGTTTTGAGCGTTTCGCATTTTCACGTTTCCTTTTCCTGATTATGATCATTACTTTTCAACAATTTAGTTTTCATTTCAAAAATGCTCCTTGTAAGGTACACATAAGACAACTTTTACATTTGTAGCCTACATGAATTATGTCCGAGGCACTCAGTTTACCGTTAATGGTTTTGGAGAAGACAAGAGAGAATATCCAGGAATGTACTGGGGTGTATATCAAGCATCTTATAAAATAGGTGATCTGCCCTTACAACAAAATCTTGAAGCCATAAGTCACAGTTTCGCCACCCCTACTCTGCCCACTCCGCCCAATAAGATCGCAATGTTTTGAGCCAACAATCATGGCGGAAACGAAAGTAGCGAATCAGACGATGGCAGAAACGAGAGTAGCCAATCAGACGTGCCGATGCTCGGTAGTCTTTTGGCTTCATCGATTTAATAGGATGAAGGTACATATGGGCAGATCCTCTATTTATAGCATCATTGGTGTATATGGTTGCAATGAAATTGCACACACTTTTCCGGTTTTATCAGTTTTATCTGATAAGTCGTTGACAAGCTGTCATAATGTCATAATGGGATTGCACACATAAAAAATTAAGCAGTTGTCAGATGGAAAATGTATATCTCTTCTGTTACGTTTATATGTGTGTGTTACATTATCGACAGGTGTTTACAAGAATTGGCTACTGTAAGTGATCAGACGATGAATGGTAGCTCAGTGGCCTCCTCTGATTGGTGGTAGAAAATGAACTTTTCGGGTGGCTAAAGTAATCATTTTAATTTGAGAATGAATCTAATCGGTTGACTGGGATGTAGTGGTCAAAGAATCTCCTTATTTATACCAAAGGTGATGAGCTTTGCCTTGATTTGAGACTTTGATATTTCATCATATTCTCCATTGAAAAGTATATGTAATTCAACAAGGAAATGAATGCCAATTAAATTGAAATTCATCGTAACTTGACCGATGACAAAGAACTTTACCATTTAATATCGTAAAGGTTAGATCCACCCTTATTGTAACAGAGCGGTGCTTGAGCGATTGACCGTAGAAATTCAAACTCCGATTAGTGATAATTTCACAGCCTCGTTTTATTACAAGTGTAAACACTTTATTTGATTAAGAGGAGGACGTGGAACATGGGTCAAAGTTGATGACAATGGGTGGATCAGAGTGGGTCATGGTGGGTAACAGTGGGTGGTGGGTCAGAGTGGGTCACAGTGGGGGTTTGGGTACAAAACCTCGCGGGCCAAAATCTCGAGTCCCAAAATCTCGTCACACCCAAAATCTCGCCTGGGCAAAACCTCGCGGTCCTGATCTCGGGACACAGAATCTCGCTTAGACTAAACTACGCGGGTCGTAATCTCGCCTGGGAAGAAATGTCAGTATAAAACGTCGTCACTACGATTTCTTCGATATAGAATGCTCTATATCTTGCTATACGTATATATTTGGTAATAATACATAATTGCATTAAAATAATGAGAAGAAAATTTCTAACGCGTGCTTTGAAAATATATCTTATATATAAAAGAGAACGCACAAATCCTTTGTTCCCTCATCACGCTAATACGGCTGAACCAATTTCTTTCATTTTTGGGGGGTTATTAGGATTTGGACCCTAGATGGTTTTTATCATATCACTTTAATTTTCAATTACCAGTGTCTTGAAATAATTGACCATTCAAGTGTCCATAACGTACAAATCCTTTGTTAGTTCATCATAGGTAAAAATAAACGTATTTATATGCAACCCGCATGACCGTGTCACTCGGCGGGTTAACATAAATGACAGGCGATATAATGTTAACATTTACTGCAATCTACTATGGTTTTTATCATATCACTTGAAAGCGAAAAAGTAAAAATTATCTAAGTAACAAAGTTTATTGCGTTCCGGGGTGACCCCAGCGAAGCGGGGTGAACGCTGCTAGTTTTATATAAAAATGAAAATGACTATGTTTGTGACATCATGCATCTTGAGCCACCCGACTGATCTCCATGAAATTTTCAACATAGATGAGGTTCGAGCCTCGGATGTATTTTATTATTTCATTTTGACGGCACAACGAAGTGGAGGGGGAGATATTTAAAAGTAAATGAAACTTAATAACTCTTGAACCACGATACCACTCTCGAGCTAATTTGCCACATAGATTAGGGTAGAGCCTGGCATGTTTTTTTTTTTTTTTTTTTTCATTTCACTTGGACGGGAAGGGGGAGACATATAGAAATACACAAAAATGAAAGTGGCTGCGTTTGTGACTTAATAACTCTTGAAACACTCGACTGGTCTCCATCAAATTGTCAACATATATGGGATTTGAGCCTGGGATGGTTTTATTTCACTTTGACGGTGACCTGAGGAAATTCTAACAAAATCTAATAGTATTCATGAAAGTATGAAATAATATCTAAGCTTTTACGTCCCTCGGTTATTTCTTGTAGGTTAAAAGAGACGTAGATGATCAGGATTAAGGAAATGATGGAATGAAGAAAGTGGGAGGAAACGGGAATATCCCAAGAAAACCCACGCTCACGATATTTTGTATATTCTTCTTCTTCTTCTTTTTATTATTATTATTATTAGTATTAGTATTAGTATTAGTATTATTAGTATTATTATTATTAGTAGTAATATATAATTGCATATTAAGAAACTCATTGGGTAAATTTTAAGGAAAGGTTTCATTCCTCAAGGTTTGGCCAAGCAAGATTTTGGTCCGCGAGGTTTTTAAACGGGGAGGTTTTAACCAGGCGAGATTTTGGGCGGCGAGGTTTTAGCCACGCGAGGTTTTAGCCCGCGAGATTTTGGGCGGCGAGGTTTCAGCCGCGAGATTTTGTCCGTAGTCCGTACTATATACATGGTGGATCGTGGTCACAGTAGGATAGTGGGTCATAGATCAAGTTTTCATTTATTCACGCCATCTCTGAAGGAAAAACCTTGTTTGCGCATAGATTCTAAAGCTACCATTGTGGCAACGTTAGACAAACGTCTGTGTTCAAAAAGGGTAACAGAGATTTGTGCGCAATTTGGGATCTAGAGTGTGTGCAATCCAGTTGCTCCCATAGTATACTTACCTAACATTGTTTATAGTTCAGCATAAATTCACCTCAAATTTACGAAATAACTCATGTATACGGGGATTGGAAGTTATGTTTCTGGAAACGGTCAAGTGTATTTACCAAAAGTTCTAGCATTATATTATTGAGAATATTTCCCTAATATTTCATAATTTCGACTTATTTCATAAATCGGAATACAACATAAGCGCAGTAAGTATCAAAACCTTCTAAATACTAATAATAATAATTTAGAAGGAAGGAAGTGCTTTTGTGCTGAAGTGTGTGCATAGGAAAAGTTAGCCTTCGAATTCCGAACGTAGCCGGAGACTGTGTGGACAAATCATGACGAATACGTAAAGAATGATACTAGTAGTTTGTCCACCACGAGTGGCAGCACTATACATACTTTGAATTCCCGTCAGTACTATATAGTCTCTTTGCTCCGTATTTTTGGATTACAGAGTTATATCACTGTCTGCCTTCTTTACTTACTTACACTTCAACGGTTCAGAAAATGAAGGAAAAAAAAAAAGATTTAATGATTCTTTAATGAATCTTCGGGAAGTCCACAAAACTTTAACTTGCTATTCTGAACGAACTGGAGTCATTATTTAAACTCTGAAAACTATCTGGGGTATTCCAACATTCCAACGAAGAAGAAAAACAATCCTTAGAAATTCTTTCAGTTTCTGCATTTTTAACGATCTTACCTAAGTAAAAGCCTTCAGAGTTCGAGTCCAATGGTGAAAAAAAAAATGTAAACTTTTGGCTGTCATTAGCTGTGAAACACTATTCAAATTAACATATGCAATTTCTTAATATAGTATGCAGAAAGTTCTAGAAGCAAGTAGTAAATATTTTGGCAAACAGTAATATTAATCATATTTTACTTAAACTGTCTGCAAACTCTGCAGTAGTACTTTTCAAACATTTTCTCATCACGACACATGTATTAGTACAGGCTACATAAAATGAAGCAATATGCACATGAAAATAATATTAATAGCTGCATATCTTCCGGTCAAAATGCTTTTATTCGATTTGTTTCGGTCGTCTCGTGCTCATTGTAACGTTCGCTTGTTGTTCGTTTAATTTTGGTGATAAAAATGAACTCGAGAAACAAAGTTTTAAAAAACTGTTTCCAAATTCATGCACATTGATGGTGACGAAGACATTTCTCCAGGGCTTGCTAACTTAACATAACTATAACATAACGAAATAGACGGAAGTAACGTAATATATTTGTTAACACATTATGTTATGTACCAATTGTAAATTCATATATTTGTTACGAAACACTAATGTTACTATACTTATCAAATAACTATAATGGTACCGTCTTAAAGGAGCAAACTACTTTCTGTTTATCACTAAATAACTTTATGAAGAGATTGATAGGAATATAGTATATTGTAATAACGTTATTACTTTATACGTTATTCCCAAGGCTTGCTGATTTAACTTAACGTTAAAATAACGAAAAAGATGGAAATCCAGCCAAGTATAGCAATATATTTGTTAAATGTTTTGTTATGTACCAATTGTAACTTTATATATTTGCTTCGGAACAATTGTGTTACTATACTTATCAGATAAGTATAGAGTAACGAATTACATGATCAATCTACTTTCTGTTACCACTAAATAACTTTATGAAAAGATTGATAGGAATATAGTATATTGTAATAACGTTATTACTTTATACGTTATTCCCAAGGCTTGCTGATTTAACTTAACGTTAAAATAACGAAAAAGATGGAAATCCAGCCAAGTATAGCAATATATTTGTTAAATGTTTTGTTATGTACCAATTGTAACTTTATATATTTGCTTCGGAACAATTGTGTTACTATACTTATCAGATAACTATAGAGTAACGGATTGCAGGATCATTGTGCTTTCTGTTACCACTAAATAACCTTATGAAAAGCTTGATAGGAATATAGTATATTGTAATAACGTTATTATTTTATAGGTTATTCACAAGGCTTGCTCATTTAACTTAATGTTAAAATGACGAAAAAGATGGAAATCCAGCCAAATATAACAATATATTTATTAAATTTTTCGTTATGTACCATTTATAACTTTTATATTTGTTATGAAACAATAATGTTACTATACTTTTCAGATAACTATATAGCGACGAATTAGAAAAAATGAAATACTTTTTGCTATCACTAAATAACGTTAAGAAAAGATCAACTGAAATATAGTACATTTCAATAACGTTATTATTGTATAGCTTATTCCCAGGACTTTCTAACTTAACGGTATCATAACTAATAATTACCGGAACAAAATGTTTTTTGTTATGAGTGTTTTATCCAGGCATATGAGAAGGGGAAAATGTCCTCTCCAAAGTTGTAGAATTCCCGTCTTCCCCCCCCCCCCCGCGTATTTTAAAACAACACTTTCAAGGTTTGGGAGGTGATTCCTAACACCAAGATAAGACAAAAAATATAGACGAAAATGTGTCCAAAAATGATTCCTTTCGAAGTTATAGGCTGCCGAAAACATGAAAAAATAATCCTCCAAAACAATGGGAAGTACCCTAGTCGGGTCAGGACTTCACTTATGAACTAGTATCTGCCCTATCCAAATATCGATGTTTCATAATTTGCGGTACTACCTCAACAATTTTTAGAGAGATAGTTGGTAAGTACTTCAAATTATATGCCCATAGCCAAACACCCTCTATAAAAAATGTTGCATGAGTATTTTAGGATTTTGAAACATTGATGTTTGGATATGACACATATTAGTTCCTAAGTGAAGTCTGGGGCCGCGGTAGCTCAGTGGTAGAGCGTTCACCTCTGGTGCTAGGGGTCCCGGATTCGATCCCAGCCTCCGCCAAGTGAACTTTGTGGTGGACAAACACCGTGTGCGTGGGTTATCTCGGGGTTCTCTCGTTTCCTCCCACTTTCTTCATTCCACCACTTCACTCATTACTCATCATCACCATCTCCTTTAGCCTAACCGGCATAACCGTGGGACGTAAAACTCAAAGATTTCATTTTTCATTTCCTAAGTGAAGTCTTGACCCGACTAGGGTAAGCCCCTAGTTTTGGAGCTATGGACCTTTAAAGTTCATTTTTCATGCCTTTGACAGCCTCTAGCTCCGAAAGTATATATTTGTGAACTCAGGTTGGTCTATACTTTTTGTCTTATCTTGGTGTCAGGAATCACCTCCCAAAAGTTGTCAGTGTTTTTTAGAAACACCTTGTATATATAGCTAGTTTCAAATTTAACGTTCAGTTTATGTTTTTCCAATTTGCGAGGTTTCAGTCAATGTCCTTTTCCATATTACCCAAAAAGTCACATATGTTTTCATGGTACCATTTTTATGTGTTCAATATTATAATCCGAAAAACTTAATGTTAGTGGTTTACTGATGAAAGTGTCAGTAGCAACGTCTCGTTTGAAGGATAATTATGAGTGACTAATCGAGTTATTTGGAAGCATTTCATAGGTATCACAAGAAAGTGATGAAAGAAAGTCTGTAAGCATTCCTGAAGGCAGATTTTGAAGACTATGATAAGCTCCATAATGAAGTTGTGCGACCATATGTGATAACATTGTTAGAAAATTTTGATAGATTTGGGGATACCGTTCGAAAAGTTTCTTTATCGTCCCAAGTGTTCAACTGTGGTGACATTATGCTTATGGAGTGGCCCCGTGTAGCGTAGTCGCTAACTCTCGCCTTCGGTGCGAGCGGTCTCGGGTTCGATTCCTGGTGGGGACACTCGGTCGAAAATGAGGTTTTCCTCATTCACATGAGGCAAATGCCAGGGTGGTACCTAACTTATATGACTCAGGCCACTTCCTTCCTTCCCTTTAGTTGGATAGTGTGCTCGACGAGGGACGAAATCCCTCAAACGTGACGAGCTAAATGCATTGATGCCGAAAGCACAGAAATCTAAATCCTAAAATCCATTTCTATTATGCCTATGGATAACGCAATACAAGAACTCAAATCTTTGTGTGATTTTCTTTCTTTGAATTTTGAGGAGTGTGTACCTGAATATAAGTGTTTTCATTAAATTTTAAAGAAGTGTGCAGAGAAGAATACGAAGTTGAGTGAAATGTTACGCAAACTTCAAGCGGATAATATTGGGGACGGTTTCCTACACTAAGACATCTAGCTGCCATATTAAGTGTGTGTCCTATAGGTAATTGCAAACTTGAAAGATAATTCTCAAGTATGGAACGAATTTGTACTAAATTAGGACAGCTTAGACCATGTCGCTTAAGTTCACTTGTGCTTACGCGCTTTTGGCGTGGGAGACCCGGGTTCGATTCCAGCGGGAGCTCATGTGGGTTGGATTCCACGTTAATCAGTAGGTCCACGTCTCATATAGCATCGCTGCTGAACAGGACGTTAAACTCAAAATCAGCTCATTAAGTTCACTTGTGTTAATATTCATGAAAAATCCTCGTGAACTGGAACTTTTCCATGTAAGAAATTGTATCAAAATTTGATATAATCCATCCCCACAAAGAATTGCACTGCCTTTTCTAAAACTTCAAATGTAAACTACGTTGGCTTAATAAAAATGTGTCTTTAAATATTTAGTTCATGGAAAGGTAAGAACCTCTAGATTAATCCTAATATTTTAATAATTGAATAAATATGAATATTTATCTAATCAAAATATTATTAATAATAATTCTTGTATATGGAGAAGCTTTATATTTCAATACTTCAAAATTAATGTATAGCAGTAAAGAAGAAAGATACAATTCTCTTAAAGTATACTGACGGTTTCTTTACACACAGTATATGAAGGTATGGGTTGCATAAGGTACATGGATACTTTCCACATTTTTAATTAGTTCTCCTCTAGAACTTAAAATTACCCCCCCCCCCAAAAAAAAACGAGACGACTGTATAAAATTGTTGTTACTACTAAAAAGGCATCATTAAAATACTGGCTAAATATTTTGTAATATCGTTATCAGTGTTTCTTCCAGACATGTTTTTGGGGAGCACCGCCCCCCCTGGAGGAGACCAAAATAATACATCTATAATACAATAATAAATAGAATACTACCAACAGTGCCCCCCCGGAATACTAAGTATGCCCCCCTAGAATATTGTTTCTGTAAAAAAAAAAAAGATCGATATTATGGCATATGGTAAAATATTGCGAACAAGAACAATAAACTAAAGAGTGAAAAGTAGCTTTTCATGTATATACAAGGCCACAGGGGTAAAAGCGGATCTGAAAAGGTAGGGGGACACATGACGTCACGCCGTCCCCTGTGCCTATCTTTGCCCATTGTAATATTATTAGAAAATGGGGGGACGCCACGGATAATTCCTGGAAGCGGAGGGACGTCGTCCTCCCGCGTTCCCCCACACTTTTACCCCTGCAAGGGCATAAAATGTATACAATAATGATTGTACGTTTGTGTGTATTATCAAATGCAGGTGTAAGTATGCATGAGCTTGCTACATGTCGTAAGCGTCGGTGGACCACCGATGGGCAACTAGCGACATCTCGCCAAAGATTGGCGGCCCCGCAGCTTCAATGCGCGGTGACTCCACTTCCATTTTGAAAATTATACCACCAGCGACCCACTAGTGCCAGAGACGCGACGAAACGCCAATGAACAACAAAACAACTCCCCCCCCCCCAAAAAAAATATGTTAAATCGTCTATATGCGTAATTTATTTACATTAAGGTGAGTCTAAAAATCAATTTTAAAAGTTTTAAAAAATCACCCCAAGATGGGCGCGAACTACCGAATTTTCTATTATTAGGCACGTGCGCTTCCGACTTGGCCACTGAGGCGATGAAGAAAACGTTGCATGTAACTTGAGATCTTTTTAATTTTGCTAATCAGTGTGCTACTGTAACCGTGCATATTCGACGATAACCGTTTGCGATCAGATAAAATTCGCTCGCCATCCAATTTTATAACAAAATAACGCGCGTCTATTTACTTTATCTCATGATTCTCCCATATTCACTTTCAAATGATCGGTGACAGTTGCCATTTAAATTCATATAATTATACGCACTCATCTCAAGATTGCTCACGCCGTGTGGTCTTTGTGGTGGACAAGCACTGTGTTCGTGGGTTTTCTCGGGGTTCTCCCGTTTCCTCCCACTTTCTTCATTCCACCATATCACCCATCTCTCATTATTACCGTCTCCTTCAGCCTCACCGGGTGATAATTTCAATACCCCGAATATAGATATTTCTTTCGACCCGACGAAACCCTGCCGCCAGTGGCACACTAGCGGCAATCCTTCGACGCGTCGCTATATCGATGATCGACATTTACTGGCAAGTGGGCCACTAGGTGTTGGCAACGTTTACGGCATGGGGTATAGGTTACTACCAGGTATGATGTTTTATTTCTCGGTAACTACTGGCCGGATCTGTACTAAACTTGCTGGGAAAGTAGCTCATCGTCCATGAAAAAAGAAAAAAATATACACTAGGTCGTTTGCTTATATCCGACCATATTCGATTCGGTGCTGTTACCTGGTGTATCATACTGGAACTATGGGTCTGTTGGCAGAAGCGGTGTTGTGTGTGACCTTCTAAGTGCGTGAGTGTTATCAAATGTCGTCGAAAAACAACCAGTATGGGCAGATTAGGTAATGGTCCTTTTCCATGCTAAGTTTTCGTACGTACGCAAGTTCCAAGTACCTGGCAAATTCCAAATGGAAGAAAGTTGTCACAGTGGATTATCCATATGTCCATCTCACTGCTGGTGCTCTCATTCCGGCAATCATATACCGTGACATTAACGGTAAAAGACACAACAACTTTATTGGTGAGTGTAGGGACAGTTTTTCTCGTGGCATCATGGTTGTTGCGGGATTCAGATATGAGGATAAGTTGATGATACACAAGATAGACAAAAACGTGAATGTGAATGCTAGATACTTCCGAGGGTCTATTTCAACACCTATCTATTGGAAATAGATCTCATAATTGTATGGAATGAGCGCGAATCAGGTGATGTTCCATATAGACAAGACTTCGACTAATACCAACAGAACATTGCTACGGTTTTATCAGGTGATGGCAAAGGAATTGAGGATTTGTGTTATTCTTTTTGAATACATTCCTGTGGAAAGCTCAGATGCCAGCCCAATAGATTGTTGCGCCTTTGGACTGTTGAAATATCTTCAGAGTCACCGACCGCGCACCCTGGTAACCTGGTGAATATCATTCAACTCTGGGCCCTGGTTGCTCTCTTTGATTTTAATTATAGCGTATTCCAGGACAAAGTTGAATAATAATGGAGACAATGCATCTCCTTGTTTCAGGCCATTCTCCACATAAAAGCTCATGGAAAAAAAATCCTATCCGGACTTTACTTTGGGATTCATTCATTTACATAATAATAATAATAATAATAATAATAATAATAATAATAATAATAATAATAATAATAATAATAAAGGAATAACAGAAATACAATCCCAATTACGAAAACAATTCCTTCCAATAAAGAAAAATAGTTGCCATGACGGGATTTCGAACCCAGATCGCTGCATATAGTACCCTGCTTTCACACCTTTTATTTTTTAAAATTCGTTCCAATGTATTAGTGTTATTGATGGTGATTGTTATTGGTAAGAGAAGGGCGATTTCTACATCAAATATGATTGTTCGCCAGGGGCACCTCATGTCATTTCGATGTATTCCAAACACGACAGGGACACGAACACAGAAATATCGAGTACAGTTAAAATTCCGACCTTGCTTTTCAGAGGGATTCGAACACCTAGTGGATTGCGGCTCATGATCCGAAGCCGAAATCCCGAGGCTTTTTTTTTTAATTTTTATTATTTTTGTGGGCTACTCGGCTATTGCCAGCGGCTACACTTCACCAAATTCATCATACGAATATAAAATAAACTAGTAGTTACGGAAGACAAAAATATAACTTTCTATTTCCACACGAGTTGATACAATTAAAAGAGTGCTAAACTAATGTCTGCCGTGTTTCCTTCTTTGGAAATCAGAAGTTAAGGTGATGAAATGTAATATAAATCGAGACCATCGTTGAAAACGATGACGTAGCGTCAACTTGAAGAACGTTTTGTGATATTTTTCTCATTGACGGAGATCTATATAACTTTTTTTGAGTTAAAGAAAATCTCGAGTAAGTGATTGTGACGTTCACATAAAGAACGTCTCTTTATACGAGCATTAGGATCGTGTGTATAGTCTTACATGCAACGATTATAACTGGCTAATAGTGTGGATGGATGGCGAAAGTGAAGCGGTAGGTATGTGGTTAGCATATTGAACTTCTATTCTGTGAACCCTCGCTCAAGTACCCGATAGGTCCATTTTTTTTTTTCAAATGTTTCAATTTCAATTTCAATACATACTCAGACGGGAGGGTCCCACAAGTTGTCACTAAAATCTGATTGCCCCATAGTACATCTGATAGAGAATCATCAGAAATGAACATTAGCAAAATTTAAGGTGCTATGGACCAGAAGGATAGGCGCTAGGAGGCTTCAAAATTTGAATATCCAAAATATTGTATTATAGAATTTCGTACGTTTAAAGTAAATATCTTGAAAACCGTTAAAGCATTCAAAACAAAAATTGCACAATATAATGAGAACAAAATGCCCTATTGAAAACCATAAGCAATGTTGCCATAGGTGAAGCAGTGTTGCCAACTCAGCATAAAATATTTTATTTGAAAAAGCACCATATACAAATGTGCACAGATTTAAAATGCACTTTTAACACTAAACATAACAGTGAAGTGTAGTGGTGCAGTGTTGCACGTTATTGCACCTACGTCTGCTGAAAATGTACAATGGAGAAGTTTGATATGTGGCAACAGATGGTAATAAAGTAGTATGAATTTAGTTTAAATGCATAAGACAGATAGTATAACATAACAAAATGTCAGCAGTGTCACAAAATATTGATGCATTTGAAAAACGAAATTGAGTGATACCATTTTTATGTTCTATGTCAGCTTCGAATCTATATAGGAGTGTAAACTGGGATCCGAATCACTATGAAAGAGAAAGATTACAATGAAATGTAAGGTGAAAAGTACACTTTGATGCTAGCGGTCTACTGGTCTACGCTTAGTTGCATGCATGGAGAGCATACCTGCGACCTTTCGGTCTATTTGATGGACGGGTACCGCTCAAATGTATCGCACCCCGCCCGTAGTTCCTCAATACGCTATTGAATGTTCGTGCACATGCTGCACCGTCAGAATTTGTCCCCTAATTCTGACTCGCCTAAACGATGTAACCCCCATTCTCTGAGGGAGTGGGATACGCCCACTGCGCGGCCGGACCGAAGTCCTGAGTGCCTACCAGTTGACCTACTGGTTGAGGCAGACTGCTAGCGAATCAGTCCTACTATGCTCTGCAGGCATGGCGCCCGAGCGTTATAAGGCAAGCTCACCTCCCGCCCGTGTTCACCGTTACCCAGATTCCTGGGATTGGATCCCACAAGCTACCGAATCCCACGGTATGACCACAGCCCGACAGAGTCCAACCAAATCCGGGGCCCCAGGCAATGCCCGAGGGGGCTTGTTCAATGCCGGCCCTGCCTGCCTCGTTCAACTGGCAACCGCCTTGTCGTGTAGAGGTACCACGCACACGTCGAGATACTCCCGTATCTCATCCCGGACCAAATGGTACGTGTTAAGTCACCATTTGAGTTTGGTGCCAGCCCATACCCACAGAATTTCCTCCCTTTAGCAGGATCAAAACCGTTACCCAGATTCCTGGGATTGGGCCCTCCCCACCTCCGTTTGGTCTCCCCGCAGGCAAGAATCCGACACCCCCCCGGTAGGGTCGTGCAAGCAATACTGTACTTCCTCTAATTACGGTAGAGGTACACCGTACATTACCAGAACCAATGACTGATGTAGACCGTTTGCTGAAAGGCAGACATTGTCATTTGGGAGCCGTGTCTCCCCTGGTAGGCCCGCTCAAACAATACGGGGCTGCCTATCTTTTACGTGTTTAGGTACCACGTACACGTTTTAGCTAAGCTACTTGTCCGAATCCCAATGGTACGTGTAACCCACCATTAGAAGGGACACCCACACCCTTCCTTCCTTAGGGCCGTTCGAACAATACGGAACCACCTCTAATTACGGTAGAGGTACACCGTATATTACCAGACCCAATGGCTGATGTAGACTGTCTACCTTTAAAGACAATGGTCATTTAAGAGCGGCGGCTCCTCTACTAGGGCCGTGTATTGCTCACTTCCTCAGCGCTCCTGAGGTACGAGTATGAGTTAGGATACTAAGTATCCCATCTCGGACCCAAGAGAACGCATTACACTCTCCTTGAGGGCAGTACCTACATCATCCTCCCGGTAGGGCGCTGGATCCGCCGACACTCTTGGACACATCAGCTACCCACTCTTTTTTAGCGTGTTAGGGTACCACGCAGCCTTCTCTCCCAGACCCAAGGTACGGCCTAGTTGTCCATTTCAGGGGATACCTGCATAGACAC
Organism: Thermobia domestica; assembly: GCF_964235325.1. Taxonomy (NCBI): domain Eukaryota; kingdom Metazoa; phylum Arthropoda; class Insecta; order Zygentoma; family Lepismatidae; genus Thermobia; species Thermobia domestica. The sequence goes on from NC_137454.1 coordinate 29,088,726, forward strand.
CTGGATCAGCGCTAGTAACTGCTGTTAGTGTACAGAAAAGTTTCGTGTAAGTTGGGTTGCATCTGTCCAGGCGTTTTACAAAGTGCAAATTATCTGGACCCCAAGGAATGGAATTAGAACACTTAGGAGGGAGATACTTTTGCTGGTGACTGTACATTTAAAAGAATAATATCACACCAGCGACCCTTAAGAGTAATAAAAGAAAGTCTATTGGTAATAAATTCAACGCGCTTAGTTGCTGATACTCTTCGTTTGTGAACGAAAAACCCTGTTCCTAATTGGTGAATTTTATTTCCTTCCCCGTAAAAGAACATAAAATTTCCGGAATTCACAGATCCATTTCCTTCCAACCTAACTTAATGAACTCCTACTAGGTCCATCCTGTATTCCTCTAGCTCATTCGTTACGTTTTTTAATGCGCCTGCCCTATAAAGACTTCTAATATTCCATGTTCGAAATCTCATGTCCATTTTCTTTTGCTAGGGACGTGCAAAGTTATCAGTTCCGGTCCAAGGCTTCTGTGAGTGTTTCTGAACACATACGTACCAAATTTCACAAAATTAAATCCCCACGTTAAGCGGGTTTGCATATCCAGGCTCCTAACTATGAAAACATTTACGCTCAGTCCAACCTCAATCATTTCACGAATTCAACCTGTTTTACGTATGTTATTAGGACATAATATCGATTGTGATTTATTCTAAAAACACTTTTATACATTGCAAGAGCTGTAACGTCCAAATATTTACTGAGAACTCATAGTCGTATCGGAATAAACAAAAGCGAGTATGGAACAGTAAACTGCTTTCACAAAAGGAAAAAGAATAGGTGCAAAAAGGCCTGCAAAACGGTCGAGTGGTTTGCATCGATACACTATCAATCACATGTTTGTGAATTCAAACCCTGTAGCAAGTTGTTTCTTTTTTAAGTGTCTTCCTATTTTCATCCGGAGGCTGAAAATATTTCTTTGAGTAACTCATTGAAAACTTCTTTTGTTTCAAATTCGATTAGAACGGAACGTTATATGAATTGCGAATCTTAAATCCATAGCTAAAAAAAATGAAGTATACTCACTACTCCATTATCCTGTGATTTGTAACGAAAAACTATTTATAAACAGTGGTGACTTCAGAAAATTATTCTCGGGGGGAATTTCAATATGCGGGTGGAGGGCAAACATTGGTAGTCCACATTGAGCACGATCGAATATATGGTCCTGAAGGCGGAAATTTCTTAGCTCGAGAGGGGTCTCAAATTCTCCCTCAGATCACGTCCTGAAAGCATCATTGCTTAAAAGCTTTTCGTAACAAATATAATATTACACTTGTTTCTCGTTCTACATTTAGAATTGGTAAAATCATAACTTATAGAGGATTATAATAAAAGCATAAAAATTACAATACCGATCATGTATAAATTATCCTGTAAGTTACCAACTTTGGGTCAGATTAAAACTCAAATATTTGTTTTCGGATTGCACTTAGAAGTAAGTCCTCTCTATATAATCCTGATTGGAAAGCCATGTTAAACACTAATTAATTAATCACTATTTATACGAATATTTTTTTTATTTTACTATTTTTACTATTCAATATTATATACACTTCATTTCCAAAATCAAAATCTCGAAAATGTATATTGTACGAGTGCAGACTCGCAAATAAATGATTATTTATCATATATATTGGTCTCTATTTGAATTCTATTTAATCGAATCCGACAAGAACACAGACAGAAATATCGAGAACAGTTGACAAAAAAGAGAGAGAAAAACGTTGTACCCGGCGGGGACTCGAAGTAAGTTCGAATGGTTCTTTATAAGCGAACGCCTTAGACCACTCGGCTATGGTAACAGCTAGTGATTGAAGCAAAGGCTTCGAGTAGTAGTTCTTATTACAGAATAACATTTTTTCTATTGCCTAAAATTTAAACCTAATTTACTTTGATATAATATATCTATTAATTTGTTTCATGAACGTTTTCGTTACTTAGATGAATGATGTATGTTGTTGATATAGATTTTATTACACATTCTTTCGTAAATATTATAGAGAGTATCAGGGTTATTTATGATCTTTTATGGAAATTGACTGGCGCATGCGCAGTACACAGACAGTTCAATTGGAAGGCGAGGAATGAAACGCTTACACACTGTTACAATGTTTCCCTCGCAAGCATTAGTTCCCAACCGAGGGACGGCGGGACGCACTTCCTCCTCCTGGGGTGGTGTGAAGGATTTACGAAGTCCCTTCGTTGTCTTATATTTCTTGAATGATTATACACAATATCCAGTCACATCTTCTACACATTTGGAAGTGACAAATCGTAGTATAAATAAACCGTCCTCCACATACGGTGATTGTTGCTTTTCCAAGATTATAAACTGAAACACTTTTTATTTCAATAGAATATAAAAGTTTCAATGGGAGGGGTTACAACCCCCTCAACCCCCTGGGTCTTCGATATGTCACCGCCTAAACTGTAACTTTCAAGTTAGAATCGAAAAATGGAGACATGTGACCTACTAAATATATTTTTAGCTAATTATACATTTTCATAAATAAAATATCCACAATTACAATGACAGTAAATGCTAAGTAATTATTGTAAATCTTTGTACTTTTATTTTCTCTCTTTCTTCTCAAGTGAGCTTGAAAAATGTAAAAATGGGAGGTTAAGAACTTCAAATATTACGTATATTTTAGCGTATTACGAAATTATATTTAATAGAATCCGGTAGGATCACAAACAGAAACGTCAAGAAGAGGTAAAATCAAATTGTACTGTGGTGGGATTCGAACTACTCTTGAACGGTGCCTCAGAATCTCTAACCGAATGCCTTAGTCCACTGAATATATTTATTGTACTCTGTCACTAATATTACATAGCAAAATTACATGGAGACAATATAGGCGTAATCTAGGACCGACCACTGGGAAGAGAGTCCAAGATGTGATTCTGAGCAAACCTACTCCGCTGTACGATGATAATGGTTATGCATAACAAGGAAAATGTTCACAAGCACAATTCATGTCCTCAGGGTCTTTCCCGACAGGTGGGACAGAGCTGCTTGCAAAAAACCACTGAAAGATTGTCTTTCAAGATCGACTGAAAAATATTTGCGGCGTTCCCGTTGTAGAAAGTCGAAATATAAGCATTCATCATTCCACGGCATGGAATGATGAACATATAACAATGTGGTACCAACTAACCAGAGGACCGTATTATGTTTGGTTTTTGGGTAATACTGAAATGCAGGAAAGAATAGGAGATCGACTGTAAATAAAGAAACAGGTGTACGGCAGATCAAGCTCAACATACGAAGGAGGAGGTTCCAAATAATATCGGCACCTGAACATGACATGTAGCGATGAGATAGTGTGTCGGAGTGGCCACAATATTTGCAGGTGAGGGTTGTGGTACGTCCAATGCGCAGAAGTCGTTCTTGTGTGGCAGGCAGTTGATGAACGATGGTCGTCCATACCGCTTGTGTGTGCAAAGGGAGGACATTGGTTCTTAGATTTTGCCAAATATGGCGCCATTGTTTATTGGGGAACATATCCTGTACCCGGACTCTCACATCTACAAGTGACGCTCTCCACAATTGCTGGTATAAGGTTTGGTGAGTATATGTAGTAGGGGAAGCAAGCGCACCAGAATATGTCCATGCTTGAACAAGATTGGTGACATAGGTAGGACATAATTTGCCAAATCTGCAGAAAGGTGGATTCCTTGGTTGGGAGTATTCGGGCCAGAAACATTCGATCCACACCCGTGTATAGTCCATGTGGGGCTCAACGTCTTGATACGCATCTAGCATGTATAAAACTTGACTTTTAAGACGAATATTTACGAGTCCAAGGCCCCCTTCGCTGCGAGGAAGATAAATAGTGTTGTGGCGGAGGCGGAAGTAGTAGCCCCGCCAAAGAAACCACATAAATACAGATTCAATTTGGCGAGCGTAAACAGAAGGGAGGGGAAAGATACGCGCGTAGTACCAAAGTTTAGCAGCAACATACTGGTTAAGATATTGGACCTTATGTATGATATGCAGACCTCGGAACCGTTGTAAGTATAGCAGCTGCTTAATCTGAAGAACTATAGGACGCCAGACAGCATCCATTTGTTTGCGTACATCGCTATGAAAAGTTATGCCGAGTACTGTTAAAACATCAACCGTGGGAATGTGAGAGCGTGAATCAGGTAAAGAGGGTAGGGAGAATCCGTGAAATGACAGGAGTTTGGTCTTGTGTTTATTGTATGCCAAGCCGGAGCACTGGGTGAACTCGTCAGTTATGCGGATGGCGGTGAGCATATCTTTGGGCGTAGTTCCTATTAAGGTTACGTCATCCGCAAATCCGAAGACGTGTAATTGATGGTATTCCGGTATACCGGGAGAGGTAATGTTAGCCAGAGCCCGGAGATAGGTATCTAGAACTATCACAAAGAGGCTCGTCGAGATGCTATCACCTTGCCGTAATCCGCGTTGCAGAGCAAATATGTCAGAAAGATGACCGTTGATCTGTACTCGACATTGGGCCGATTGGTATAGTTGTCTTATGACTTGTTGAAATTCAGGAGGAAATCCCCAAGCGTCTAAAGTTTGAAGAAGAAACCCGTGATCAACGCAGTCATATGCGGAAGAAAAATCTATGCCAAGGACCCCCGCTTTAATGCGCCGAGTTTGCACGTACGCTATAAAATCCCGTAACGAACGTAACACATAATAGATGTTATATTTGGGGTGGGTGGCTGCCTGATATGGACTAATATACTTTTGCAATATGGGTTTTAAACGTGCCGTCAGAATTTTGGTAAAAAGTTTCAAATCGGTAGGCAGTAAAGTGATGGGTCGGTACTCCTGTACAGTCTGGGAAGTGGCGGATTTCGGGATAAAGATTGTGATTCCGACGTTACCGCGGATGGGGCCTCCCTGTAAATATGTATTAAATAACTTGACTAGGGTATCGGAAAGAAAAGTCCAGTATTGTTTATAGAACGCGTACGGCAGACCTTCATATCCTGGCGCGCCCTTTCCTTTTGTTGCCTGGAGGGCCATCCATATTTCCTGAGAAGTTATGGGGCGCATGAGATCACGACCCTCTTCCTCCGTAATCAGTTTGGGAATAATCGACAAAAACTGAGTTGTAACATTGGTGTCAGAAGGTCGGGGTTGTACTAATTTATGGTAATGCTCACGGAAAACATTTAGGATCTGAATCGAATCACTAGTCATATCACCATTCGGGAGTCGGAAAGCTACTATTGTAGCCTGTTTCCGCCGGTGCAATAGACGTGCAACGTCGTAAATAGTGACAGTTTCCTGGGCAAGCCTATAATATGTGGTCTCATTAATAAAAGAAGGCATGAGTGTGGGAGCCTGGAGATTTTGGAGTCGTAGTTTGAGCTGTTGCACTGTGCGTTTATTCTGTAGTGAGGGGGCCGCACACCATGCCTGACGCAATGCTTCATAGAGGAATTCAAACATCAACTGCCGATCGTGTCGTGTTTCGTGTCCTTTACCTTGGAAGAACCGAGCGATCTTAGGTTTAAGAAATGTCGTCCACCAAGAGGCGAGATCTGGAAAATATTGTTGCATCCTTTCCCAATATGAATATTGTTGTTTCAGTTCCTCCCGATAACCGTCGTGGTGAAGTAAGGATGTATTTAACTTCCAGTATCCTCGCCTGCTAAGGGCTGGCAAGGGTTGATCTGTTTTTATGTGGAGCTTGATCGCTGCATGATCGCTGAAAGATGGTATAATAGTCTGTACGTCAATAATAGTGTGAAATAAGTCAGGAGTGACGTATATTTTGTCAATCCTACTTTTCGAATGTGAAGTACAATGGGTATAGGTCCTCGGTGAATTGGAAACAATGACTACATCCCGTAAGTGATAAGCCCGCAAAAATTCCAAAAATGCGGGACAAGGGGGGGTGGGCGGAATTGAATCTGCACTGGTTTCAGTGGTATTCCAATCAGCCATGATTACCATACGAGAAATATTAGGAGGCAGGAATTGTGGCAAACTTTGGCCATAAAATTCAGCCCGTTCCTTCTTAGCTGTATAGCCAGAAGGAGCATATAGTCCGACGACCAGGTGCCCCTGTATGACACAATGAATAATACGTCCGTCAGGGGAGAGAGTAAGATTGGTATGCCCCAATCCTTTTCGGATAAACATCCCTACTCCAGTGGTGGGTCCTAAATTAGCAAACACATCATAGTCCATCATATTGTGAAATGAATCATGTATAAGTTCTTGCACACAAACTACATCCGGTTTATGACATACGAGAAATTGGTTTAAATATGCTTTTTTATCGTCACTACTTGCGCGATTTAAATTTATCGTGAGAAAGGATAAAGAGTTTATCACAGTCATATAGAGGAAAATTTCGTAGTATAACACTTCTGTGCAATGTCGATATCTACGTAAGTTTACGCTACTCAAAGTTAATATGAGTCTTAAAACTAAGAAGTGAAGCAAAAAATAACTTACAAAATCCATGATAGATGTTTATGAATATAAGTGCTGCAGGTGAAATTATAACCATACGGCTATGGTAGATTTAAACACAACTAACACTCAAGGATTTCCTGTTTGTATACGTGATAAATACCGCTGTTCCACTCTGCACTCTTGCACTATTAGAATCGGAGGGCACTTGTGTTGTACACACGTGACGTAGAGAAAAAAAAACAAACCAACGGAGGCACACACCACACTACTTGGGGTGAATTCGTATCCATTGACCTTGAAGACCAATACCTTATGTATCTGTTTCAAACACCTGCTGTGGGCGAGTCCGTGGGTCTCGATCGCAAGACAGAGAGACTTGGCTGCCTTCCAAGTGAGAATTCAGTTCTTCCTTCCGGGATAGTTTGCGTCTTTTTTGTTTAGAGATAACATCGCTAAATTTAATTCCTTGTGTCTCATGCTGGAGAAACTCGCTTTCAAAGGGTTCAAGATGCTCTTCCTGTGTCTCTTTCGGGATCTCGCTATCCTCAACTGGTGAGGGATGTGGTTCAACCTCCATGTTGTGTGAGGTGATATGCTGCTCTACTCGTATGCCGGAGGCCTCCGATGTAGGCGATAAAGGCACTCGTTTACTGGGAAGTTGGGTATCGTCCTTTGCTTTCTCAAGAGACGTTATTGAAAGTGCAGGGAACTCCTTTGGGTCCGGAACCGAGGGTCGATGCTCAAGATCATCTTCTTGGTTACCAGATTTCGTAGAAATGACAGGTGGGGCTAATTTGTAGGATGTCTTAGGAGTCACTTTTCCGAGTTCTGTCATGCGAGGAATTGACGGAGAAGTGGTCGGGATTACACTCGTTGCCCCTCGGGGTTGAGCCCCCCGTTTCAGTACACAGTTCGCTACGGTATGCATAGAGCTTTGGCATCGGAAACATGTAATCGGTTGTCCACTGTATGATACTCCTACTTTATAACCATGGACTAGAAGTCGGGATGGCACATGAGATGTCAGTTTAATATGTACATGGCGAGTTCCAGTTTTAATACCAGGGGGATAAGGAGGGGCCCATTCCTGATCTTCTATTTTAATCACTGAACCATATGCACTAAGAGCCTCACTCAATAAGTTGTTCGGTGCCTCGATAGGATACTCAAACACACGAAGGAGGGTAGTCGGATCTGCTGCGGAAATAATTCGAACAAAACTCACTTCCTTATTTGAATGAGTGAATGGTACCTCACTAGGGGCATGAGCTGCAAAGTCATCGTATTCCTGTTGCGTTTTGAATTTTAGAAAAATACAAAAATTTTCACTATTTAACTGCATGGCACTGATATGATCAAAAATACCTGGGAAAGTGGAGTTCATCCAATGGTAGATTTCCAAGGGGACTGGTCGAACTGCACGGAACTTCTTGTCAAATTCTAGTTTAAATTGAAGATCTTTTTTTATATTCCATATTCACGTTTGCACTGATACACCGACACTACGCCGAAACGGCAATAATTGAGAGTACGGAGTATAACTCCTACTTCAGTAGTTTTGCTTTGATATAGTAATCAGAGCTATGAAATACACTTAACGTATATATGGTCTACGATACTATAGGCTATAGTACACTGTGGAAGCACCAGAGCACCCGTGTTGACTCGACGGCGGCTTGATGCGAACTGAGTCCACTCGGCTAATGTGACAAGTTGAAAATATAGTAAGCATGTTTCATATTCAATCTTTTGTTACCGTATGAAATTTATTTTGTATTCTCTGAAGTTTAAGCCTATTTTGGCCTGATTAATAGTCTGTTGAAATTGTTTTATGTTTACGGTATTCTTTACTTTGACGAATGATGTTGTTAATATAGGTTCTATTACGTATTCGTTCATAAATATTACAGCAATTGTCAGGATTATTTATGATCTTTCATGAAAATTGACTGGTGCATGCGCAGTAGAAACACAAAGATGCACTTTACCGACATTTGTCATACACGCCAGAACGCAAATTTCTAATAGGTTCTCAAAATGCCTCGCTCTAAAGGCTGTGGAGAACTGTCTGTTGCTCTGAGAGGAGAAATCATAGGCCGAGCAAAAATGGGACAAACTGTGCCTCAGATTGCTAGAGATCTGGGATGTGACAAGAAAACGGTCAAGAAATGGGTTCAGCGACATGAAGAAGGTGTGAATGGTTCAGGTCTCGGTCAAGAAGTGGAAGGCCAAAAGTGACAACTTCAGCTCAAGATCAAGCTTTAGTTACAGAAGTAATCAACAGACCTCTATGCCACACGTCAATCCTCTTGGACAAAGCCAGAGAATATAATTGTTCTCACGAAACAATAAGAAGAAGATTATTGGGGGCTGGTCTACACTGTTCAAGACCCGCTAGGAAGACTCTCCTGACGGAAACTCACAAGGCCAGACGAATGGAATGGGCACAGAATAACATAACCCAATCTCAGTCATATTGGGACTTAGTCATCTGGACCGACGAGAAGGTTTTCAAGTCTAACCAACAATTCAGAGCAGTGGCGGCGATTGGACGTTAAAAGTGGGGGGGGGCAAGACATGATTTGAATATTTGTATATCAATGTTAATATTCAAATTTCCCTGGTTGAAACTATATACATTAATAGGCCATTTCAGAAAAGTGGGGGGACAACTGCCCCCCTTTGCCCCCCTAATCGCCGCCCATGATTCAGAGTTATATTGTATAGACCGCGCGGAACCAGGTATGCTGAACAAAATATTATCAGAACTTCTTGTTCAGGACGAATATCAGCACACTTTTGGGGATACATCACGGCTGCTGGTCCTGGAGATTTAGTTGCGGTGCCTGAGAGAATGAACAGCAGTGTTTACATTAATATCCTCGAAAATACGTTGTTACCGTCCTTAGAAAGAAACTTCCCCGAACAGGAAGAATATATATTTATGCATGACAACAGTGCTGTTCACACTTCCCGGCAAACACGAGAGTGGCTAAATGAACATCCAGAGTTAATTTGTATTGAGTGGCCCCCTCTATCCCCAGATTTGAACCCAAATGAACATCTGTGGGCCTACATGGTGCAAGAATGGGAAGAGAGACGTGAAGACAGAGACCAAACGTTTCTTCAAAATCATGTTATGGAACTGTGGCAACATTTTCGTGACACACCGTCGTATTGCTCGAGACTTGTATCTAGTATCCCCTACAGACTTCAAGAAGTTACTGACTCTGGAGGTGACTACACGAAGTTACTGACTCTGGAGGTGACTATACGAAGTACTAGTGTGTTATTTTCTGTGTAAACATTTATTTAAGTTTCATTTATTTATTATATTCTTTTCAAGAGCAATACTTTCGTTCTTCATTCTTTTCCTTTGCTTGTTTACTTATTAGTTCGTTAAAACGTAAAGGAAGAGTAGTATATCTTCAAAAAGTATTTGTGAATTTACTTTGAACGTTTCTAAGAATACATTTACTTTTTTTCCTTACTCTATATCATGCCCAATATTACTTTCATTTCAGTTAATTAATAACTTTATTTCACATCTCGGATAAAAGTATTATTGCCTTTTTAACGATATTTTTCCTTTTGATTGTGTAATTTCTAGTTTCATTGAATTATCTCAATTCTAATGAATAAATCACATTTTGTTTATTGTCCCTTCCTTAGCTAAGTTCGAATTCGAGAACAATTTGGTGTAATATACGTTCTTTATTCTTCATATTGTGCAGTAATGACAATATTAATTATTTTTCATGAGTCCAGTTGATTAGTGAGAACTTGGACAAACATTAACGTGGTGATTCTTTACGCAATGACAAGCGTAAAATACATTTTAGCTATTCTTTATACTTCATAGCGATGAAACATTCTAAAAGTCTGTTAGCGTTTCCTTCCTCGCCTTCCAATTGAACTGTCTGTGTACTGCGCATGCGCCAGTCAATTTCCATGAAAGATCATAAATAACCCTGATACTTTCTATAATATTTACGAAAGAATGTGTAATATAATCTATATCAACAACATACATCATTCATCTAAGTAACGAAAACGTTCATGAAACAAATTAATAGATATATTATATCAAAGTAAATTAGGTTTAAATTTTAGGCAATAGAAAAAATGTTATTCTGTAATAAGAACTACTACTCGAAGCCTTTGCTACAATCACTAGTTGTTACCATAGCCGAGTGGTCTAAGGCGTTCGACTTGTAAAGAACCATTCGAACTTAGTTCCAGTCCCCGCCGGGTACAATGTCTTTTTCTCTCTTTTTTTTCACCTGTTCTCGATGTTTCTGTCTGTATTCTTGTCGGATTCGATTAAATAGAATTCAAATAGAGACCAATATATATGATAAATAATCATTTATTTGCGAGTCTGCACTCGTACAATATACATTTTCGAGATTTTGATTTTGGAAATGAAGTGTATATAATATTGAATAGTAAAAATAGTAAAATAAAAAAATATTCGTATAAATAGTGATTAATTAATTAGTGTTAAACATGGCTTTCCAATCAGGATTATATAGAGAGGACTTACTTCTAAGTGCAATCCGAAAACAAATATTTGAGTTTTAATCTGACCCAAAGTTGGTAACTTACAGGATAATTTATACATGATCGGTATTGTAATTTTTATGCTTTTATTATAATCCTCTATAAGTTATGATTTTACCAATTCTAAATGTAGAACGAGAAACAAGTGTAATATTATATTTGTTACGAAAAGCTTTTAAGCAATGATGCTTTCAGGACGTGATCTGAGGGAGAATTTGAGACCCCTCTCGAGCTAAGAAATTTCCGCCTTCAGGACCATATATTCGATCGTGCTCAATGTGGACTACCAATGTTTGTCCTCCACCCGCATATTGAAATTCCCCCCGAGAATAATTTTCTGAAGTCACCACTGTTTATAAATAGTTTTTCGTTACAAATCACAGGATAATGGAGTAGTGAGTATACTTCATTTTTTTTAGCTATGGATTTAAGATTCGCAATTCATATAACGTTCCGTTCTAATCGAATTTGAAACAAAAGAAGTTTTCAATGAGTTACTCAAAGAAATATTTTCAGCCTCCGGATGAAAATAGGAAGACACTTAAAAAAGAAACAACTTGCTACAGGGTTTGAACTCACAAACATGTGATTGATAGTGTATCGATGCAAACCACTCGACCGTTTTGCAGGCCTTTTGCACCTATTCTTTTTCCTTTTGTGAAAGCAGTTTACTGTTCCATACTCGCTTTTGTTTATTCCGATACGACTATGAGTTCTCAGTAAATATTTGGACGTTACAGCTCTTGCAATGTATAAAAGTGTTTTTAGAATAAATCACAATCGATATTATGTCCTAATAACATACGTAAAACAGGTTGAATTCGTGAAATGATTGAGGTTGGACTGAGCGTAAATGTTTTCATAGTTAGGAGCCTGGATATGCAAACCCGCTTAACGTGGGGATTTAATTTTGTGAAATTTGGTACATGTTTTTTACATGTAATATTTTTAAGTAGTCATATCATTTTAAAGTATAATATGTTTTGTCCTTACAAACATTCAGTAAATATAATCATCGCAAACTTCTGTCTACACACTCTCTTTGTAAGATATCAAGGGTGACTTACTGATAAGGTGGCACTATTATAAGGACATTGTTGATAAGGGCAAGAGTAAACTGACATTTTTTAACATAGGGCGAAAGCATACATGCCCATGAGACATGACGCGAAATACGGAAGGCGCGAATAGAAATGATGAATATGACTTCGCAACTTGTCATCAGTTTTTATTTACATTACGATATCCTTCCACACCAAACCCCGTTAAGTTTTTTTTCTTTTATCTTATGACGTAATTTTTAGCCCTTTTCTCAAAACTCTTGTCTGAAGGGGATTTGGCCTATAATTTTTTCGTCTTACGAAGTCTTTTGGTGATTGACACATGGAAAGGAACAAGACGGCGAGAGAAATTTTCTTGTACCTTACATGACATAAAGTTTGGCCCTTTTTCAAACCTTCGGGGTCTTACTGTAACCAAAAGCACCCGGTTTGACGCGCAAGACTTTTTCTTACGTTCCCGCCGACCTGCACCAGATATAGGGGTGAAACAATTTGTACCTCATGACGTGATTTTTTCATGTGCTAGCTCTCTGTCCAGTACTAACTCCAAAGGATAGATAGTTTTTTTTGTTCCCTTCGTGTAACGTTTCCTTTTTCTCGGTAGTGGTAAACACAACACTCGAAACATTCTGCTCGATCGCCTGAAGGCAAGACAACACAGAGCAGCAAGCAAGCAAGGGCTACCTCTCTTAGAACGATTGGGTGCTGCCAAGTTTCAAGCTACGTCTTATCAGCAACATGCAAAGTTGAGTAACAGTAGCGAGACAGGTGCAATTATTCCGGTGCAATTACCGGGGTATAAAATCATATGATAGCACAATAATATTTTACGTTTCACTTCTAGACAGTATTTTCTGTGAATCGAAGCAAAATAGAAAAATCTATTATTAACAAGAGTCAGGGCCGGCTTTAAGCCGATTGGACCGATTGATCCTAACCGGGCCCTGCGCCTAAGGGTGCCCCGTGCTATTGCCGTCTACTCTACCCTCCAGTCTAACCTACTCTCTAGTAACGTTTTAACAACGTATTGGGCCGCAGAGTAAACAAGTGTGTTGTGGTCCCTATGACTAAATTTTGTTCCTAGTACATGTACTTAATACATGGCATTTTGCTCGCGGGGCCCCGGCCAAGTGGTCATGGTACCGTTAAGACGGCACTGCTACTCTCGGTTTTCAAGTACACAACATACGTATTGCAATACATGTACATCCGTGGACTCCACAAGGGAGGGTATGGCCTCTCCCTAACAAGTAAATGAATAGTTTGTATTAAGTTACCGGGCATAAGCAAAAATTTTCTGAATTAAATGCTATAGTAGTTTCTTTATTTTTTTACGCTTACAACTTTTGTTGTAAAAATAGATATTACGTCCAGGGAGTATTCTGCAGTGTTTCTACAAGAAAAAATGTTTCTCTGCCACTTTGGTTGTAAACCCTTAATTACGGAGAGAGCTAATTAAAAAGTAATTACTGGAATCAGTCATCCTCCTTGCCCTTTTATTATCCCTATCTCCGTAATTAAGCGTTTTCGATCAAAGTTGCTGATTTTTTCTAGCATTGAAGTTCTTAACACACATGCGAAGTTAGAGCTCCTTCGTGGCTAAGCGGTTAGCGTATGCACCTTTGGCGTGGGAGACCCGGATTCCATTCCCGTTGGGAGCTCACGTGGTTCGGATTCCACGTTACTCAGTAGGTCCATGTCTCATATAGCCTCGCTGCTTAACAGGACGTTAAACTCAAAATCAACTCACTCAACATAAGCGAAGTTTTGAGGTTTTTCCTGGAACATCCTGTATATGAATACGTTATTGCATATATGAATACGTTTACACATACATTTGTAAATTATGTGTTTGAATGTTTAGTATCACACACATGTATTTCTTTAATTAAAACTTAGAATTTATCTTATTAACAACTTTTTACTTTAAATCTCAAATTACATTTACTCCTGTCAGCCAAGGGCGCACATTAGGGGGGCAACGTGGGGCGCTCGCCCGCTAGAAGAAATCGTACTTCAGAATATCGAAAACTTAATTGAATTTTTAAAATAGTTACAACAAAATTTGAAACTATATCTGAAATGTCCATATACGTGCCCCCCCTTGGAAACTACAACATGGGCGCCCTTGCTGTCAGCAGTTAATCATCATAATTATCATAGCAGAAAATCTGAGGGTGATATCGGTGCGAAAAAACGGATTGCATTTTCGTTTTCAGGATATGTGAGTTAGTAACGATTGTGTTGTTTTATCTCTGCATATTTTTGAAACTTGAAATTTGTAGATACTGTAGTCTATGTGTTGTCAGTGCTTTAAAGCTTATTACTGAAACTATATGTAAAAATATATAAGTAAATAAATATATAAATAAATAAATTGAATCCGGGGCTGCTATTACTTACGTTATAGAGAGTTTTAAATTTAGGTTTCGCTCTACATTTCTTGCTTCCTCGCTAACCTTACTAATCAACAAAAATAATTGAAAGAGGGAGCTAATGTAAGTTATGTGCAGAACGATACTGAAGTACACCCGTCGCGTCGACAGATTTACATTTGTTTGTGTCACAAAATTAAAAAAAAAAAAAAAAGTGTCACTCGTGTGCGTTTTCGTGTTGTAAACACATTTGATTGTACTCATGCCCAGTGAAAGGAATAACTCAAATCCTAGGACAACAGTTTAACTGACGTGAAACCTAATGCATAAATTGTCATTGAACCCAGCAGCGTTGCCAGGTTTCGGAGGGGGTTCGGGAGTCCTCCAGGAATTTTTTTTTGGCAGTGTGTGGATTCGAAACGCAATTTTCGGCTTTATTGTAATGACTTAAATCTTTCGGGGGTCCGGGGGTTCTCCCCTAGAAACTTTTAGCAATATTTACACTGGAAACGGAATTTAAGGCTTTATTTTAACAGCTTTTTACAATTTCCGGGAGGTGGTAAACAGACTCCATGACCCTCCCGCTGGCTTCGCCATTGCATTGAACTCAGTGTCTACTAAATATTAAATTGAACTATTACTCATTTGAGTAATTTGTGCGTGTAGTAAAGTTGTGAACTTATTTGTTTTGAAGTGATGTGAACAACATGGCAGGTTTTCCAAAGAATCTGATTTTACTTGAGACAGTGTTGTAAATAGATAGTAATAGGACATTGACCATAAGAGCTCCGAAAAACCCACTCGGACTTCCAGTAATTTCTGTTTTGAGAACTGAACAAAGGATAATACCACAATTTCATTCCACTATTTTATTCATTCTCTCATCATCACCGTTTCTTTTAGCATACCCGGCATAACCATAGAATTTAAAACTCAAATATTTCATTTCATTCTGTTACCTTTATTTCATCTTTTGGCAAACGCTCACAAGTTATTTCGCCCAAAACCTTGCTTTCCTTGTAGCTTTTGAACTAATAGTTATATCTGTTTTCAGCTAGTGTATTTTATATTTGCAACTTGTAAAACATTTCTTCCTAACACAATTTGAAAGGAAATGAGATGAAAAATAGTTACATTAAAGTGTTCTCAGTCTCGGGGTGAAGTTAAAAGAACATGACACAAATCACAGCTCAGAAATAAATTAGTGTTAGCGTATTACTCGAAACCACTTGACTTTTCCTCATTGCAAGTGACACTTTTGGGTCACTTGCTGGTTTTTATGTTTAAATAAAGCTTTTAATTTATATATTGTTTTATATCAGTATATTGGTATTGATTTATATATTTTAAGTTATTATTATTATTAGGTTAAGAAATCCAGATCTGGTCATTGGTGATTAATTATTGTTATTATTAATTGTATGTAAATGTAATTGTTGTATTTACTATGTATATTTATATTATTTCTATTTTCTGCTATTACAAAAAATACCTCTAGTAAAAAGAATAGTTAGATAGCAACTCTGTTTCAGAGAATAACATATTTAAAGTGTTCAGAGAAAGCTTCTTTTTGGTAGAACACCCTCCTCCCTACCACTCGTTTTTTCTACATAGCTTATGATATGATAGCATTCCTATATAAACGGAAGATTTTTACAGGGAAGGGTTTCAGTTGACCGTCAGTCTTGGGGGAGACTTCGAACAGTTTTCAAAAATGTAGTCTATAGGAAGGACTCGGTTCGGTGAGCCGAGTGGGAGCTTTTTTCTACCCGTAAGAGAATATCATACTTCAAGTAAATGAAGGGGGAGTATTACGGAGGTCTTGCTTAGACTCGTTAGGTTCTCCGAGTCTTAAATAGGGCAGAACGCATGAGCTATATTAGGTTCTAACTTCTAGTACGTTTTCATTTTTAAGGGACTTCTTTCTTGGACTAAAATGAGGTTCTGTGAGAAGAAGGGATATAGAAAAATAATTCTTATACTAATTCAAGAAACAGAATGTTGCTAGGGAATTAGGCCCCGTAAAATAGGGACAGGATTTGATCCTTGAAATGCTACATTCCATATTTAGGTGGATATGGCATTTAGATTAACAATTCCCTGATACTAGAATTTTTGAGTACGTGTTCAAAACTGAAGCTGTATACGGTTTTGGTCGGTTATAAGGTAATTTGTTCCTCTTGCAGGACACAATAGTTTTTTTAATGAATACTCTGAACACAGATTCCTGGGTTCGATCCCTCGAAGTGGACTCGTAAGAGGCTACTGATAGAGCTTTTAGATTTTTTAAAATCACATCTCCTAATTCAGGGAGTATGGTTCTTACCTAACCTTTACATCCCAGATCTATTTAAGGATCTTTCGTTACTATAAGGCGAACTCATTCTCCTTACCTACCTATCCCTATAATAAATTTTTAGATAGATATCCTTCTAGTGCATCTCCTAGTTAAGGGAGTACACGAAATAGGGTCGTAGGCCAGGGCTTTTGATGTAGTGAGTCAATGCCCTTTATAAGTTAAGGTTGACAGAGGACGCTTTTAGTGAGGGCTAACCCTTCTGTCTGCCACATGCACATAATTAGAGAAACCTTAGCTTTATAAAGTGTACTAAAACTAGAGGAATTAGAGAAGAAAGAAAGGGAAATACCAACAGGTATTTCTCATGCGCTTTCAAAGATAGATATTTCATAGAATTATCAACTTTTTCTAAATAAACTTTTAATAGAGGTAACTCATGTGTTATGATTTCATATGTAGATAAGATCCTGAGTTATAAACCTGTTTATTAAGTTAATTACCCTAGAAATTGCTTATTTTGTTTTAAGATACGAGTCTGAATATAATCTATATATATAAAAGAGAACGTACAAATCCTTTGTTCCCTCATCACGCTAATACGGCTGAACCAATTTCTTTCATTCTTGGGGGGTTATTAGGATTTGGACCCTAGATTGTTTTTATCATATCACTTTAATTTTTAATTACCAGTGTCTTGAGATAATTGACGATTCAAGTGTCCATAACGTACAAATCCTTTGTTAGTTCATCATAGGTAAAAATAAACGTATTTATATGCAACCCGCATGACCGTGTCACTCGGCGGGTTAACATAAATGACAGGCGATATAATGTTAACATTTACTGCAAGCATATTTCACGGGTATTAAACACATGAGATATGGAGTTGTGCATTTAAATTTTCATTTCAACCCAGCGAAGCGGGTAATATATGCTAGTTTATTATATTCTATTTTATTTTTTAAAGTTTGTCGAAAATTTTGTGATAGAGACACGAATAGCTATAGCTCACAGTCTGACGGATTTCAGCGTTACATATAATAAGTAACTTGAATCATTTATTATAATTTTTTTTCCCACAAACATCATGCTCACTCTTTTTTTCACTTTTGTGTTAATTCTTTGCTTCACAAACGACATTCAACTCAGGTCACGGCGAATGATTGGAAGCTAAATCTCTTGCAATGTTTGAATATATTTTTCGAAGAAATCAAATGCTCCGTTTTAGTCATAATATCTTACAAGGCTGAATTCACGTTTAATATACACCGTGATCAAAAGTACCCGGACACCTGTCTGAAAATGACTTAAAGTTCGTGGCGCTCTGCATCGGTACTGCTGGAATTCAATATGGTGTTGACCCACCCTTAGCCTTGATTACGGCTTCCACTCTTGCAGGCATACTTTCAATCAGGTGCTGGAAGGTTTCTTGGGGAATGGCAGCCCATTCTTTACGGAGTGCTGAACTGAGGAGATGTATCGATGTAGGTCGGTGAGGCCTGGCACGAAGTCGGCTTCCAAAACATTCCAAAGGTGTTCTATAGGATTTAAGACAGGACTCTGTGCAGGCCAGTCCATTACAGGAATGTTACGGCCGTGTAACCACTCCACCACAGGCCGTGCAGTATGAACAGGTGCTCGATAGTGTTGAAAGATGCAATCGCCATCCCAGAATTTCTCTTCAACAGTGGGAAGCAAGAAGGTGCTTAAAACATCAATGTAGGCTTGCACTGTGAAAGTGCCACGCATAACAACGAGGAGTGCAAGCCTCCTCCAAGAAAAACACGACCACACCATAACACCACCACCTCAGAATTTTACTGTTGGCACTACACACGCTGACAGATGACGTTCACCGGGCATTCACCATACCCACATACTGCCATCAGATCGCCACATTGTGTACCGTGATTCGTCACTCCACACAACGTTTTTCCACTGTTCAATTGTCCAATGTTTACGCCCCTTACACCAAACGAGGCGTCGTTTGACATTTACCTGCGTGATGTGTGTGGCTTATGAGCAGCCCTCGACCATGAAATACAAGTTTTTTCACCTCACGCCTAACTGTCATAGTACTTGGAGTGGATCCTGATGCAGTTTGGAATTCCTGTGTGATGGTCTGGATAGATGTCTGCCTATTACACTTTACGACCCTCTTCAACTGTCGGCGGTCTGTGTCAGTCAACAGACGAGGTCCGCCTGTACGCTTTTGTGCTGTACGTGTCCCTTCACGTTTCCGCTTCACTATCACATCAGACACAGTGGACCTAGGGATGTTTAGGAGTGTGGAAATCTCGCATGCAGACTTCTGACACAAGTGACACCCAATCACCTGACCACGTTCGAAGTCCGTGAGTTCCGCGGAGCGCCCATTCTGCTTTCTCACGATGTCTAATGACTACTGAGGTCGCTGATAATGACTACATGGCAGTAGGTAGCAGCACAATGCACCTAATATAAAAACGTATGTTTTTCGGGGTGTCCGGATACTTTTGATCACATAGTGTAGCTTCTGATACGAAATGGACGCAAGACACTAGTCCAACCAACCAATCTCACATCCAGTAAGTGTTTAGATAATACATTAAAGACGCAAAGAGTTCCAATGCCATTAATATATGATATTAAACAACACGCTCAAAATAATAGAGATTCATCTTACCGTTAGAATGGAGAAATGTTTCTTTCTTAGGTCCAGGGTCTTAAGGAAGTGGCTGTACCAGTGATCACAACATAATGTACCTTGGATCACTCACTTCATGTAGGCGGAATTATAAGAAAAGAAACAATAAATTCGGCTTTTTGTAAACATTTTACATTACACACCTTATTGCAAATTTTGCATTACTTTTTGCATGACTATCTTTTAGATATGTATGTTTTGTATCAGGTGATATGAAACTGTTTGAATAGCATTCTTCATGACTTTAAGGTCTACAGTATTTCGTTTTCCCTTGTTTTACTTCGTGATATTGTTCTGCAATAAAATTTATCAATAAATATAGCATTATATACAGGGCCGCAATTCCCATTAGGCCAAATAAGTTCGTGCCTAGAGCGCAAACTCTTTTAAGGGCGTGAAATTTAGTAGTTATAACCTTTTCCAAAACACTTTGAGTTACAAACTTAAAAAGAGCAAATTAAGGATCTTTTACGTTAGATAGAAGCCAGTGCCCTTCAAATCTATGTTGTAATAAATACAAAAACAGTCATCTACATTAACAAAAAAGCACCCCGCATCTCCTCAGTAACGATACAACACGCTTCTTTTCCTATACCAGGAATGGTCTCCACGCCCCTTCAATTAATTTGGAATCAAAGGAAGGGGGTGGGTGCCAGCATATTTGTTGGGGGAAGGGGTCGCCGAGGTTCTAAATGCGGAACTGACCGTGTACCTGTAGCCCCGATGAAGACGGGCAATAAGTGTCGCACGATCAATCCGCGACTATGTCCTGTGTTGTTGATGCGAGGTCGTGTAGGCATTGCAGTGACAGTTGGCATTATTGGCAGCAGAAACAAATCTGTGGATAGCTAGTGATGGCCAGACGAATCCGGATCTCGAATATCCGGATTCTATAAGATTCGGATCTCGGATACGGATCCGAAATTTCGGATCTTGGATCCGGATCCGGAATTTCGGATCTTGGATCCGGATCAGGATATCCGGATCTTGGATAAGGATCCAGAATTTCGGATCTTGGATCCGGATCCGGATATCCGGATCTTGGATCCGGATTAGGAATTTCGGATCTTGGATCCGGATCCGAAGTTTTGGATCTTGGATCCGGATCCGAAGTTTTGGATCTTGGATCCGGATATTCGGTTCCTGGATCCACACCCGAAATTTCGAAGTTCAGATTTCGACTCCTGTTTTGAATATTTTAGGCCTTAGATTGAGAACCAGAACTAAAATATCCATATGTATAAAATTTACTAGGTGAATTTTATCTAACTCTGTGGGAAGACAATTCAATTTAAATGACAAAAGATTACATCAAAATCTCATTTTCACATTTTTCGGGATTAGACCACTGTTGCGCACACCCCATCATTTAGCCTTTAGTAGGCCTATATCTTTAAACGTACTACAAGTATGCCACTTTCATCTCAAGTCAGTAGTTGTATAGATCTGCCTTATATTAATCGAGTTAGGATTAAAATTCGATTGTTTGTGAGACCTATGATAATATTTTCAGACTGAGTTATAACGTTGAAAAACTGCATAGTAATGTTGCATATTTTCTTTGTGCCACATTGGAATTTAATGTAGTCTATCTTATACAGTCGGCTCTTATGATCAATTCAATGATCTGAACTCCTGCAGCATTACGCTAAAATCATGGATGTCTGAATATTCGCCATCATTTCTATTTTTTTTTTTATTACGAGCAAAATAAATATCATAAGTGGTATTTTACATAATACATATAGACGCGGATCAGTCAGTTGATTGCTTAAAGTTTATAGCAAAGCTATTATATTTCTAAGACACTGGCGGCCTTAGGACAAAATCCATGGCTTTCCCATAAAATCTTAAATCTCTCTCTATATAAAGGGCAAAGTCCTGAGTGACTGAGTGAGTGAGTGATAGATCACCGTACAGGCCAAATCGCTTAAGCTACAAACTTGAAATTTGGACAGTTTATAGGCTTTGTGACGTAGGATACCACTAAGGAAAGACTTTGGGAAATTCGACGAGGAAGGGGGGAAATGGGGTGGAAAATATTGATGATTCTTGACGTTAGATACTTCAAATTTGGTATTTGGGTTTCTCTGTGAAAATAATTTGATACTTGTTTAAGTGTTTTTTGATATTTAAATTAGAAGGGGCAGGGAAGATGTAGAAAGTAAAAGAAGGGGTGGTAATTGCAATTATTGCAATTAGTATAATAATATGCCTATATCTCGGAAACTTAAAGGATTAGAAACATGGAATTTGGTATTTGGACTTCTCACTTAAAATAATTAGATACGTGTTTCAACGTTTTTTTATATATGTGGCCCAGAAGGGAAGAAAAAGGGCAAGAAGAAAATTAAGTATGGATTACAATTATTGTATTAATATGTTCAATCTTTTAAGGTTAGAGACTTGAAATTTGGTATTTGCATTTCTCATTGAAAATAATTTGACATTCAGTGTTTTTTGACGTTTTAGTAAAAAGGAAAAGAAAAGAGATGGAAAGGAAAGAGGGTGGGGATTGTAATTTTTATAATAACATGTCGATATCTGGGAACCTCTGAAGGTTAGGAGCATAGAATTTGGTATTTGGACTTTACATTTGAAATAATTAGGTATGTACTTAAGCGTTTTTTTATGTATGTCTTAGAGGGGCGGGGAGAAAAGACTTTTATATCTCGGAATCCTGGAATGTTAGAGAAATGAAACTTCTTATTTGAACAAAAATTCGTTATGAAATGAAATCCTTGAGTTCTATGTCCTACGCTTATGCCGGTTAGGCTAAAGGAGACGGTGATTATGAGGAATAAATGAAATGAAGAAAGTGGGAGGAAACGGAAAACCCCGAGAAAACCCACGAGCACGGTGTTTGTCCACCACAAAGTCCACACGGCGCGAGCTGGGATCGAACCAGGGACCCCAAGCACCGGAGGTGAACGCTCTACCACTGAGCCACCACCCTCCGACTTTTCGCCCTCCCCCTGCATCCGCCTGTGTGTTTACATGAATGATATAGCTCCTTATACAACCTATGCAGAGTTAATAGTAGTGGATTACTGTAGCTGTTAAAATAATTTTCTAAAAAAAACACTAGTACTTCTCATTTTCTTTCTATAGTAACAACCATTCGTTGTCCTACGAATACTTTAACTTTTATACAATTTGTATTTCGGACTTCCATTACGAGTAGCACCAGTAGAACAGGTCCGTATATCATGCGTGGAAGCAGATTCACAGCATTTAATAAACATAACCATAGTTATACAGAGTCCAAATCTCAGTCCCAAAATTGTAATGTTTATTTCTATTACCAGGATACAAGGGCAATATTACAGCTGTCTGCTTTCTAACGATCCGGATTATAGGATACATCCGTTATCTCATAACCATTTTACTTCCTTTCTAACGATCCGGATTATAGGATACATCCGTTATCTCATAACCATTTTACTTCCTACACCAAGTACCTTGATTATTTATTACAAAGCATTCGACGTATATACTTCAATTATTAATAATATTTCTCATTCATTTCTTTAAAACAGCAACGTATTGGTACATGACATCCATCTCGTATTTTGAACATAAGCTGTAATATTAGCCTTCTATATTTAAGAAACTCCATATTATTTAATAACATAGTTATTTCATACAAAATATAACTTAATAATTTAGCATTGGGAATCATCTGGGATACGGAAGTAGGCGGGGTTAGGCTCTTAGCAATTCATATTATATTGATTGATATTTCTTGAACACATCTTACCATATATGTTAATTTTCCGCACAAAAGAATATGATTATCACTATTTTATAGAATTTAACTTAGATAACACCTCAAATTGTTTTAAAAACGTCAAATTAATTCGTTTAGTACATTTATTAATCTTCTCTGTTCACGTAGACATTCAGTGTATATCTTTCAATCGATCAATAATTAGAAAAAGATAAAAATGCATATATACAGAATTTAAAGCACTTTCCGCCCAGTGATTCATTTAGTATCCCAGAAAACTATAATTTATCGACTCATTTTAATAAAATTTGTTTTGTAGATTAATGGTAACGTATTAAAATTAATAACAATAACCTTAAAATTAAATGAACAAGTATTTAGAATAAAATAAAACAATCAATAATCACAATGTGAAACAAAACAAACATAATTTGAAACGATCGATTTTCAGATCGTTACAATTCCCCGGCTTCACCAAAAATTTTATGATCTTTATAGAGCAACATAAAATTTTCACCTTCAATTATTCATAGTTATCTTACATTTATCTTTTTTTCTCAAGACTGAATAAACTAATAGAAATTACAAACTAAACAACAATTTTAAAAACTGTAACATTAATAACATAGAATTTACTTTATACAAGTTCTTTTCTTTATATCATATGTCACCTTTCAATTTATTTCGTTTCTTCCCCGTATATTGTCTTCCTTTTAATTGCTTAGACTTCTTTCTGCTATATTTCCTGATACTGTTTTCTTGTGACTTCTTTACTTTCCTCTTCCGATGTTTCCACTGTCTTCTTTCATCTGGATTTTTTCTTTTTATCCTCTTGTATTTTCTTGTCTCTTCTTTGAACTTCTTTCGTGTCTTCTTTTGATTCCTCAGTTTTCTTTTCCTTTTTCTACGCTTCCGATTTCTGATGATGATTTCTGTCAGTGTCTTTCTTCTTTTTCGTCTTCTAATCTTGTTTTCCTTTTTCTTCTTTCTTTTCCTCCAGCTTCTATTTTTCCATATTATCGTATTATTTCTTTTCTCCAACTGTTGTATTGTGGTTTGTTCTTTGTATTGCTTTATCTTCTTATGAGGTCTTTCGACTAATCCATTTGATGTTTTCGTCCTTTTACAAGATACAGTTTTAACACCCGTACTTTCATCGTATACTGTGACATCTTCAATTACATTTGTTGTCCATTGGGCAGTGTTCATCAGAATGGCTTCTATTAATCCGTCACCAGATTGATCCTTTTGTCCACTCACTTCTTCACTTAGTTGGTTCAAACGGATATCGATAGTTGGTACCTCAGTTCTCAAATCCTCCTTCAACTCTTGTCTGCAGTTAATAAGTTCCTGTTCAGTCTCAATCATTCTTTTATTCATCCGCTCTTCCAACTTCTGCCAATGAAGTTCAAGATTCTTATTCTGATCCTCAAATTTCTTTTCCAAATTTTTATTCATACTTCTCATCTGATCCTCAAAAGTTTTGTTCAAACGCGTCATCTCCTGCCACAGTTTTGTTAAAATTGCTTCAGATCCTATATTACTACTTTCAGCAACTTCTTCTTCCTCTTCAGAAGCCTCATCAACCTCTACTAGTGACTGACTACTTTTACTGGTACATCGATTACAACACCAAGTGTTTAATAATTCTTATAACTTGGTTGAATCCAGCTTTTCGCAGGACACATGAAAATAATTACTGCAAGTACTGCACATTATACTATTATCAGTATCCTCTCCAGTTACTTCCACACCTTCACAACACATATACATTAAATTGTCTCTGCTTTTAGCAGTTTTATCGCCTTTATTCTTCCTTACCATATTATTCATATAATGTTCTGCCTACTTCCGAAGTCCCAAAATCTTCTCAAAAACTTTTTTTTTCTGGTATCCACTATCCTGAACGCTGATATCATTTCAGATCACTGTCGTTATATTCTGACTCTGGATCTGTGACTAGTAACGACATGTGTCTTCAAAGTCCGGTAACACGGTCGCCATTTTCTGTGACTAGTTAAAATTATTTTCCTAAAACACTCACTAGTACTACCCATTTCTATAGTAACAACCATTCGTTGTCCTACGAATACTTTAACTTTTATACAATTTGTATTTCGGACTTCCATTACGAGTAGCACCAGTAGAACAGGTCCGGATATCATGCGTGGAAGCAGATTCACAGCATTTAATAAACATAACCATAGTTATACAGAGTCCAAATCTCAGTCCCAAAATTGTAATGTTTATTTCTATTACCAGGATACAAGGGCAATATTACAGCTGTCTGCTTTCTAACGATCCGGATTATAGGATACATCCGTTATCTCATAACCATTTTACTTCCTTTCTAACGATCCGGATTATAGGATACATCCGTTATCTCATAACCATTTTACTTCCTACACCAAGTACCTTGATTATTTATTACAAAGCATTCGACGTATATACTTCAATTATTAATAATATTTCTCATTCATTTCTTTAAAACAGCAACGTATTGGTACATGACATCCATCTCGTATTTTGAACATAAGCTGTAATATTAGCCTTCTATATTTAAGAAACTCCATATTATTTAATAACATAGTTATTTCATACAAAATATAACTTAATAATTTAGCATTGGGAATCATCTGGGATACGGAAGTAGGCGGGGTTAGGCTCTTAGCAATTCATATTATATTGATTGATATTTCTTGAACACATCTTACCATATATGTTAATTTTCCGCACAAAAGAATATGATTATCACTATTTTATAGAATTTAACTTAGATAACACCTCAAATTGTTTTAAAAACGTCAAATTAATTCGTTTCGTACATTTATTAATCTTCTCTGTTCACGTAGACATTCAGTGTATATCTTTCAATCGATCAATAATTAGAAAAAGATAAAAATGCATATATACAGAATTTAAAGCACTTTCCGCCCAGTGATTCATTTAGTATCCCAGAAAACTATAATTTATCGACTCATTTTAATAAAATTTGTTTTGTAGATTAATGGTAACGTATTAAAATTAATAACAATAACCTTAAAATTAAATGAACAAGTATTTAGAATAAAATAAAACAATCAATAATCACAATGTGAAACAAAACAAACATAATTTGAAACGATCGATTTTCAGATCGTTACATTACTAATTACAAAGATACATGTTACTGCTCGAGGCTCCATATGGTATTTTGTATACACATACAGTACATTAATACATTGATTTTGATACATTAATTGCCATTTAGAACTTCATCTCTACTACAATTCTTAATTCTAACTGGAGTGGTACGGTCACAGAGAAACGTATTTTTAAAGAAAGAAAAAAAAGCTTATCAAGAGCAAGAAAAGGTAGTTGCTCCTTAATTTGATTTGATCTATATTTTATGGGCTGTTCTATTAGCAATGGCCTAGCCCATCACGACTAGGAAATGGCCTCATTCAGTGACCACAATAACTCAGAAAGAATTAGAAAAGTAAGCAGCCTGAGTCTAATGAAGAAGCTTGGGCTTGAGACTAAGGTTTCATCCCAGCATTTGACTAGTGTTACAGAAAACAAAGGACAAATTTCCATGAGGACGACCGCTTTAAAAAAGATTTACTACCTTTTCGGTCAAGTATTTCCACTAGAATCGAATCTGACAGTGAGATTGCTCTCACCTAACTCGACAGTTTTACTCAATCAAATTTGGAGTAATTGTGACATATTAAGGCACGAAAACCAAATATCAACAGAATGAAGAGAACGCAAGGCTGTCACACGATCAGATACCAAAAGTGTCTTAAAATCTTATTTTAAGCATAGGAATGAAAATCACTTTGTCAATAATTTCGAAAATTTTGCTGATTCGGAACACCCGAATTTTCTGACACGGAGTTTCGAATCCGAATCCAAGATCCGGTTTTTCAGGTCCGGATCCAAGATCCAAAATTTCGGATCCGGATTTTCGGATCCGGAACCAAGATTCGGTTCCCCGAATCCGGATCCAAGATCCGAAATTTCGGATCCGGATCCAAGATCCCGATTTTCGAATCCGGATCTAAGATCCGTTTTTTCGGATCCGGATCCAAGATCCGAAATTTCGGATCCGGATCCAAGATCCTGATTTTCGGATCCGGATCCAAGATCTGATTTTCGGATCCGGATCCAAGATCCTGATTTTCGGATCGGGATCCAGGATTCGGATTTTCGGATCCGGATCTGGCCATCCCTAATGGATACGCATTCAAGATCGAATTTCACAGGAAACTAGTTGCTTTCGTATAGTTAGTTTATAACTTTGTAAAGAAGAAAAGGAATTAATTCCCATTTCTTTATGTTCGAAAAGCAATGGGAATACAACACTCGGGTACATCAGCTTATTGATTTTAGATAGGCCTACGACTTGGGAAATATTGTACAATATTCTTACCGAACTCGGCATATACCAAAATAGCTAATTAGATTAGTAAAGATATGTTTAAATAAAACTCAAAGAAAAGTCCGGGTAGGAAAACATTTTGCCATGATCTTTCACATACAGAAGGGACTAAAACAATGAGATGCACTGAGAGAGGGAGGAAATAATGAGAGAGGGACTAAAACAATTATTATTCAAATTTGTTCTGGAATATGCTATAAGGAAAATTAAATATAGCAACAAGGCCTTAGAGCTTAATGGCATTCAGCAGGTTATGGCTTATGCTGATCATGTCAAACTGATAGGAGATGATGTGAGGACAATTGAAAGACATGCAGAGGTTTTATTAAATGCCTGCAGGGATATGGACTTAGAAGTAAATACAGAATAAAACTAAATACATGACAATGCACCGTGATCACAATACTCAAGTAATGGATACGTTAAAATATCAAACAATACTTTCGACATAGTAGACCTTTTCAAATATCTAGGATCCACATTATCAGACCAGAATCATATCCGTGAAGAAGTTAAATGTCGATTGAAAGCATTGAATTCAGTCCAAACTCTTTTGTCTTCGTGAATTCTCTAAAAAGAAAAACAAGTTGAAGCTTAAAATATATAAAACAGTTATTATGCCTCTTGGACTGTATGGTTGCAAAACTTGCTCAATTACTGTGAGGAAAGAACGCAGACTGAAAGTATTCGAAAATAAAATCCTGTGGCGAATATTCGGACCAAGAGGGATGAAAATGGTGAATGGCGGAAACTTCATAACGATTAACATAATTTATACCATTTACCTAACATTGTTAGAGTCATTAAGGCTAGGAAGTTCAGGTGGGCAGGTCATGTAGCGAGAATGGAAGAAAGTAGAACCACTTTAAAGATATTAATTGGAAAGCAAATCAGGAAAAGACCATTAGGAAGACCTAGGCGTATGTGGAAGGACAAAATTAAGATGGATCTCACAGAAATAGGAGTACAAAGGACAATTGGCTAAAGACAGAACTCAATGAAGAGCTTTTTTGAATACGGCTTCGAATCTCCGGGTTCCATAGGCCACAGAATTCGTCAAGTCAGTTAGTTATGAAGAAGAAAATGAGGCGTTACTGGAGTAATCCTTACGTAAACTTCACCTACCTGAAAGACCTTCACATCTATATTTATAGAATTGAAATAGCAGTGAACCAAAATGTTTCATATTTTTTCACATAAACGTAAATTCATTGGATGAACTGTTGTTGGTAAACTACACTGGAAGATAACTTTACTTGAAAGGTTTCATAGTGCTGTTGCAATTGATGGATCTGAAGTCCGAGTGCTTTGTTTTTTTCTATTATTTTTTATGCTATTGTTTAAAAATAAACGCCCTCCATCGTAAGCAGGCACAAATTATAAAGTACTACACTTCATATTTTCGTGGCTATATGATTACTGTACAAACCTTTGGTGTGGGAGAGCAGGATTTGATTCCTGGGAGAAAATCAAGTCCTCATAATTCTACGTAAACTATAGAACCACGTCTCACATAGCTTCAGTGCTTAATACGGGTAAACTCCAGACCAATCAATTAACCAATCATAAACAATGGAAAATATGACATTGAAGAGTGATTAAAACAAGCTTACATGTCTGGAGTTTAATGTAATTTTTACTGTCAAAACTTTGTGTGATGTGTCCAACGTAGGATCCAAATCACATGAGCTCATGGCGGAAATCAACCCCAGGCGTCCCGCACAAAAGACAAGTGCCCAGAAGAAGTAAAACGCTGTTTATAATTTAATCGTTTGGATTCAAAATTGAAATAGTTCACTTTCCTGTAACATTTACGAGTTAGGATAATAATTCATCAAAATTTCTTCAATTTCCGTGCTTAACATTTTCTGAAGCGTCTATGGATGGAATTCCAATACTCTGTCCCTTTGGGAGAACGTATTCGTAAATTTAACAAATATTGGATATTGGTTAAGTTTTAATATACTTTTCTTTAATTACATAAAGGATATTAGTCGTGCATGAAAAAGGAATGAGGCCGCGGTAGTTCAGTCGTAGAGCGTTCACCAATGCAACGTGGGGTTTCCGGTTCGATGCCAGCTTGCGCCAAGTGGCTTTATGGAGGACAAACACAATGTGTGTGGTTTTTCTTAGGGTTATCACGTCTCTTCCCACTTTCTTCAATCACTTCATTTATTCTTACCATCGTCATGCACTTTATCCTATCCGGCATAAGTATGGGACGTAAAATTCAAATATTTTATTTTCCTTTTCTTTTTAGCAAGTCTTCTTCTTTACGACTTACCACACTAATATTCAATAACATTAATACAACTGTACGCAACTGATTCTTAATCGTAGTAACGAAATGCTGTTTTTTTTTCTGTCAATAATATTATGTTTTTATACAAATGGAAATTGTAATAACGTATATTTTAATGAAATTATATTACGTTTAAAAGTTCTGTCTTTTAAATTATAATCCAATCTATTAAGTTAGCATTCAATAAGTTATTGCAACTGTACGATACATGTGCGCCGACTACGTGGGTGCTCCGAGGCTCTAGCACCCACACAAATAATCTTATGGGCGAGCCGCAGCCACGAGATTTTTAATTTGATAGAAATAAAATAAAATAAACATTTCTCACTTGATTGCCATTACCAAAAAATAATAAGCAATTAAAACATTGAGATGGAAGTTAAAATTTCTAACCTCTAAAACATAATTGTTTGTTTCAAATGTGTTTGTGCAAAGGCAACCAAACAGCACACTTAAGGGCAGGACATGCCGAAGAAACCTTGCGATCGACGTCGAGGTTTAAGTCGCGGTCGCACCCTCGATACTAGCACATAAACATGGATTCAAATGGGTAAGCGCATGCCGATGACGTACGCTACATGACGACCTAGAGGTCGACCGCGAGGGTGAATTAGTGGTCGCGATGATGAACAACTGAGTTTGTTTTGACATCGATGTTCAGCGGAAGCATTACTGTGGCTCGTATTTTCATTGGTTCTCCCTGAAGCGCTGCACGGAATAAACAAGTCTTCATTTGTTTAGAAGTTCGTCTGTAGCGGATTGAGTGTGTCTATGCTCAAGGTTTTGCTGCACTGTTATATTTGATTAGGGCCAGTCCTACAATATCCTGATATTCTTTCTGATTACTATCAGTGAGAATTAGATATCAGGAAGTTGTCAGTTACTTTAACCCGTGGTTCGTTCTACAATATACTGTGCCTGATATATACTCTGTCAGATAGTTAACCCGAATCAAGGTTTTAACGGACCATTTGATTGGTTGGTTTTCTGTTGCTCATACAGAAAACAATTGAAACGTCAAGTGCGTTTTCAGAATGCTTGTTTAAATTATCCTATTGAAAACATGGGAAACAGAAATGAGTACCGGTATTTTTTCTTATGCACGTTATTGTCCAGGGGTACACTATCGTAAAGGCAAACACAAACTTAAGTAATAAACACTTTTTAGGCTACACTTACATATGCATTGGTACTATATACATAGAAATATTGCTGTTCGTCCTTACAACCTAAGAAGTATTACTAAAATATATAACGTTATATATTACACTCGTTATATATTACACTCCATTTTCGTTATATATTACACTCCATTTTATAATACTACACGCATGGGCGGCGATTAGGGGGGCAAAGGGGGGCAGTTGCCCCCCCCCCACTTTTTTGAAGTGACCCATTAATGTATATATCTAGTTTCATTTGGAAATGTAAAGTTATTGTATGTATTACTGGTTCATAGGAAAAAATGATGCCATATAATATCTGCTATTGTGTGAGTACGTATCGATTGTCTCCCCGTGGAATTAAGGAAGCTACAAGAACTGCATTGTGATTGCCACGGATAATGGCACAAAAATTAATGTATTGGAGCGCAATTCCAGTGTACTTTAGTTTCTTCTTACAAGGGCTCGATATGTTAGTCAGCCGCTTTGAAACTAATTGAGATAACATTTCACACACACACGCACACACACAGAAAAACATCTCTTATAAATTTATTCTTTAAATGAACAAAAATTGACAATACCTAAAATGTCTTTTCTTCTTTCTAATACTAAGGATTAAAAACAGAGTCATAAGAAGCAACTTCTACCTTTTCCATTGTTTTGCAGTGTAAATACGAGTGAAGTGGTGTGTTTAGGGGTGTACGAGTGCATATACAATTAAATTCAGTGAATTTAACATAATTCTAGGTTTT
The DNA here is from genome assembly GCF_964235325.1 of Thermobia domestica. NCBI lineage: Eukaryota > Metazoa > Arthropoda > Insecta > Zygentoma > Lepismatidae > Thermobia > Thermobia domestica. Next base: position 29,120,546 of record NC_137454.1, read on the forward strand.
AGGATTATTTTGTATAACTGCAGTATGGAGTGATTTTAAGTATTGTTGAGTTTTGATGTATCCCAAGAAAGTGAAAACTGCACCTAATAGCAACGAATATGTTTCGGAAGGGCCGCGGTGGCTCAGTAGTAGAGCGTTCATCTTCGGTGTGTGGGATCCTTATTTCGATCTCCGTTCAAGCCAAGTGAACTTTGTGATGGACAAACACCGCCTGCGTGAGTTTTCTCTTCCGTTTCCTCCCACTTTCTTCAATCGACCATTTCATTCATTTCTTTTCATCACCGTCTCCTTTAGCCTGGCCGGTATAACTATGGGACGTAAAACTGAAAGATTTCATTTTCATTTTAACATGTTTCGGGAAGCTGCAAAAGTACTTCTTTAAATGTCGTGTCATATGCTTGTAATATTTACTGTCTTTCAAAGAGTAATAACATACATTTAATAGCATGTGTTTAATTAAAATTATAAACTGTTCATTAATCCCAAGTTCAATATAACTTTTGCAAAACAAACCTCGTTATTCATTACTATGATTAATATTATCCTTTCTATTTATTTGTTTTGCAAATTTGTTACTAAATAATCCGATCACACAATTTTCCAGACAGAATTTTAAGGTGTTCATAAGCAAGAAATCAAATCTCTTCTTACACCTTCGTTGTTTAAGAGTACACACGGAAAAGAAAATATTTGACAGTTAACAAATTTTCTTTTGCCAATAACTCGGGAACAAATTAATTAATTTGGATCTTTTTGTTGTTATCCTTAGAATAGTTATAACTTGACAGCTTGCCAAAGTCAGTACTCTAATAGGTTAATTTATTGTGAGTTATTAGGAAAAGAAATTTAGTCACCTGAAGAATACTGTCTTTCGTGACTGTACAAAGACTAGTATCTACTTGCGTTGCTTTTGTCAATTTCCTTAATAAAATGTGAAGTACGATATACGGTATTTTAACTGAAAAAGATAGTATCCTATTAGTTATGCAACCTTTCGTCAAAAAAGGTTAGCATCAACCAGGGAAACTAACATTGATATATAAATATTCAGATCATGTCTTGCCCCCCCACTTTTAACATCCAATCGCCGCCACTGACTACACGTAATAACATAATCTGAGCTTTTAATTAATTCATTTATTTGATATTCCACCTCTAAAAATATGTAAATTAAATTAATAATTTAGATATTATTTTATAGATCATTCAATTTCAATAATTAAATTCTATATTTTATATAGAATATATTTCTTCATCTTCTAACTATACAAATTACATGGCGCTTATGTGCGGGCACTTGTAGCCAACGGGTACTACTTATCGTTATAAATTGGCATATATTCGAGCTAAAATGGTCTTCTAGGCCTCGCTATATATCGAACAATCTCCTCATCGTCCTCGGACAACATCAACAATTCTTCGATTTCGTCTATGATTCACTACACGACAACTAACAAGTAGCTGATAGCTGTTAACAGGCAATTGAACTTCCTGTCAAAGTACCAACCAGCCGAAAGGGTTTATCAACCACCTGATTGTTATCAGGACATTGTAGAACACTTATCGGAAAAATGTCAGGAGGATATTTATATCAGACAGATATCAGAAGATGGTAGGATTGGCCCTATGAAAGATATATTAATAGAACTAATAATGTTCCAGCAATATGGAATAAGAAATACAAACAACTTCATAATAGGCACGTTTTAAATACAGAATGGAAGAAAATAGCAACTGAAATGGGAATGTCAGATAAGTTATTTATTTGAGAATTATATTGTAGCTTATTATTATATAAGGCAGTGGCGGTCACAGGAAGGGGGTTTTCGGACTGAAGTCCATAAATTGTAGAATTTTTAAAGAAAAAAAGAAGCTACTGTTAATCATATCTATGCTTAAAAACTCCACGCCGCCCCCATTTCGAGTATTAACCCTTTCCGGATCCTGGCTTTTTGGGCTATTTTTTAGACTTTCAGTCAAGCAGCTACTGTATCCTCACTATTTATCCTAGGATCATGGTTCATACCTCATTCTCTTCAGAATAGAGCTGGCTTTCGAATGGTACCACTTGCATGCTCATATCATATACCAGAAACGGGGAAAAATGTCAAAGTGAAAATTTCGGAGGGAAAAATTGTTTCTCGAACTTTGGCCCCCCCTGGACCCCCCTGTGTGATCGTAGCCATCAAAAAATCTGATAAATAGTACTTAGTATACTGAATGTGTGTGCCAAATTTCAAGTTTCTATCTTGAATAGTAAGGGCGGGAGAATTTTTATCAAAAATTCCCACAATGCCCCTAAGTACCATAAAACACTATGATCTCAGGGAAAAAAAATCCTGAGACATCCCTAATTACCCTAGGACTATAATCCGCCAATCATTCTCTTCAGAATAGAACTGTCTTTCAGGCGGTACCATTCATATGTCTCCATCATGTATCTAAGGCGGGAAATTCCTGAAAAAAGGGATTTTGGGGGGCAAATTTTCCCTTTTTTCAACTTTTGCCCCTCTGGACCCCCCTGTTTTTACGCAGAAATCGGAAAAAAAACTTCTGGTAAATACTAATCGGTGGACTGAATGTTTGTGCGAAATTTCAATCTTCTATGTGAAAAAATAGGCCCGCCAGAAAAAAAATCCCTACCATGCCCCACTTTTACCCTATACAGAAGTACGAGGGTCGTTCAGAAAGTAAAGAACGTTTTAGCATTATTAAATAAAAACAAAAGATATCAACACAAAACTTCATTTACAAAGCCACAGGACTCTACTTTGCTTTTCTATATAATCGCCATAGTTGTAGAGATACTTGTTATAATGTGGGACCAGTTTTTTAATGCCGATATTATACTCATCTGCCGCCAAAGATTTCAACCAGGCTGTCAGTGCTTGCTTGAGTTCTTCATCGTTTGCGAACTGTTTTCTACCCAAAATTGTCGGGAATAAGTGAGAATCACTTGGTACCAAGTCAGGACTATAAGAAGGATGACAAAAGATTTTCCCTTCAGTTCTTCCGTAACAAGTGATGGCCTCCCACTCCAATTTTCATCATGCACGCTGATTCTTTCTTGATTAAACATAATGCACCATTTCCTCAGTGATGACTCGTTCATTGCACTATCGCCATAAACATTCTTTATTTGCCTATAAATTTCAACAGGCTTAACTTTTTTGCGCCTTCAGAAAACGAATGACACTCCGTACTTCACATTTGGCGGGATTTTCGATTGGCGCCGCCATTTTGAATCGCTGTAAAAACAAGTAGCGTGACCGCACAGCATTGAGACTCGGCTCACACTGAGATAAAGGAAGAAGCTACTGCCACGCACGCGATCGCAGTGGTAGGGGGTCGGAGCCGCAATCGTTCCTTACTTTCTGAACGACCCTCGTATATTTGGATAAAAATTCACTGAGACGGCCCTTATTACCCTAGAATAATAATTCGACCGTCGTTCTCTTCAGAATGGAACTGCCTTTCAGACGGTATGACTCACGTGGTCCTATCATGTATGTAAGGCGGGAAAATGACGAAAAACGGGATTTTTTGGGTAAAAAATCCCTATTTTTACCTTTTTGCCCTTCTGGTTTCCCCCTATTTTAGCACTGACATCGGAACAAAAAATCTGGTAAATACTACTCCGTGGACTGAATGCTTGTGCAAAATTTCAGTCTTCTACGTTCAAAAATAAGTCCGTCAAAAAATATATACACCGACAATGCCCCATATTACCCTATATAGAAGTATATTTTTTAAAAATTCCCTGAGACATCCCTAATTACCCTAGGATAATAATTCAACCGTCGTTCTTTTCAGAATGGAACTGCCTTTCAGACGGTATGACTCACGTGGTCCTATCATGTATGTAAGGCGGGAAAATGACGAAAAACGGGATTTTTGGGGTAAAAATCCCTATTTTTACCCCTTCGCCCCTCTGGTTCCCCCCTGTTTTAGCACTGACATCCGAACAATAAATCTGGTACATACTACTCCGTGGACTGAATGTTTGTGCAAAATTTCAATCTTCTACGTAGAAAAATAAGCCCGCCAAAAAGTATTGAACATACGCTTAGAAAATGAGAAAATAAATTTTTGACTTATGACGTCATCACCTCCTATGTCTGGACGCAGGACGGTCTGAAACCATACGTAATGTCTTCTGCAAGACCTCTGAACTTGGAAAAAAAAGAACCCGGACGAAAAAGCTCAAATAGAAGAGAAATAACGCAATGTACCATGAAAAGTGCATATGGTACAAATTGTACCATAGGATCCCGAAGGGATTAAACGTATATAGTGCCTTATATAATAATAACCTACAGTATAATTCTCAAATAAATAACTTATCTGACATTCCCATTTCAGTTGCTAAGAAGCTATTGTAAATAATATCTATGCTTAAAAACTCCACGCCCTCCCCCAATTCCGAGATGAATAAAAAGGGTTTCTTCTAAATTCGTTATTGACGTAAGGCAAATAAATACCTGTAAAGACGGGCACGTATCCATTGGGAGGAAATGTCGAATAATGGAATTGCAGTGCTGAAATTTCATTTGCTGCAGTTAATACCACCTCCACCCCAAAATCTGAAGACATACCTGATTTATTTATTTATTAAATTTTACTGGGAAACGACTTCTCGCCTGAGTGCTGAAAGAGGACATTTTCTTCACAGAAAATTGAATAAAATGTAAAAGTCTTTGATTTAGAATATTGATAGAGATGAACAAGAGGTGAGACTCAAATATTTTTGCGAAACAAGAGACGAGACTTTGGTATTTCTCATTTCCCGTCTCGCGTCCATCCCTATTTATAAACTGTTTGGTGTTTTCAATTTCAAACTCTGGTTTTGCAGTGATTTTTGTGCACTGACGGAATAATTTCACATGCGTCACAGCAATATTTTCCCTTAAACTGAGAACTTAACAGCGAGGGTGCGACCTCCTCGCTATGTGTGCCCTTCATCATCGCGACCTAAACATCGAGGTAGCGACCGCGACTTAAATCTCGATTTCGATCGCAAGGTATCTTCGGCATGCATTTACTGTAAGTCAGTTATTTTGTAGTTTATGTTCACAACAAAACCCTTATACAGTTCTTTCTGCAATACCATTAAAATTATTTGTTTTTATGAAGATTTTTTCACTTTAATATGTATGAATGTGGTGTTTTCTTTTAGTAACGTGGTGATAATATCATTGCCTCTTGCGATCATTGTGCATCATATAAGTTATTTTAAAGTATACACTTAATGGTACGATTACATATGTTGAGGATATTCATTACAGTAACTTATCCTTAACCTTGGACCCGGGTTTGAACCCGTTTCTCTTGCGTTTAAATCAGACGTGTTAAGGCAGCCCCAACTTGTCCTTATAGTACCGATATGTTTTATTTTATCACACCACAGCCCTTTATGACAGTGTTCAGAAAATCTTTTAACTAAAAGGAAATCAATGAAAAAATATCGAGACTCCCCTGAAAACGCATAACAAGTCCTGCCATTGATATGCACCCACATAAGTTTTGGAAAGTCGGCACCGTTGGTACGATAACCTCAACAACGAAATGCTTTCTTCGCCTGCTAATAACGTTATTTTTAATAAGTACCGTAAATGTGAGAGTAACGTTTGAAATTATACCTATGACAATAACGTTACTAAATTGGTTTCGTTTTTCGTTACGATACAGGAAGTGTAGCAAATAACGAATATATTTGATGCAATTAAATACAATGATATTAAGTTAAACAGTTATGTCTTTAACATTATAATTTTGTTGCAACTTATTACGTTATCATACTTTAACGTTACTGCAGCATAACTCAACGTTAGTAACGAAATGCTCTCTTTGCCTGCCAATAACGTTAGTTGTAATAAGTACCGTGATTGTGAGAGTAACATTTGAAATGATACCCATAGCAATAACGTTACTGAATTGGTTTCGTTATTTGTTACGATATACGAACGGTAACAAATAACGAATATATTTACTGCAATTAAATGCAATGATATTAAGTTAAACAGTTATGTCTTTAACGTTATCATTTTAATGAAACCTATTACGTTACCATACATTAATTTGATTGCAGCAGTAACCCACCCTTAATAACGAAATGCTCTCTCCTCCTGCCAATAACGTTATTTTTAATAAGTACCGTAATTGTGAGAGTAACATTTGAAATAATACTCGCGGCAATAACGTTACTGAATTGGTTTCGTTATTTGTTAGGATATAGGAACGGTAACAAATAACGAATACATTTACTGCAATTAAATGCAATGATATTAAGTTAAACAGTTATGTCTTTAACGTTATCATTTTTATGAGACCTATTACGGTACCACATATTAACTTTATTACAGTACTATCCCAATCTTAATAACGAAATGCTCTCTTCGCCTTTCAATAACGTTATTTTTAATAAGTACCGTAATTGTGTCGGTAACAGCTAAAACGGTATTTAACGCAGTAACGTTATTCATTTAGTCTTAGTTTTTGTTATCATATAGGTATGGTAACAAATAACGAATTAAAAATAACGCACATTATGTTAAGTTAGCAAGCCCTGCATTTCTCACCATACTAATCGTAACCTTGAGAAATACAGTGAGACCAAAATTTATCTATTTATATAAGCCAGTGGCGTCATTTGGGAAGGGCAGAGGGTCAAATGCCTCTCTGAGTTTGATTAATACATATATTTTGATCAATTGTACACTAATAAAAAAGGAGTAAAAATCCTATGTCGGTGGAGAAACTCCTTCCCCCCGAAACAAATCAGAAATGGTATAAACATTGTAAAATTGGGTTATGAACGAATTATTTTCTTCTTTTGAGCACACAGTATTGCATTCTCGGCATACTGTACAACAATATTGTGAGATACTAAGATATTTTGTTGGTGTGCGGAGAAAAGTTCAGTAGTATAAACTGTAATTTAATACGTGTATCATACTGTTTGGCAAGTACGTGCAGATGAATATTTTTTATTCGTTCTAGTCTGAGTCTACAATATATATATATATATATATATATATATATATATATATATATATATATATATATATATATATATATATATATATATATATATATATATATATATATATATATATATTGTAGACTCAGACTAGAACGAATAAAAAATATTCATCTGCACGTACTTCTATATATATATATATAGAACGTTATTTTCAATATTACGTTACGTACATCTTTTAGGCGCGAGTATTCCCTGGTTTGATCCACAGTCATACGAGTTTGTGGTGGATCACATCGTATCTGTAAATTTTGTCGAGGAGCTTCCGTTTCCTCCCATATTCTCAACCAGCAATTATTTCACCATCATTCGCTTTTATTAATCATCTATTTTATTTAGCCTAGAGGACATAACGTGGGACCTAAAAATAGAAATTTCATTTCGCTTTTCTCATTCAAATTAAGTACTCAGCAACCAATATAAGTGAAAGCCTCATTTAGTCGGGTTGACGCTCGTCATTACAGAGTTATTATAAATGACTGAAGCGATTTCATAAATTCATTGTAGCTCTAGTAATTGAGATATTGTAACAAAACTCAATAGTAACGTAGAAAAACTCGAAAAGTTTGTTGTTGTTGTTGTAGGTGTATTTCAGATTTTTCCCACGAGAGCGCAGCAGTGAGCAGTGAGGCAAGATGGCGACAGGCGCCGAGAAAGTATTTCATGTCATGGCCTCGACGCTCTCCTAACCTAACCCCATGCGTAGACCTTTGTTTTTTGTGTGTGGGGGGTTATGTGAGAGATTCAGTGTTCACACCTCCTCTACCTGCAAACCTGCCAGAACTGCGAGCCCGTATCAACAATGTTTTTGAACTCATTGATAGGGACATGCTGCGCCGAGTGTGGGAAGAACTTGATTTTCTGCTTGATGTCTGTTGAATCACTAAGGCGGCACATATCGAACATTTGCAATTGTTAACAAAAACTTTGAGTTTTTCTGTGTGTGTGAAAAAAATATTACTATATATACAGTAATACAGTTATTATTATAGAGCTGTGAAATCGCTCGTATGTTACGCAAAGCGCAATATAAAACCAATCGCAAGCATAATATAAAACTAACCAAACCACAATGTAAAATAAGTAGGAACCGCGTGACGTGTCTCTAAATGTAGCTACAGTAAAAACGACACAGAAAAACGAAAGATCATACAGAGGAAGGAAGTTGGGTTTCCATACTTCTTAAATAATCTTAAATATCTCCGAGTAATATACTTAATTAACACTGTATTAACTACTAGTAAATGCGTGTTTTTAGCAGTAGATTGGTGTTGTAAAAGTTGAGATTGTGCTATTTTTCGAGTTCTCTAAGAAACCTTGATTACTGTGTCTTCTATTTCTATAGGCTTTCTTTGAATTCCCTTTGTACACATATTACTGCATTTTTTTATTTATTTGTATTTACATTTCCTCCATATTTTTCTATTCTCCGTTGACTAAGTTCTTTCTGTATTTTGAGTATTCCAGCCAGTGACGACCCAAGCTTTAATTTCTTGGTGGTGGTGGGGGTATAAACAGAGGGATAAAGACTTCTTTTGTGGGGTCAGCTACTCTTTTCATTTACTGACAATAATAGTTTTATATCACTTGCTCTATATTACAATACACCATGTGGTAGGCAATTGGTGGGCCTCCCACCCCCTGTCATTCTCTAGCGTTGTCGTTGATTCCTACTTCTCATTTTGTATTGTCTCCTCTTCTCTATTATCATGATTATTTCTTCAACTAATGAGAGCACGGATAATACGCACGCACACACCGAAAAATACTCAGAAAGTTTGGTCAGTAATTAGCAATTAGAAGTAACGACATTCTAAATATTATGATAAATAGCTTGGGAAAACAAATGTAGAAAGAAAAAGAAAAAAAATACGATTGATATTTGTCATTGAAGAAGACAATTCTAATGCTGGTCCTATAATACAGCGCTCTTGGACTGTGAGGTTCCACTTCAGCACTGGCGTGAGGCTATACGAGATGTGGACTTACAGTTTAATGTGGTATCCGAACCACCATAATGAGTTCAAATTTAAAAGATCTCCCACGGGGAATCGAACTCAGGATCTTTTGCATCTATACTCTAAGGATTGATCTTTGATGATCATCTTTGCAACTACCAAGTGTATTGGATTCAACTCCTGGAGCCCACGTCATATTAGATCCCGTTATGAATAACCTCGGTATTGCACAAGAACGCAAAACATAAAACTTCAAATTCAGTTCTGATGTTAAAGATCTTCGGTAATCCCCCAGTTTATTTTTTAAATCTTACTGAATAACAAAGATTATGAAAAATATTAAAAGCGTAGAAAATGAACCAAATAACCGGATACCCTATGAAAATTTGCAGTATCATTATAGTTATGTATAAGGTGGCGAATAATTAACATTATGATGTTAAATAATATTTTTATTGTTCACACTCTTTTCTTTTTCTTTTCGGTGTTACGTTTAAGGAGAAAACTTGGGAAATTCATTGTGAATAGGGGAGACCGGGGCTGGTTGTCACAGTTTTTAGTTTTTGGAATGTAACTCCGCAGGAAAGAAAGTTATGAAAGTATCGATTGTTCTGTGTTAACTTTGATATATCTTTCACAAAGTACCATAGTTTTAATTGATAAATGTTAATAGGAAAGAGGCATTTTTGATGTTCGAAAAATGTCTCCCGTATGTGACAACCTGCCACGTCTGTGGATTGGTTTTCTCACTGAACAGGGTCGGTTGTCTCAGCTATTTTAAATACAAAATACAGTAAATTTTAACTTCGACTAAAATAATTTATTTCAGAAGTGCAGCAATGAAAACTCAGAAAATTGTTCATCCGTAAGAAATTTTAAACTATAAAACAATACAAAAGACATACTTTGTGCAAGGGTAGTTGCTTCAGGTATTAGAGATCTTAAAATTGATCTTAACCTTTATTAGGACAATAATTGAAAAATATGATTCAAGAAACCAGCAAATTGCTTGCCTACAATAATAATAAATGTGTATTACACATAGTACAGTTCGTAGAAGGACAAATAATGCGTATTAAAATTTAAAGACAAAATAACTTGTGTTACCTGATTCATAGGCCTACTAACGTAACTCAAATATAAATATGAAAGAAGAATAAAAGGCTGTAATTTAGCCCCCTAGTCAGATTCTGTGCAAGAAATAGAGGACTCACAGTTATGACAAACATAAGAACTAGATCCTGAATCAGGGATACATTGGTCGTGCGACCATTCCTTGGAAAATGATTCTAGAAAACTAAACAATAACATTCTTCTTCGTCACTTTCAGAGTCAGTGTCATTGTCATGTACGGATTTTGTCCTTCTAGGCCAGTGGTGTCCAATTATAATGAGCCTGAGGGCCATAACCGTCTTTACTAGTAAAGTGGAGGGCCGCAGCTAATTTATTATTATTATTATTATTATTATTATTATTATTATTATTATTATTATTATTATTATTATTATTATTATTATTATTATTATTATTATTATTATTATTATGCTAGAAAAGAAAAATATAAAAAAGATATTTGAAATATTACCTATTCAATCTGTGAAAAATTAGGGTGACTAGCAGCGTTTACAAGAGCTGGGATATCTACATCCATTTCTATTGTTGCGAGCCGCAGGAGATGTAAAAGAGAAGAATCTACAAGGCAGTTTCTGAAGCGATTCTTCACAATTTTCATGGTGGTAAATGCACTTCCACACAAATAAGTACTATCAAACCATGACACTCTTTTCCGACCAAGCTCACAGTTTTTAGGGAAAGCTGTTGAAGTGGATGCCCACACCCTTTTTTGTTGTACAGAAGCGCTAAATGGATGCGTTATTTCGAAAGAAGAGTGGTAACATTAAACGGATGAATAAATGTAAATAAAAATACTATCAGTAATAAAAATCGTGAAAGCTTTGTGGGCCGTAGAAAACGATTTGGCGGGCCGCCATTTGGACAGCGCTGTTCTAGGCCTACCTCGTCTGCCTAAATTGGCTGTAGATTTATATGAACTTTCATTTTCAGAAAATAACTGATTTCTTGAAAATTGTTGTGAAGTTCTAGCCATTCTCTCTTTGGATTTTTGTCCTTGTTCATTGGAAGTGTTGTCTGATTTCAATCCTTTCATTTTTGTGATCTCTTTTCATTTATTCCAATTTTCTTTTCACTGGAGTGTCTGTCAAGATAGCGGTTTCTCTGCTGCGAGTGCTTTTTTTTTAAAAAAAATTGTATTACCTGTTCTGCTTTTTTGCAGTGGCCTAATCATTTCAGGGGAAATTTGAAGTGGTTGGCTTACTACATCATTAGGGCTTCCAACTGGACTGGTTATCTTCGGCCAAATTACATCAGTCTGGGTAGGTCTATGTATTTCAGAGTTGTTCGTAGGTTGAGGTTGATCGGTAGGATATGTCTGGATGCCAGGGTTGTCATCAGTTGAAAATTCAGGATTAGGTTCAACATCAGAATCAATTTGGTTGGAAGTATTATGAGGTAACTCCATTTGTGATTTTGGTCGACCAGTTGCACACGTTGGAAGTCGGCTTCAGAAAAAAATATGCTCATTATAAGGATAAATGCAAGTGCACTGAAAACAAGATTGAATGTTTGCTGGTATCATAGCAAGGGAATAAGAAGTAGCCATTATCTTAGAGATGTCGTAAATAGTTATCGCCTAACCATGATTGTTGAGCATCCAAGAGTCATATGCAGAATTAATGTACTTTTTAGTGGTCCAAATACAGTTCGGTCCAAGAGCTGTAGGCGGTGGAAACAATAACATGATTCTTTGCAAAGTCAAGACCTTCAATGCTTAGGTGGGAAATATGATTTTCCAGGAGCAACAAAACAGGTTTCTCAGGTGAGCATCGAACTACAGAAACAAAGTGTTGAAGAAATGTAACAAAACGTGATTCTGTCATCTATCCAGACGGGTTAACACATCCCTTGAAGTCTGGAGGTCCACGTGCAATAAAATTATCCTTGAAATAAGCATGCGGATAGACAGAGAAGGGTGGTATGTGATTTCCGACTGCCGAAACTGATGTAGCTAAAGTTACTAAGTTTCGCCTTTCGGCCGAAACCATAGCTCCCACGTGCTTGAATACTCTTCGAGCGATTACTTTGTCTGATCTCTGCACTTGTTACTCTTCTTTCATCCATATTTCAAATGTCTTGCGGCAGAAACTTGTGCCTCTTCAAGACGTCAGAAAGATTGCGAAAAAATCGTTCTACATTTGTGCGGTTGAAGTCTGGTACACGAAGAGCTAGTTTAGGATGCCTCTTTATAAAAGCAGTCAACCAATCTGCACTAGCCATTTTATTTTCATGCCAATTTGACGGCATTTTAAGGTTATTTGCTTCAGCAACTTCAAATTCCAATTTACGAACTTTTCTTGTATTCAATCTAAAGTAAATATCGGCGGCACGTAACAAGTACGCAGTTAATTGTACGCGGCATCTGGATAAACTTGGCGGTTTTTATGTATCCAACGGGTGTTGTTGGTGCCCATACATTCTTATTACGAAGATCACTGTCGGTGATTTTCTGTACGTATTGAGCTAAAGACCTATAATTCACATTAAAGTCTCTGGCAGCCTGTTGAATTGAACGTCCTTCCAATTTAACAGTTCTAGCTGCTGGTAATATAACATCGGGCAGGACTTCTCCTTTGTTGGTTAATATTTTGAAATTGCGAACCATTGTGCTCTGCAAAGAGTCACATAAAACAACCAACCCCATTCAGTTCGTGACAACCAACTCCACTCGCTATGTTCATTTTTATACGACCTCCATGGAACATAGAACGAGGTCCAAGAAATATAAATTATTGAAATTGTAGCATTATAAACAAACATTTATAATATCTTATTTAAACTTCCAAGCTTCCTAGGTGAAAAGCAAAATGCGACGCACAATCTAAGCCACAAAAATTACTTGAACACTCTTAAAACACTTTATATCATATCACACAAATACTTCTGGCGTCTTCCTGCTACAACTAACTCACAACGCACTCTGGATAATTACACGTCACCAGAGAGAGGCACAGATTCATGCGTCTGAATAATTGTTGTTGACAATCAACCCGTGTGACAACCAGCCCCGGTCTCCCCTACTCATCACCGATCAGGGAGCAAGGTTTATTCAAGTTTACTTTGAGAGACAACATTCGATTGTTTTGTTACAGCGAGCGTATAGAAAATTTCCCCATGGTCAACAACCCACCCACCCTAAGTGCATCAAGAATTTATCGACTGCTGGAACATTTTGAGTGGACGGGAAGTGTCCTACGCTTTCCTTATAGCGAAAGACATCGTTCAGTCTGAACGCTGGAAGATTTTGCTGATGTCCAAGAAGGCAAACAAGGAAATCCAGAAACTTCAACACACAAGAAGACGTTCTCAAAGAATCACCTCAGGCGGTCTCTGCAAACGATATTGCGAGAGTTCAACCTTTATCTCCATAACACACAATTAATACATTAATTAAAGTCGCAGGATCCTCAAAATCGCGTGGAATATGCTAGTTGTTTTCAAGAGTTGGCAGGAATTTTTTTTTTAAAAAAGAAAATGGTCACAACCTCATAATGAGAAATGGATCTCACTTTCATCTATCCAGCCACGTGAATAAACAAAACTGCAGGTTATGAAACCCGAACGATGCAAGAGCATTATTGAAAGTCAAATGCCTCCGATTACGTTTACAGTTAGGTGTGGGATTACCTCGCAAAGGGCGATTGGATCAATAATATATCTTTGAAAGCAAAAAGGACGAGATACGGTTAATGTCGATCGCCCTCAATATCGAATAAGATCGATTTTTATTTATTTATTTTATTTTTATTTATTTATTTATTTATTTTTTTACACAGGACTTGGAAAACAATCCAAGTATATGATTCCAACAAGACGGAGCCTCTATTCACACCGCTCGACAAACCATAACACTCCTTAGGGATTTTTTAAAAAAATATTATTATTGTTAAAGAATAATTTCACGATTTTCCCATTTTAGCTGGGCATAAACCTCTATAGATTTAACGTCCGCAGACTTTTTTCCCCCTCCAGGATCATCTGAAAGGTAAGGTGTATGTCGATAATCTCACAAACATACAAGAGATTAAAGTCAATATTCGATAGTAAACTCAGGCTTTAGGATCCAAAATTTGAACGAGAGTAATGGGAAATGCCTTAGATAAGAGTACATTAGGTCGAAGCTAACAATGGCCGGCATTTGCCGAATGTTACCTTTAAAACACGAAACATGAATTTTTTCAGTTTAACGTCCCACGATGATGCCCTTTAGGCTAAGGGAGACGGGTGATTAAGGCAAGTGAATGATAATGGAAGAATTAGTGGAATGAAAATGTGGGAAGAAATAGGAGTATCGGAGAAAACCCACGGACACGATGTCGAGTATTAATGACTAATAAAAACAGTAATTATCTTTGGAATATCACACGAATAACATTAACTTATGTTCGTCTCGTAAATTTTTGTCGAATTTTCGTCTTATCTCGATTATCGAGGAATTCTTTCTCGTCTCGTCCCGAACTTTTCTTCTCGTCTATTTTGTAAATTATGCCCTGATTTTCTTGTTAATATCATAATTTCGCGTCACGAGAGGTCCACAAAGGGTGTGGTATAACAAGATTTAAACCATATTTATTATTGACCGGTATATTGTATAATGACATTTGTTATCTTTAAACGTTGATAAATAGTCTTCATTGTGTTCGTACAATTACAGATGGTGATCAGAAAAATGGAAACACCTGTAGTTGGCAACACGTCAGATGTATGGGTTGGCAGTGCTGTCGTGGCGCCCGCAGCGCCGAACCGCTGGTGGTGGTGTGTTAGGTCGGTCTCCATAGGACATCAGGCGCAGTGGAACAGCAGTGTCCAGTGGCTGCAGCAGACGGAGGTAGTGTAAAATGGGAGACTTCTCAGATTTTCAAAGAGGGCAAATTGTTGGTGCGTGGTTATGTGGAGTGAGTGTGACGGCAGTAGCTACTGTGTTAGGTGTGTCGCGTGGGACAGTGTCGAAGGTGATGACGGCCTACACAACACACGGGAAAACCACATCGGAGAAGTGGAACAGTGGGCGGAAGAAAATCATGAGTGACAGGTCACGCCGGCTATTAAAGCGCATTGTCACGCAGAACCGTCGTGCCACTGCGGAGCAAGTGACGGAGGAACTCAATCAGCACCTCCCCCACCCTGTTTCGACAATCACAGTCCGCCGCGAATTACATGACATGAACTTACGGGGTCGTGTTGCACGGGCCAAACAGCTCATCAGGGACCATAACACTTTCGCACGCCGCAAATGGTGCCGCGACCATGCAACTTGGACCGTTGAGGACTGGAAACGTGTGATATGGTCGGATGAGTCATCCTTCACCTTATTCCCAACCACGGGCCGTGTTTATGTGTGGAGAACGCCCAAAGAAGCTTATGATCTGCAGTGTCTCCACCCAACTGTGAAACATGGCAGCTGCTCGGTGATGCTGTGGGCCACCATATCGTTTTCATTGGGTCCTGTGGTCACACTTAGCGGACGAATCACTGCCAACGATTATGTCGCAATTTTAGGAGACCATTTGCATCCTATAGTCCGGATGTTGTTCCCGGACAATGACGCCATCTTCCAGGATGATAATGCACCCATTCACACAGCTGGCGTTGTTGCAGCGTGGTTTGAGGAACATCGGGATGAAGTTCAACACCTCCCCTTGCCCGCCCAATCCCCAGATCTCAACATAATTGAACATCTGTGGTTCGTCTTGGAAACACGACTCCGGCGACGATTTCCACCTCCATCCTCTCTCACAGAACTGGCCGATGCCCTGCACGAGGAATGGTGTAAAATTCCACTTGCTACCATTCATGACTTCTATGCCTCCATCGCACGTCGCACCAAGGCTGTTCTGAAGGCGAAAAGTGGCCCGACACCATATTAATCTGGTAAGTTGCAATTTCGTTCAAATGTTTCCATTTTTCTGATCACCATCTGTACTTTATCCATTTATAGTTCTTACTCGTATACTGTGAATTATGTAACACTAGAATAGTATTTGGGTTGAAATGAAATCTTTAAGTTTTACGTCCCACGGTTATGCCGGTTAGGCTAAAGGAGACGGTGATGATGAGAGATGAGTGAAATGAAGAAAGTGAGAGGAAACGGGAGAACCTAGAGAAAACCCACGCACACGGTGTTTGTCCACCACAATGTTCACTTGGCGGGGGCTAGAATAGTATTTGAGCTGAGTTGATTTTAACGTCCAGTATATGAGACGTGGCTATACTGATTAATGTGGAATCCGAACCACTCGAACCCGGGTCTCCCGCGCCAAACGCGCGTACGCTAACCGTTTAGCCACGAAGGAGCTCTAGAATAGTATTTGAGATCTGAGACATGGTTGAAACAACAAATAGTACATTAAGGAAATTTTCTACTTTTAGTTTCAAGTTAAAAACATTTTTTTTACTATTGTGACATCCCTGACAAGCCGCCTCTGAGCGTTGCCCACGAAACTTGAGAAAATTCTCGTCTCGTCCAGAAAAACCGAGACGAGAACTGCTGTATCTAGTCTCGTCTCGAATTTGAAAATGCACTTCTCGTCTCATGGACAAGACCAGTAGTACCAGTACGTGCCTTTCTCATTTGTAATAAATGACCTGGCAACGATTGCAGAATACTTATCACGGTGATGAAATGAGCTTAGTCAACTCGCAAAAGTTACTTCCAAGCAACGTAAACAAATCGTAAATCGTATACGAAAATTTCATTAGTCTTGTATTACATCTTAGAAGTGATAATACTCTTTTCGTGCTTTTCTTTTTTGTTATTAACTAAACACAAGTTCTATACAATATTATTGTCTCATCAAAATTTACGATTTTAGCTGGCACCACTGCAAAATTATGCATTGGGTTATGGGTAACAAAAAAGAGTGCAAGAAGAAATATGTGTAATGTATCTTACGAAGCAGATTATTTTCCTCCTGAGTATGATCTAACACATGACATCATGAATATGTCATACTGAATGATTTGTGGCTATCCTACAGTTTATAGTTCACGTGACTTGTTAATTTAAACAGCTGAAAACTCACAAGCTTGTATGCATTCGATGTTTTTCTTTTCTTTTTCTGTTATTCTTAAAAAAAAAAAAAAAAAGCAAGAGTGTTGAATGATATCAATTCAATGCACAAGGTTTTAACAACTAACATTTAATTCCCAGTTGCATTGCTTTTTTTTTTTTTTTTTCTTATTTCAGTGCATTTGGCATAACTATTAATACGTTAACGCCTTGGCAATATTGATGACAGGAGGTTGAACAGCCAATAAATAACCATTTCCCAAATGAAAGGAAATTACATATGTGAAGGATTCAACTATTCCCCGCAATTTAAAGTCGTTTCCAGTTAACTGATACTGACCTTGAATATTGAACTTTTCTTTTATGTAAATTTGTCTCTAATAAAAACCTCTTTAAAATATTAGATGCGAGTTCCAGTGGTGGTGACAGAGCTTCTTCATCCTCCCGTACTGTCCATAAAACGGGAGTCATTTTCGCTGATCTACTAGTTAACACGTATGTCCTTACTGCACGAGGTCCCGAGTTCGATTTTCTGTACAAGACCGTGGAACGAGTTACAGTAGTTTAGATTGCAGTCTAAACTGCAGATCTTGTCTTACGTTGTTCTCGTTGCGGACAATCAGGGCCGGATCTACGAAATATTGCGCCCGGATCAAAGACGTATATCTGCCCCCTTTCCTCCCAATTTTGTATCGAAATGGCGCCCCCTACATACTCTCAATCAGCTGTGCCCCGGGGCAAATGCCCCGAATTGACCCCCCTCCTAGATCCGGCCCTGCGGGCAATAAATGTGAATACAAGTCAATTTAAAAGAAAAGAAGATCCTAATATAGTCTAATAGTTTGCTGTGCTGTATATGTATACTGCAAGAGAAATGTTTTCGCTACTGACAAAGAATAACTCATCTTTCATGTGGTAAAGCAGGGTGACAGGAGACACCAATTTTATCCATGGGAATTTTTTTAACGACTCCTTTAGTATTTTAGTATTTTAGATTTCTGGGCTTTCGGCATCTATGGCCATGTTAGCCCGTCACGTTTGAGGGATGACGACCCTCGGTGAGCGCACTATCCGGGGAAAAAGAAGAAAGAAAGAATTGGGGAAGGGAGGAAGCAGCCTGTAATCTATATGTTAGGTACCACCCCGGCATTTGTGTGATGTGAATGAGGAAAACCCAGGAAAACCTCATTCAGGGTTACTGGCCTGAAAAAGCTTTTTCGACCGAGTGCCATCACCGAGAATTTTGTGACTAGAGCGGTAACTATACTACATCTAATATTAGAGTTTTACGTACATCGACTTTGCTCTTTAGACTAAGGGACACGATGGAAAAATAATGGTGACAATAAAATGAATGCTGAAAAAATAATAATAACACCTATGCCTTGCGCAGAATTCGAAGTCGTGAAAAACAGCTTGGTTGGCTGGATTTGAGATTATGTCCCTTTTAGCATCTAGGTCATATGAACAACGTGAACTCACACGAGGAATCGAACTTGGAGCTCCTGCGGTGGAAGTACGTACACAGCACAAATTATGGTTCTAAAAACAACCTAATTTTAATATAGAGCAGTGGCCCCAGGATGGTATCCACTTTAGCGTGTTTTTTAAAGATAATGTTGCGGTTAACACAGGCCCGGACCACCAGTTTGACACAGAGTCGGTGTTGAACGGTGTAAAAATAACACCGTCGTGAAACAATTAAAAAAAAAAAAAAAAAAAGATCCTATGACCACGAGTTGTATTCATGAAGGTTTGAGAGCTGAAAGTTGTTAACCATTTCTGACCTTGTGTTGTGTGAAATCATTTATTGCTCATCCTGTAGTTATTCTATAGAGATTAGGCATACCGCATTTACCGCATCTACCCAAAATACCTGAGATTTCTTTTTTTTACGTGCGAACCAATAGCAGCACGACATTCCTCCACTAGATGTCTCTAGATACATATATTATAAATAGTTACTGCACCACAAAGTTGCATCACCTTTGGCGCATTCAGTTGTGAGTTGTAATTGTGCGTATCAGGGCGTGTTTCAGTGTTTCTGCGATTTGTCAAATGGCTGACGTTAAGGACCAACGGATTTGTATCAAATTCTGTGGCAAGTTGAAGAAAAAACTACAGCCGAAACCCACCGCATGCTGAAAGAGGCATTTGGTGAGAGTATACTGAGTCAAGCAAGAACATTTGAGTGGTTCAAGCGTTTCAAAGATGGCCGCGAATCTGGAAGATGACAAACATTCTGGTCGAGCGTCAACATGCATAACACCGGAAATAATCATGAAAGTGTGTGATTTGATTCGCGAAGGAAGAAGGCAGACCATTCAAGATGTTTGTAACAGACTTCGACTGTCATACGGTACATGTCAACGAATTCTATCCGATGAACCGTATATGAGACGAATGCAGCGTAGTTTGTCCCACGCCTTCTCAGCATATCGACCAACAAAAAAAAAAAAAAACTCAGGAATCGAACGTGCGCTGGTCTGCAACAAAGAGTTCGAGAGTGTCCAAACGTATTATCCAGAGCCATTACAGGTGATGAATATTGGATCTATGATTATGACTCGCAGACGAAAGCAGTAACCATCACAATGGAGGACGCCATTCTCTCCACGGTTGGAAAAAGCTCGACAAGTCAGAATGTCAACGGGAAGTTTCACTGCGAGGTTTTGAAGAGACTGCGGAGGGAAGATGTTCGGTGCAAATGACCAGAGTTGTGGCAAACGAAAGACTGGTTGCTGAATTATGACAACATGCCCGCGCACACCTCACTCGTTGTGAGGGAATTCTTAGTGAAAAACAATGTCAACGGTCCCCTACCCTTCCTACTCCCCTGACCTAGCCCCATGCGACTTCTAACTGTTCCCGAAGATGAAACCTATGTTCAAAGGGCGACATTTTGACTCCACTGAAGACATCCAAGTGTAATCGCAACGAGTCCTGAAGGCCCTTCACCCTGCGGACTTCCAGGAGTACTTTCAAAAGTGGGAATAACGCTGGGATCGTTGCATACATGTCAGAGGGGACTACTTTGAAGATGATGGAGGACATTAGGACGTATGATTTTCACAATGACATTCTCGGATATTTTGGATAGCACCTCGTAAATAGTAATTTAATGAAATGACTTTCCCAACGGTACACAATACGTGACAATGATGTCTTTGGAAGGGAAGTTATTGAGGAAAGTCGGATGGTGTCCCTCAAAAATTTCTCTTTTCAAGATTATTGGAGGAAATCGGATGGTAACGCTGTCGCTGAGTGTACGCTAACCATGTAACCATGGGACGGAAGCTCACAACAGACATGTCTTGCGATGCAATTGCTAACCTAATACTTTAGACCGCTTATCAAGCGAGATATTTGTTCGCTGCTTAGGCATCAAAGGATTCTCAGTTCAACCTACAATAAATAGGTAGCTTAAAATATTACTAGGTTGAGTTGACGGACTGGAAAGATGAGTGCTATTTAAGGAAAAATTACTTATGAAAATAACTTAAAACGCATCAGTATGTTTAGGTTGGATTATGGTTTAGTCAGTTTCAGCATCGGAACTATATGAGACTTAGACCTACAGATTAATGTGGGAATCGAACAAGAATCTCCCACGGCTATCGACAGGTTTTTTTTTTTTTTCAATTAACATATAACTACTAGTATTGTATAAATTGATAAGGACACAAGTATTTTGAAGAAAGAAAAATAAGCAATGGCAACGGATGATAAAAGCGTACTGTAGAATCCCGATTAAGGCCTAACGGTTGCTGGAAATGATATTCTACCGTAGCGTTATAACCTTCAGGCCCGAAAACAGCCACAGAGGATGGGGGGGGGGGGGCATGAATAATTTAAGGGGGGCCAAGTCATTAAAAATCTCTTACAAAATATCTAAATTGTGTTTCTTGTATTATTGAGAGCATTTTGTATTGATGTCTGGAGGGGACACGAAAAGTTTAGGGAGGCCAGGCCGCCGTAGCCCTCCTCTAGTTGCGGGCCTGATAACCTTACTGCGTTATATGAAAATGTAATCGTAGAAGAGACAAATATCAATCTCGTAGAGATAAAGGAGGGAATTTTCGTGCACTAATATAGTACAATTTTATATAGCAATATGAAATACAGTAAAACGGTAAAATTGTACTGCAGAACCATTTCTTTGAAGAATTTTTACTATTTTAACTCAACTTTCAAACATACAAATATTATATATATATATATATATATATATATATATATATATATATATATATATATATAATTCTTGTTGTGGGACATACTTTCCCCGAATTCACGCTATTTTGGGCTTTTACTGTATTAATTTGTTGATCATTCCTTTTCATCAAAGAGTCTACTTAAGACATGGATCTACAGTTTGGATGGAATTCAAACCACCCTAACGCAATTCTTCCACCGAGAATATAACGCGGGGCCCTGTGCTCCAAATGCGCATGCGCCAGGCACTGGATCACTAGGCAGGGGCGGATCCAGGACGGACTTCTGGGGGGAACGGTGGCTTATAATACTGCTATTTAGAGCTACTTTTAAGAGCTCCAAACTCTGGGATGGGTTTTATTTACATATAAAATAAGAAAATTTCCTCTTCTGGGGGGGGGGGGGATTGCCCCGATCGTTCCACTGAATCAGCCCCTGACACGAGGGAGATCAAGAGTGTTTGTGTATAGTGAATGTTTTTCAAGATTTTTAATAGTGATTCTTACTTAACTCTGACAATTATTAACAATAAGTACATTATGGTATCTTTTTCAATAATGAATACAAAATACCACTACTACGAAATTCTAAATCAAGAAATAGGGGCCGCGGTGGCTGAGTGGTAGAGCGTTCACCTCTGGTCGTGAACTCCTTGGTTCGATCCCAGCTCGCGCCAAGTGAGCTTTGTGGTGGACAAACACCGTGTGCGTGAGTTTCCTCGGGTTCTTCCGTTTCCTCCCACTTTTTCATTCCACCATTTCATTAATTTCTCATCTTCACCGTCTCCTTTAGCCTAGCCGGCATAATCGTGGGACGTAAAACTCAAAGACTTCTAAATCAAGAATCATCCATAGTTTTAAGTAGCTATACTGTTAGTATGGTAGGTCTATGTGTCGAACTTTGTGGCCAGATGCCAAGTGCAGTGTCCAGCGGCCAAGTGCCATATTTATTATCCGTATTAAATTTATTTACGTATCTACATTATTCGTGGGTGCTCGTCTCCTACGGCCCATTCCTTTCGGAGCGGCAGACTCGGGTTCGATTCCCGCGGGAGGTAACGTGGTTCGGATCTCACATCTCATATTAAATGTATCTTGCTGCTAAAAGGAACGCTAAACTCCAACTAACCCAACAACCATCAAATAAATTACCCTTAAATTCCCTTATTGCCATGTCACTACCGACCAAAAGTGTCATTTCTAATCATAATCAATGTTTAACATAAGAACACTCTCCCATCTCCATCTGGATAAGGGCTTGGTTAAAAATATGCTCTTTTTTGTATGGATTACACAGTTTTTTATACTAAATTTTAGTTGCTAAAAAAATTAAATGTTTCACTTTTTCTTAACATCTAAAATTCGATGAGCATTTTGCGATACCCCCCCCCCCTTGTAGACTTTCTGCATTATCATTATTGAGTGTGATGTTTACGTGAATTGTTTCAGCTTATCTTTTTTTAAATTCATGTACTTCCAGACTGATTTACTTTCTGGCGGCGCTACAGGGAGCGCGAGGAGGGGCAACCGCCACCTCAATATTTTTTTTTCGTCACCCCCTTCGCCCTTCCATTTTCCTATGTACAACCGGTGAAAAATGTAATAATAACATGCACAACCGACAATAATAATATTCAAAGCAACACAAGTATGGCTGCCTCGCTCCCCCCCAAATTTTTCTTTCCCCCTTCGTGCCCCCTACTATTACGAGTCTAGCGCCCCTACTGGCTGCCACAAAGCCATTCACACTGGTCACATCATATGTTATCAAGTACATTTATAAAGTCCTCGTATTCAAGTAGGAAGGTACTAATGAAGTTAGTATTTTAATAGATAATGCAAAACATTGCTTTGTATCGTCAAATGTTATTTTCAACATCTCAGCAAATAATGGCCATTAAGCTACACATTGAGACAAATTAACCGAGTGGTACAACATAAAAAAAAAGAGCTGCGAGTTGCAATTGAAAGACGCATGACTTGTAATTTGCTGAGTTTCCAAGCAAAACTCATTCAGATGTATCTTAATTTATTACAACTACTTTATCACGGTCATTGCATGTAATATTTACGGTACGAACTGTTAAGTTTAAATGCTGTAAATGCACAAATGGAAGCACTAAAAAGATACTATACTGTGTCGTAATTTGCATAGTTAAAAATAAGCAAAATACTTGGCAACTTTGGTGGTCCACTTCTAGGTGAGCAGTACAATTTATAATCTACAGAAATCGATTTATTTTGTACGAAGTCATAAGAACCAAAATTGTGTTTTAATACGTTCTCATATTAAAACAAAATCAACAGTCTGATATATTCTAAATATTGGTATTAAAATAGAGGGAAATTTTATACTTTAATAGAAACAATTGAGACAAATACTTTTAAAAAAAGTTTTATGAGTGCGAATATTTTTGTTGTAACGGGTAGCTACACTGTTCGTTGCAGTCAGAGCCATCTGTCCTTTGCTACGGAAAGAAACTGTCAACGACTCTCGATATGTTCGTAAGCAATAACGATGACATGCCGTGACCAGCAGAACACGTGCAATAACATCCTGAGCTCACGTGTCACAGTCACATTTGATTTTTAAGCAAATATACGCGGAAGTGCGGGCCAAAATTGCTGGATCAAAAGATGACGTTTACTTGAATGTAAATTTACAGTCCACTATTTAGTTGGAAACAAGTTAAAGGAACATTTCCACACATGATTCATGACCACATTAAAACGTAACGACTGTTTTAGTCTCTCTCTTCGCTCTTGCTCGAAAGTAAACGTTTAAAAAGAAGCAATAAAACTCAAAACAGAAAGTGCAAAATTAACCCAAGGTGAGACTTTTAAATTAAATACATGCTCTGATAAAAGCTACGTAAAACGAAAAATTAGTAAGTATCATGTCATTCATGATCTCTGATTCTATCATCATAATCCCTCCCTATAGATAAAACTCTATGTATAACCAGTGATGATTTTAGGGATGACCGGGAGAAATTTGAAGTGGCTGTTCTAGAAACTTTTGCTTTTTCATAGCTTCTTTCAAAGGAAATTCATTTTGTGTATGATTATACAGGGTGTTTCCTGACACCAAGATAAGACTATATATATATATATATATATATATATATATATATATATATATATATATATATATATAAGTTGTTGCGTGAGTACCAGAGATGGAGTGGGTCGTGGGTCAACAGCATGTAACCCACGGTGACCCACCACCCACCGTGACCCACGACCCACCATGACCCACTGTGACCCACCACCCACCATGACCCACTGCGAACCACCACCCACCGTGACCCACCGACTCAGTATGATCTACCGACCCTCTCTGCTCACTGCATTGTAGACAGTATCTTCTGAAGACTGGTAAATTTGTCTTCGTTTTACTTTCAAGACCTTCATTTCCCTTACTTTTCCACTTGTTTCTGCCTACTTACCTGAGGTGAGTATATCTAACCAAGTGAAAAAAGAACTTCAGGCACTTTTGGATATTGATATTTTTAATTGTAATAATAGCAATAGGACTTACACTACAACTTGGCTTTCGAGACCTGTGAGTTTTAGAGCTAACTGCTGGAAAAATTACATTTTTGAATCACCGTAATATATAAAAAATTGAATGTAACTATGTGTGCCTGATCATCACGGTCAAATTGCAAAGTCAAATGAAATTACTTTTGGTATATAGTTCGGCCTTAATCCAAATTGGGATGTTATATTGCTTTTATTATAATGCATAATATCCTAAGGAGGTAGTGAGGAACCAAATTTTTGCGGGAAAAAAATGAGTATCTTGCAAGCCGTTAAACTTACGGAGCTGAAATTCAGCGTATTAACTCTTTATTGAAAATAAACAGAATGTGTCCTAGCATTTTTTAAAATTCTCCTTTATGCGGGGGAGGGGCACTTTCTATATATGAAAAATTGGTAGTGAGTTGGTTTGTAAAAATTAGGGATGGGCACGAGCGAGTTCGAGCGAGTTTCCTTTGAAACTCGACTCGACTGGAAACAGACATGTTTGAACTCGACTCGAGAACTCGGCTCGAAAAATTTCCTCCAACTCGACTCGAATTTGGTTCGAGTTTCGAGTCGAGTCGAGCAAAAAAGAGCCAAATGGAGCCTAATCGTGTGTGTAGTTCAAGTACTCTCTTCAAGTATCATACGTACCCAATACAATTAATATCAATAACACTTCTTCTTCTTCTTCTTCTTATTATTATTATTATAAGGACCGCCGTGGCTCATTTGGTAGAGCGTTCACCTCTGGTTCGATCCCAGCCCCCGCCAAGTGAACTTTGTGCTGGACACACACCGTGTGCGTGGGTTTTCTCGGGATTCTCCCGTTTCCTCCCACTTTCTTCATTCCACCATTTCACTCATTTCTCATTATCACCGTCTCCTTTAGCCTAACCGGCATAATCGTGGGACGTTAAACTTAAAGATTTCTTTTTTTTTTCTGTTTATTTGAGGAAAAGGTATGTTCTATGCTACAAATTTCATTTTTTTCTGAATTAGGAAATATTTTAGTGACTGATACGACGCCAGACTTCAAAGTTTCGCTAAATATCCTCCTCAATATCTCTAATTGTAAGATTCGAATTACCAAACGCCCATTTTTATCCAGACGTGTCATTTTTTTGGAGGACCTAAAAGTGATCCGACCCAGGCCCATATCCACGGTGGTCTAGCCCCCCCTATATTTTGGCTGCTCCCCTAAAATTTTCACGGTAAACTGGCAAATAAACTATAATATGGCGATGAACTACAATATGGTTACATCGCCCCCCCGCCTACTTTTTTGGGCTGGCTGCAAGGCCTGATCCGACCGGATTGTAGGAAAACGGAGAAATATTCCTTCTGTCATTATTCTTGTAAAGACAGCAGATTCAAGTTTTGATATACTATTGTTAACGTTAATATTGTTGCAATATTCAATTTCCAAGGAAATCAACAATTCCAGCTGTAACAGCCAACATAATGTTATCATTTTATAACTGATCTTTGAAAAGCTGTTTCAATCATGGGGAATGATTTAAAAAAAAAAAAATTAAAAAAAAAAAACTATTCATACAGACAGACCTGTATGGGTCCACATGAGCTCCAAATAGGCTATCTTTTTCTTCTTTTCGACTGACAGCCACCACTCGAGCACTAGCAGAACATATGATTATAAACAAAACACTATCGACAATAGCAGCTTAACTTGAAAGATAATCTTTCATAAGAAAATTTTCATGGTGTGGCGTTGAATGTCTAAAGCACTGTTAATTGCAATCGAGTAGACGAAACTACGGCCAAATTAAAAAAGAAGAAAAAGAAGCGAACAGTGGGTTTTCAGAGTGAGGTGATAATGGGATAATCGCTGGTGTTGGTCGTTGTTTGCCGAGACAGATTGATCTTCCTACAACCAAAAGGGTCGACGGTCGGCCTCTGTAATTTTAGCCTACGTCCGCCAACTGACTGAAATGATCAAAAACGACGAGCAGAAATTATCCACGCACACCGTTAACTTTTCTTACAGGAAAAATAAACATAGTTGTGTAAAGTTTTCTGAATTATATACGTTGTAATTACACTCTCTCGTTTAGTTGTCATCCTATTAACAAGTTTCTTAATTTACAAATAAAATTCAGAAACTTTAAAGATGTAAAAAATACCAGAAACGAACTACAATTTAAAAAAAGTTTCCTCGTCCTGCCCTCAGCATGTTTTCTGTTACGGCCATGTATCAAAATGTTCTTGTTAATTTTTCATCTCTTTCTATATACATTCTAGGTTTCTGTTAGTTCTTCTAAGGAGTAACCAACAGGTGGGAAGGTGTAATGTTCTTTTGATTATCTACCTGCATGGTATTTCATTTTTGAAGGCTATTTGAAGAATTTCTACGTTATTTTATGTGGGTGGTCTTTGATATCATTAGAACATTCTTTACAAATCACCTTTTGTTGTCTAGGGCAGTGGTTCTCAGTCTTTACGAGCCTAGCGCCCCCTTGAGTAAATGCGATTGTTCTGAATGCCCCCGTAATCTTAAACCCCACCCATGTAGTACGATGCTGCACGTTAAGACTTGAACGAAGCAGACAGAGCCTGTTTACCGCAGCTTATGAGCTCTCACGGTCGAACTCAGAAAATAAATTCTGAAGAGGTGTCATATCTATTAAAAAAAAAACAAAAAAAAAAAAAAAAAAACTTTAAAATGATTTAGAATGCAGTTTTCTCTAGTGCAAATTTGAGGTATTCTTTTAACGTTCCTCTCGCAACATCCTCTTTAGGTAGGTCTTGAATACTCTAAACTAGGGATGGCCAATTCCGGAATTTTTACTTTTTGGAATCCGGAAAAGTCAAATCGGAAAATTCAGGGTTTCGAAGAAATGCGGAATTCGGAAAAAATTGCACTCCAAATTTCGAATTCCAGAATTTTTCCGAAATCCGGAATTTTTTAAATTCCAAATTTTTACGAATTCCGGGTTTTTCCCGAATGCTGGAATTTTTACGAATTCCGGATTTTTCCATAATCCAAAAAGTGAAATTTGCGATTTTGGAAAATCATTTTTCCGGATTCCGGAAAATTTTGGCCATCCTTACTCTAAACTCATTTTTCTCCTATCCTCTGAATAACATAAAACATTACATTTTAAATAGGCCCGCTGGCGCAGAAAGGCATGAATTCCAGATTGAAACTTGAACTTCCTAACAAAAAAGGAGCTCTAAAATCAGAATGCATAATCAACTCAAAGAGTTACAAATTCTCCTATTTTTATCCTTTTTAATTTTTTAAAAACTTTTCTTCTTAATTTAGTGACCAAAGTGCGTACTGTTCATGTATTGGATCCCAGATAGAACGCACTACAGTCGTCAGATTCCACTGAAACGTAGGTCTCGTTGTTGCTCTAGTACGTAAATACAAATCAATCGATAATTTGTTTCGTATCGTCCCTCCGTACCTCATCTTTTCTATTTTGGAGCGTTGCGAGAGATTTCTAGTAACCGAACATAACCAAACTTTCTATTTTACTATTGTACTTTTCATAGTAAAATTTTATGACATGAATTAAAAGATGATAATTCCAGGCGTAAATAAATTACAAGCCTCAATGTATAATAATTTTAATGATTCTGATTATTTCTTGTTATTAGTGCAGTAAATGAAGTTCAAATTTTAATAACGAAAGGAGCAAATTATTAACAAGCTGAAACTTGGTGCAGATGTTGTGAATAATGTTCTAAACAACATACTAATAGTATGCTAAAATGCCACGTGATCTTCGCCGCCATATTGGAAAATGGCCGCTCAAAGTGTCAAATAAAAATAGCAATATCTTTGCTATGGTTGAGAATAAAGAGATAAACTTAGTGTCGTTTTATAGAACATAGATAACACAATATTTTTTATACAGAAACAATTTTCATAAAGCGCATACTTTTAGAAATATTTAGCTCTAAATTCTAAAATTCCGAAAACTACCGTCAAACTGATTTAAAATTTTATTGAACTTACGAAGTAATTATTAATAAGTTAAAATTTGACATAGTTGTTGGTAAGGATTATTTAAATGACATACTAAAATCCCACAACATCTTCGTTTGTCATATTGGAAAATGACCAAATGTCCAAAGTAATTGAAAGATGATATTTTGTTAAGTGAAACACAAAATATGGACCGGGCTAAATTTTTGAGAAACTGTAAATGCAGTCGATCCGGAGTCAATTGGGATCAATGCTGGTGTGAAGGGAGAAACATTATCACGTGTTTAAGGTTGTCGTCCGCCATATTGGTGGCTGCCATCTTGGAATCAACTTGTTTATTTTAAATGACAACATGGTTGTGTGACATATTAAACAACATCCTCATTCGAAGAGAAATCCAACGGTAAGGTTATTTTTCCAAACTCTGTAACGGTTTTGATGTTGTGAAGAGATTTAGGATATGTTATGTGTGAAATGCTGTGCTCGGCGCCCTTGATTACGGTACGGGACTAGTAGAAGGTTCTCGCGCAGAAGAAGACGAGGACGAAGGAGGATGACGTTGTGCAGAGTTGCCAATCATACAAGAATGTTTATACAAGTAAAGAAGGCTTTGGGGTCAAGTATGAAGTTTCAAAAGGAAAAATGTTCCGATATGCATTCGAATTAAATTAGAGAAACGCCACTACGTAGATACAAGGTGCACTAGAAGTCCCTGTACCGGTAGGTTTGAGTATAATAGAGAGAAATATCAAAGTATTTTTAGTTTATTTATTTAGTACATACTAGAATTGAGTACTTACACATAAGAACTATGTATCCAGCGAATTTATATGTGCTCCATCGTACTCTACTCACACATATATGCGTCTATATGTTCTCCTTGAAATAATACGCAACATCTGAAGGATTTTCTTTTGAAAGGTTTATGATTATTACGTTGATTACGAAATTATTCATCTGTTTCAATGATGAGAGACTAAAGCGATCTCTAAACGCAGTCATTACCCGCGTCATTTTTTTCCCTGCGTGGTGACGTTCATGCACTCGCAGACGTCCACTAACTATTCCTCAACTGCTACCACTCACATCAACCATGTCTTCATAACTGAAATGTTACACGTAACCTTGAACGCAGGGATACCAACTACTGCTTCAAACCAATAATACCAGACGATACTGTCTGTGACCACCAAATTAGTGTTACCAATACTACAACTAAAATTACACTTATTGTGTTTTTCAGATGTAAAGCATCACGGGCAGTAGCCAATGCTGTGCGATATTCCGCGCGGTGTTGCCGGATTTCGAAACTCCCCTTTCCCTTCTCGCTCTTCCTCTAGTTGAGATTATTACACATACATTGGCAACATTATTCACAATGTAAATATACTATTCCAGCAAACTCAAAGATTTTGGCTGTGTATCCTAGAAGTATATATAGCAACTGAATAACCTACCTATTAACTTATTCCAGTGGAACTGCTAAACGTTCGTCTTCAACACTACTTTCACTATCGTCTATGTCAATTAATATTTCGCCATTGTCTGAATCTGACTCTTGTAAATTTTTTATGAGTTCCAAAAATTGTAAACACAAAAAATAATTCTTCGGGCTTCACTTCGTAGCACTTTTTTTTTTTTTTAAAGAAAATTTCGCACTTGTACTCGGTTTCCTTAAAGACATTGTCAACTATAATTTTGGAGAACAAATGAACTACCACGAAAGAAAGCAACCTAGACACTGATGAATTCTGTTTATGCTAGAAGAAGAGAAGTTGCGTTCCTACACACACAATCAGCTCCTTTGCTTCCATGTAATAACATACTCTTATACTTGATGTAGGTCTCACAACAACAATCCATCTGATTCGTAAGCAACACGATATGGTCGAGTTTGTTTTGGGTTACAATAATTTATGACACCACTCAGACGCCTGGTGCTTTTGCGTCCCTGCTAGAGGAGTAAAGAAGGAGTACGTAATTGGCCACACATACGTAAGGTATTGAAACGAAGAAAAAAAAATCATACTGCGTTTCTTCTGTCGAATAAGGAAGAATCTTGCATGAAGGCAATTTCAAAACAATATTACGAATGTCCCATACCTTCTGTTCTTCCACATGAGCTCCCGCCGGGAATCGAATATATATATATATATATATATATATATATATATATATATATATATATATATATATATATATATGAATCAAATTGCAGAGGCTTGTTATTTAACCTTTATTTTACGGCTGTCAGTACACTGCCAGAATAGTAAATCCGTTCTTTCCCGCGTGGCACTGTACTGACACAGGCGAAATGTTTACTTTGGCCCGCGAGCACACATATATATATATATATATTTTTAACTGATGTGCCTTATTGTATGAAGAGATAGTCCATAGTGAAAGGAACCAAAAACGTTGGTTCTCAACCGGTGTGCTCGCGGGTCAAAGTAGACCTTTCGCCTGTGTCAGTACAGTGCCACGCGGGAAAGAACGGATTTACTATTCTGGCAGTGTACTGACAAGCCGTAAAATAAAGGTTAATTCCATCGCTTACTATTCTCAAGGGTGTAGAAACGGGGGAAAAGCGGGCCTTGACTTTCCAAACTATTTCCAGCCCCGAAATGAGGTTCATCTAGTATATGTTTAGTAAACTTATTTAATAATTAATGCAAATTAGGAACGTTTATAATAAAATAAGATTTTTAAAAAAAGAAAAAAGAAAAAAGAAAACATCATCAATACAGTTTCTGTACCTAATTACAAGGATGCTGATTTCTCTTTAAATTGGGGGGGGGGGTGCATTCAGATGCAGAAAGCATATATGATGATTTTAAGACAAATTGCATTCAAATTATGCCTAATATTGCACATTTACAAATAAAATGAGGGGCCCTGGCTCCCTCAGTCCCCCCAGGATATCTCACTACTATATTATTGCATAATAATATCTGAGTTGATATTTTTTCGAGTTTTTTCCTTTTAGTATTTTAACCTACATAAACACAAAGTCGGATAAACAGACTGCTAGAAACAGCATTTGTTTTCTTATGAATAGCTTATTGATTTATCTCTTACAATCCGCTTTTCAACTTCAGTACTGTTAAGATCCGTCTTTTGTTAAGGTAGCATCGAGGAAACATAATATGTGTATAGTATACATGGTGAGTTAAAATGCTTTCATATTCTGAAAGAGGTCATTTGTTCTGTTTTTAATGTGTGAAAAGCTTTCCTCCCCCTGAAAGTAATGTTCCCCTAGAACAACCTGTTGGTTACACCCCTGATTATCCTTTAATAAAAGTTGAGTTCCATTTCCAAATCGAAGAAAAATCCACTGGAAATTAGACGGGACTCAACGCTCGTTTTACTAATTGTTTTATATGGAAACCTTTCAAAGCGTGTATCATGACAACCAGTTATCATAAAAAGATGTAGTTTTCACGTATGTGTTCGTAATTCTTTTCTCTACTTCGTAAAGTGAGCAGTTAATGTGCTAATACAATATTTCTAATAAGCGCCTCTGCTATTGTCAAGATTCGCAGTAGCGCGAGAAGTCAGCGTGCAGAACTGCTTGTCGCGAATTGTCAACACCGCTCAAAGCCAATTGGACGCCGCGTAAAGCCAACTCAAGGCCATGCCGCTTCTCATCTGAAATCTGTTGTACATTCTTCTTTGTGATTCTCAAACCTAGGAATACGAGGATTACTAGGACAGCTTGAAGAATTTTTAATTTATTAACTTAACGCACTTTCTTTAAATTATTTAACTTTACTTTCCCCTCTAAGGTTGATAAACCTAATAAGCAGCCGATTTTCTTCCTTCCTTTGCATGTGACGTCAAGGGAAACAGTGACGATAGCGCCGATCTATCTCAACCTTTACTAAATCTGATTAGCTTCTTACTATCAGTATCCTCGAATTTCAACGGAGAATGTAGGAAGAAATATTTCTTAACTGTCACGTAAACTATCTATTAAAATCTGTCGATTCTTTCGCAACACCCTTTATAGACTAATTCAGTCACTAATACTAATTCATAAATAATTATGAACGTACCTAATTTCACCTACTCCATTATCTGAAAGTTGTTGGTTCCAATATGCAGATGATCCTGTTAGAAGAAGCCCTGAAAAAAATTGTAAAACGAAATTATTTTTTTTAAACAAAAAAAGCACTAGGTGGTTTTACTAACCAAACAATATATATACAAGTGTCGTTCAAGGTTGACCGGGACTTTTATTTCTTCAAAGGAAACAGATAGCACAAGAAGCACCAAACTATGTCAGCTTTTCAAAGTATTCTCCGTACGCGTCGAGGCAACGTTGCCTTCATTGTGGCAGCTCCCTGATTCCTCTGGCGTAGAAAGAACTTGGTTGTTGTCATAGCCACTGGAGGACATCGTTCCGCAGTGCCAGATGGTCTTTAAGGGGTGAAAACAAATTATAATCACGGGGGCTAAATCTGGACTGTAGGGGGATGGGGCAGAACTTCCCAGCGCATTTCGGCCAGAGTTTTTGTCTCATTGGCCGTGTGAGGGCGGGCATTGCCATGGAGAAGAATGACATTTCCAGACATCCCAGGTCTTTTCTTGTGAATGGTCTTTCGTACAGCACCACTCAACAATGTGGAGTAATACTGGGCATTAATTGTAATACTGGGCTGCTCAACACGTGCGATATTCACTGATGTGACTGCAGGCGGGCGAATTTGTCCATGCGCTTAATTTGTCACCAGCTCCCGATCTTCGCGAAATTGTTCACAGCACTCATACACTCTTGTCCGTGACATCATTTGTTCACCATACTGTGATTGCGATCTTCTGAAAATCTCAGCTGGTTTAACTTTTCCTTCACAAGAAATTTGATTACACACCGCTGCTCCACAGCCAGAGACACACAGATTGCCGCCATGTTCGTTGCAACTGCTGCGCATGAGCCAAATATGTCATGCCGGGCGCTAGTTACTCGAGAAGGAATACATTACGTCATCCACAAACTTCATCATGATCCGGCTATTCATTGATTATTTATGTACGAAAATCCCGGTTAACCTTAAACGACCCTTGTATTTACCTAGATTATATACTATAGAGATACTTATCAATTTAATGAAAATTAGAGTTGGAAGCACGTCAATATTTAGGTTGGCACATGTGTGGCGCCTTGCAGAGCCAGGTTGTTGTTATTGATGTGTTATTGCAATCTCC
Source organism: Thermobia domestica (assembly GCF_964235325.1). Lineage (NCBI taxonomy): Eukaryota > Metazoa > Arthropoda > Insecta > Zygentoma > Lepismatidae > Thermobia > Thermobia domestica. The sequence continues at coordinate 29,154,585 of NC_137454.1, forward strand.
GTACTACGTGACAAGAAGTAGAATGGCAATGTGCAGCGAATTGAGCAGGTGATACCAGTGCAAAATGGGCGACCTCTCTTATTTCCAAAGAGGGTAAATTGTTGGCCCTCAGTTATGTGGTCCGAGCGTGGTGAGTGGCAAGTATGCTGGATGTGTCGCGAGGGATACTGTCCAAAGTAGTGATGGTCTACAAGGCTCACGGCAAAACCACATCGGTGAAGTAGGACAGTGGTCGGAAGAAAGTTTTCAGAGGCAGGTCCCGTCGATTATTAAAGCGGATTGTCACTCAGAAACGTCGTGCGACTACGGTGAAGTAACTGAGGAATTCAACCTACACCTTCCACATCCTGTGCCAACAATCAGTCCGCTGCGAGTTACATGACATATGCAGCCCATACACGTACACACATGCATGAAGAAACCGTCCAACTTGCATGAAAAATGATAAATCCACAGGCAAGTTGATCATGTATGGCCTCGTTCATGCATGTTAAAAGTTTTCAAAATCTTCTGTAACCATGCATGATGTTTTTCCCGTTCTTCATGCATGTTTACCGTGCATATGCTCGTTCATGCAAGGTGGTGGTTTTATATTTAGGTTCGCCAATCACAACAGCGGAAGAAATCACGTGACTCTCTCTTCCGTAATGCCAAGGTTGCTGAAGATGGATGATCTGTGTTACATGACAAGGGATCCTGTGCGTGAATTTATTCAAATATGCAAAGAACTACCATGTTCGTAGAAGGAATAATAATAATAATAAAAATACTACTGTGTAGGGAAGGACGTAAAGAATTCTGCATATGAAAAACTAGAAAAGCTGAGAGAGTTTCAACCTGACGCCACATTTGATGGTGTTAAAAGGAAGACAAACACGTTGCACTCCCAACTACAGAAGAGAGCATAACAAAGTGAGAAAAAGCAAATTAAGTGTCTGCCGCTGATGAAGTTTACATGCCGAGGTTAAGGTACTACAGGGGTGTAGCCAAAAGGTTTATCTAGGGGGGCGCCGTCGTTTCTGAGGAGGGCCAGCTACAATGTACAAAACCAAAAAATGTGTTGAGATTTTGAGGCCTGAAAAAACGGAAAATTTTGGTTTCCGTCCGAAAAACTAAAAACACTGTTTTTAAAGCTTTTTTTCTCCATAAATATTATGTACCAGGTAGTTTTTATTATGCTTAACTAAGAACTATTGCCCCGGACAAAACATTATACCTTTGTGCAAAACTATCTCAATTTAAGCCCTTGTACACAGAACCTATCTACATACGGCTCATTTTTCTTTAAATTTCACTTAATTTCTTTAAGATTTCCTAACAAAAATATTTATTTATTATTCTTGGCTAAAAACACCATAATTATTTTATTAACAGCTATATCTTACTTAATGTTTTACACAAAGTGGCAAAAAACAAAAAAAAAAAAAAAAAGCTAATGAAATCCAATCTGAAAAACTGAATAAAAACGTTTTTCACCATATTTTCCACCTGATAAAAATGTGTCTTTTAAAACACTTTACAGCATATAGCTATAAAATGAACTTACAAATCACTTAGTGTCATTGTTTTGTAGCAGTATTCATAGTACCTTGTTGAAGCTTTGTCTTCAAAATATCAAATATAATTCACAGTAAATTACGTAATCTGCTGTTACAAATATATATATATATATATATATATATATATATATATATATATATATATATATATATATATATATATATATATATATATATATATATATTTATTTTCGAAGTCCATTTGTTTGTTATGCAGTCTATATTGACACAAATCTAAAGAAGAATTAAACACACAAAATATTATAAATGGTGTGGAATAATATAGTTATATTATCTAAACCATTTCCATCCAATTTGGACATGATCCGCACAGGAGCATTAGATCAATCGGTTGTAAGCATACGTGGTAGCAAGCTGTAGGTTTGGTTATTCCTTACACGGAAGAGGTACCATACTATTTTTCGATCGGTAAATAATTTACCGTAAATTATTAATTATATGTAAACTTTGTTATTTTTAAATAACTGAAGCGAGGTAATCTTACGATGATGTTTTAAAAGCTGCTCATTTGGGGGGACTGGCCGCTATGGGCTTCCCATGGCTACACCCCTGTAGTACTACGATGAACTTTCAGTTTTATTAGACTAGAAAGAAATACGTGAAAGCAGAATCAACCTAGATGAACACAGCAATAATGGAGACCCTGATGAGTTATCTCCAGAGGTAAAAAAAAAAAAAAGAAAAAAGAAAAGAAAAGAAAAGAAAGAAAAAAAAGAGAGAGAGTCATTATTGCAACCAGTTTTTCACACGTATTCCTATATATTGACATGTAGAATTAACAGACCTCGATGGTTACTACTTGTCGATAGCAATTATATTGTCTTGCCATTCGACTCTTCCCGGTTCCCGTCCTCCCCATTTCTCAAACTACTTCAAGTAAGTTGGACAGCTTGATAGTACGTGTGTGGGCAAAAAATTATTCCAACATGCATGATGAAACAAATCTTTCATGCATGTTGGCCATGCAAGTGTGTATGTGTATGGAACGCTATAGGCATATGGGGTCAGGTTGTATGGATGGAACCGCTGATAAGAGACAATATAACACTTTAGCCAATGGTGCCGCAAACATTCATCCTGGCTGGACCGCTGATGACTGAAAAGACGTGATATGGTTGATGAGTTATCGTTGACCTTATTTCAAACCGGAGGCCGTGTTTAGCGGTGGCAGATTCAAAGAAACGTATGATCTAGAGTGTCTCCGTCCAACCATGGAAACATGGCGGAGGCTCTCTGATGCTGTGGGCCACAATATGTTGGTTTTAGTAGAATTTGTGCTGACGCTTACCGATCGCATCATTGTCTGTGATTATGACGTCATTTTAGGGGGACCATATGCATTCTATTGTCAGTCCACAGTACGGAAAGTTAAATCTTTCAGTTTAACATGCTACGACAATGCCTTTTAGGCTAAGGAAGACGATAGTTAAAGTAAGTGAATGATGATGGAAGAATTGGTGGGATAAGAAATGGGAGGAAACGGATGTACCCCGAAAAAAAATCCACGGACACGATGTTGTTCACCATAAACTTACTTGGCCGAAGATAGAACCAGGGACCCCACGTACAAGAGGTCAGCACTCTACCAATAAGCCATTGTGCCCTCTCAGTGGTATTTAGTGTTGCCCACTATACAAGACAAGAGGAGAAGTAAGGTTTTATTGTCTCATCTCGAAACTTTTGTAGTAGTCTCGTCTCGAGTTTCGAAAAGCTTTTATAATTTCGTCTCCTTTTGTAAATGTATGTACTAAATTTGTGCTGTGATTTGTTTATCTTCATTTCAATCAATCTCTAAAGATTGATAAATGCTCTTCTTTGTGTTATTAGTACAATCATTTTATCGATTATAATTTTATACTAGGAGCCATGTAACACTAAAACAGTGTTTGAGATCTACTAGGTGAACTAGTGTTGTCCCCGAGATTCATGAAATTTCTCGTCTCGTTCCGAATTTAAAAAATCTGCTTCTCGTCTCGTTTCCGAGACGATACGAGAAATTTCTAGTCTCGTAGACAATACTATTGACGTTAACCCCTTAAATGGGGACTGTATCCACGAATAATGCTGAATCAGTAGGTGATCTTACAAACGCGCAATAAAAAAGAATCCTCCATCCTCGAGGATTGCGTGTCGAGACGCAAGCACATGGATCTATGCGCTGGGCATGGCTCTTCCATCTAATGTGATTTTTGTTAACTAGTTGGATAAAGCAATAGAACCAAATCCCCATTAAAAGGATTAATTTAATATATGTATTTGTTTGTACGAGAAAGTTAATCTAGAGCTCTTTCGTGGCTAAGCGGTTAGCGTACACGTGGGAGACACGGGTTCGATTCCCACCAGGAGCTCATGTGGTTCGAATTCCACGCTAATCAGTAGGACCACGTCTCATATAGCCTCGCTGCTGAACGGGCCGTTAAACTCAAGGTCAACTCAACGAGAATTTTAATCTGTTTGTTTAATATACGTACGTTCTATGGTCTCTGTTGTGATCTTTTAATAGCATTTGCCTGATCGTTTGAACTATTATCTAGTACTGGAGACTACATTGTAAAAAAAAAAAAATAAAAAAAATGAGATGTTGAAACAACACAAAATGATTACCACTTTAGCGTGTTACTTGTGTGTTAATTCAGTACAAAGCACATCACCTTCCGAGCATATCACAAATAACTAGTTACTACCTGAGAGAATTTGCATTGATATTTACCGTTTAATATGAGCAAAGCTTTGTGAAATATATTTGGCACTTCTGCCAAGTAACAAATAATGTTCTATGTTTTCTGTAATCGGTCACAATAATATTGTTGTAAACCTGTGAATCATTTGACAACAGTTACATAGGCAACAGTTCTGCCATCTTATATTCATATATGCTACGACACAAGAATAACAGATAAAGAAAATAGATGAAAGCACTGCTCCTGTGTAACTGTTGTCAAACGATTCAAAGGTTTACAACAATATTATTGTGACCGATTACAGAAAACATAGAATGTTATTAGTTACTTGCCATAAATGCAAAATATGTTTCGCAAAGGTCTGCTCATACCAAACAATAAAAAACAATGCAAATACTCACAGCCAGTAACGAGGTATTTCTGATATGCTCTGAAGGCGATGTGCTTGGTGTTCCACTATCAAAATATCTCCAACGCACACAGGACAATGCGACAGTTTGCGTCTACAGATCTATCTTCATTTAAAACGTTGGGCTAGACGCCGATGGCAGCACACACTACATCCAGCATACAAAACATTATGGAATAAACTGCGTGCGAAGCTCAAGATGCTCACACAGCGACAAAATCAACAGTACTGGGAAGATACTTTTCGAAATATCACAGCAAATGATCGTAAAATTTGGACATACTCTAAATCCTTTCAGCGTGCCACAAATGTTTCCAGAGCTAGCGTCCTTCAAGGACCACAAGGACTGACTCAAGACCCTCAGTTGCAAGCGGATACTTTCGCTGACTCTCTGGAAGAACAGTTCCAGCCTAACAGATCACGTCTCGATCCCTATCTCAAACAGCACATCCGAACCACACTTTATAGCATAAATACACAAAACCCTACATATGACATCACCTCAGTTACACCTCGAGAAATAGAAAGACATATCAAATGTCTGCCGGCGAAGATAGCATATGGGCCCGACAAAATTCGATCTGAGATCCTAAGATACCCAACCAGAAAATTGCTGGTCTTCTAACCTATTTATTTAATGTTATCTTTCAATTATGCTATTTCCCGAAGACCTAGAAGGAAGCTCGTCTTATCACCATCCCCAAGCCCGAGAAGAATCCACTTCTCCCGGAAAACTATAGGCCAATAAGTCTTCTGTCACACCTGAGTAAACTCTTTGAATGTGTCTTTCTCTGGAGGCTAAAACAGCATGTAGTTAGTAGAGACCTTCTACCATTCCACCAGTTCGGGTTTCGTGCCCAACATAGCACTACTACACAACTCGTGCGAGTAGTGGATCATTTAACAGTGGCTTTCAACAGAAAACAACACACCCTTGGAGTCTACCTGGATGTCTCAAAAGCCTTTAATAAAGTCTGGTTAGCTGGACTATTATATAAACTATACAAGCAAGGTTTTTCAGATCGTCTTCTACATTTACTGCGTTCCTACCTCATTGGCAGAAAATTTCGTGTGTCTGTTGACGGTGTTAAATCCACGTCTAGACCTATTAAAGCAGGTGTTCCACAAGGAGCTATACTTTTACCGCTTTTATATAATTTGTACACAGCAGATATCCCGACATTACCCCATTGCTTTGTAGCAACGTACACAGACGATACTGCCTTTTTCACAACCAGTAGCTCACTTGCACAGTGTTACATCTATATGCAACGTCAACTCATAGGTTTTCAGGAATGGGCAAGACGTTGGAGATTCAAAATCAATGCAGACAAAAGCTGTGCTGTCATCCACCGTCGGAGACGCATCCGCGCTCCTCGAAATCTAAACTATGAGAACGCACGCATTCCTCATGCCAGAGTTGGCGTGGGTCAATGAAAACTTGACCCACGATCCACTGAACCACCACCCACCGTGACGCACTACCCACTGACCCATCACCCACCGTGACCCACCATGAACCTTTCTCATCCACTGTGACCTACTCTGACTCACCAAAATCCATCGTCATCAACTCTGAGCACGATCCACGGCTTCTGTACTGACTAAAGAGTTTCCACTTGTAATAATACAAGACTGTGAAATTATCACTAATCGGAGTTTGAATTTCTAGTCAATCGCTCAAGTACCACTCTGTTACAATAACGGCGGATCTGACCTTTACGATATAATATGGTAAAGTGTTTGTCAGTGAGGAAATTGAAAGTCCGAGGTGGGGAAATTAGTGTGTGCCTAAAATATACTTGCACTAAGAGAGTATTCATGCGAGTGTTAATTTCTGAACGCATCCCAAAAGAAACTTCGATTCGCAGGAAAATACCCCTGCACAATATGGAAAAGGTTATGGTTTGTCAGTTCACAGTATTTTTCTCACAAAAGACTTGAAAAATCAGTTTTTCATAGTGTATAAAGGTGCTCGGGTACCCTATGTGAGAGCAACTCCATAAAATATGCTCATAATTGTAATTTGTGTACAAAGTAGTTTACTTAAAGCAAATAAGAGACTTAATAAAAATTAGGTACAAAGTTGAATAACACAAAGAAGCCATTAGTAATACAAGTATACATTTTCCATAACTCGTAATTTTCCACCTTAAAACAAATCTAAAATCGGGTTTATCTCCTGTTGGTAACTTTTTCGTGGTAAATCATCCGTAGTGGAATGATGTCATTCCTTCAGCCAAGAAATAACTAGCTCGTCTACTTTGAGCTTGTCTAGCAGTGGGCCATTAACATTGATGAACAACAAGTTAGACAATGTTTGAGCACTTAGTCTATTTCTAATATCAGTCATTTGTAAATTCATAAAGGAAAATCCCCGTTCGCACTCTGTCGTGGAAATTGATAATACTTCTACCCGATTTCTGCAACTCCTCATCGACAATCTGCTTGTTAGACGTAAGCCTGATAATGATTTTTCTTGGTCAGTTTTGAAATACTCAGCAAAAAATATCATCTCTCTATCACCATACTACATATTTTCCACATCGACCATGTCAGTTGGCAATGTCAACTCATGGAGAACAGAAACTTCATCTACCACCTTCGATAGGGAATCTTGTGAATAAATTATCAATTAAAGCCTGGTAAACTGATGATTTCATATTTGTTTATAAATTTAATTTTTGTAATTACACATGAAGGTTTGATGCCATTACCAAGTTCCCTCCCCTCTCTAGAAAGCGAAAGGGAATGAGGTTCCTGGAAAATGTTTAGAGGTGAATGGGAATCTCCTTCAATTACCACACTGCTGTTTGCCATGTGCCAAATTACGAGGAATTTCAATTAAATTATCATAGTATAATTATTTCCTTGAATTATCGATACTTTTCAGTGAAAAAAAGGATGAAATTTGAAAGTTCCAAATCAAGGTAATAAATAAACCAAAGTAAAGAGGAAAAAAAGTGTAATATAATAGTGTAAGTCCATATAATTATGCGTACAATCCAAACTTAAAATTTCCGTGTAATTAAGCTTACAGTACAAATTTTATGACTATTTTTCTCACAACTTTATGGGTTGATTGCCCTGTGCTGTAAGCGCTCCATATAATAAACATAAGCTTCAGCAATTATTATAGTAGAAAGCAATGGATATATGAAGCCAAGCACTGTGTTTTTTGTTTCTGATTTTTTTTCTTAAATAACATCAATCGTTTTCGATCATTTTTACAAACCAACTCACTACCAATTTTCCATATATAGAAAGTGCCTCCTCCCCCATAAAGGAAAATTTTAAAAAATGCTAGGACACATTCTGTTTATTTTCAATACACTGAATTTCAGCTCCGTAAGTTTAACGGCGTGCGAGATACTAATTTCTTTCGCAAAAATTCGGATCCTCACTACCTCCTTAGGATTCGTATTATGCATTATAATGAAAGCAATATAACATCCTAGTTTGGATTAAGGCCTAACTATATACCAAAAGTAATTTCATTTGACTTTGCAATTTGACCATGATGATCAGTTGAGTTGAGTTGATTTTGAGTTTAACGTCCCGTTTAGCAGCGAGGCTATATGAGACGTGGACCTACTGATTAACGTGGAATCCGAACCACATGAGCTCCCGCCGGGAATCGAACCCGGGCTCCCCACGGCAAAGGCGCGTACGCTAACCGCTTAGGCACGGAGGAGCTCCCGTGATGATCAGGCACACATAGTTACATTCAATTTTTTTTTAATATAATAATTTATATATTACAGTTATTCAAAAATGTATTTTTTGCAGTAGTTAGCTCCTCTAAAAACTCACAGGTCTCGAAAGCCAAGAAGTAGTATAAGTCCTATTGCTATTATTACAATTAAAAATATCAATATCCAAAAGTGCCTGAAGTTCTTTTTTCACTTGGTTAGATATACTCACCTCAGGTAAGTAAACAGAAACAAATGGAAAAGGAAGGGAAATGAAGGTCTTGAAAGTAAAACGAAGACAAATTTACCAGTCTTCAGAAGATACTGTCTACAATGCAGTGAGCAGAGTGGGTCGGTAGATCATACTGAGTAGGTGGGTCGCAGTGGGTCATGGTGGGTGGTGAGTCGCAGTGGGTCATGGTGGGTGGTGGGTCGCAGTGGGTCACATGATATTGACCCACGACCCACTGACGCACTCGGAAAACTTGACCCACTCCATCTCTGGCTCATGCTACGCACACCAAATAGTTGGGTGTAACTAGATCGTGGTCTAACGTTCGTTTCACACATCAGAGACAAAACAGAGAGCATTACGAAAAATCCCAGCGTTTTATCCCATCTTGCGCTGTAGCTCCCTTTCTCACGAGGTTCGAGTTCACATCTTCAAAATGATAGTCCTGGCTACAATCTCTTATGCATGCCCTGCATGGCAACATGCTTCACATAGTCACATACAAACTCTCAAAAGTGTGCAAACTCAAGCTGGTCGTATAATCACTGGTCACGACAGATATACACGAAACAGTCAGATCCTGGAAGACTTAGAGCTACCCACTGTCAGAGACGTTCTACGACATCTCCACAATAAGTTCTGGCGTACTTTACCCAGACATATCAATCCAGCTATAGCTAACATCGGCACCGAATGCGCTCTGCGGAACGTCCATCGAACACCACGCATTTAACATCTCTGCAGAACTGGTAAAGAAGTCATAATCAGCTACTCTGCGACAGTTGCAGATGTAGTCTCCCATACATAACAAAACAATAGTAACATTCAAAAAACCACACCAGCACATCTTGATATATTCTTTATAACATATTACTCATGGAGTCAGGGGCTCCGGCCCGATACTCTATACATAACCATAAAATTACCGTGACCGTCTTACCGTTGGTGTTGAATTGACACATAAGTAACACGCTAAAGTGGTAATCATTTTGCGTTGTTTCAACACCTCATTTTTTGATGTGTAGGCGCGCACCCAGAAACTTTTGTTGGGAGAGGTCCACGCATCCAGAAACCTTTGGAGGGGAGGTATTTAATACTACAAGCCACTACGTCTATGTGGTATTGGACAGGTATTATTTTGCATCCGAAAAGACGATAAGTAATTGTAAAATACTTCCACTTATATTTTCAGGGATGGGGGAAATGATAGAATTAGATTGTTTTTATAAGAGAGAGACTAGAGATAGAGGCAAGGTAAGATCAAATTTTCACGCTACATCAATCATTTCCCTAGTTAACAAGCATACCTATAGTTTTATTGAGAAAGTGTACTAATGTGTGTTAAGTTACGAAGTTTTGGGGAGGGAGAGCTAGACCCAGTGGACTCGCCGTGAGTGAGACATTACTGGAGACTACATACACAATAAATACATACATTTACAATGAAAAATTGCAATTATAGTACTTTATGTACTAGCATGACGTAAAAAATTTGCCCTTGAACATTTTTCTCTTTCTTCATATTCTTATTATATTTTGTATACTGTACATAACGCATAAATAGTTGTAAACAAACAATGGTGTCTGTCTGTTTCGAGACGCTGCACTGACTCGGTTTTCCTCTTAAACAACAAAGGATGCCGACTTTTCGTCCTTGTTCTTCTTCAGAACTTTTCTACGCAAATCTCTCTAACGGACGTTCTCTTTATAATGATCGCAATGTATTATGTACTTCTTTTAATAGTTATGATTCATTGTGTATGCACAGAAGCCTCCATAGTAGTTAGTCTATTACAAAACTCTCGTTTTAAAGTAATGGCTGTTTGTCTTGCACTGCTTATCGTGACAGGACTATCCTGCACAAACAATTTCAGCATAGAATTACATATACATTCTGTCAAAAAAAAGAACAGGGAATTGGTCAATAAAACGCAAAATATGCATTACTCATCCAAATTTATTGTATCGCCTTCAAAGTAGGTCTCTTCCGAAATAATACACTTATGCCAACGAATAATCCAATCATTAAAACCTTTTTGAAACGCATTTTCCGAAATCGACTTCAATACTGGCAGCGAATTTTCTTTGATGTCTTTTATCGAATGAAAACGCGTTTCTTGAAGTGGTAATTTGACTATTTGAGTTTTGGAAATGAAAAGAGTCGGCTGGAGCCAGATCAGGGGCATACGGTAGTTGTCCGATAAGATTTGGCTCATTCTAGCATGTCTTCAGTAACCCTTTCACGATTGAGTTTTTGCAGAAAATTCAGGTCTTTCGGCACTAGTCGAGCTGGCAACACGCTTCATGCCTAAACAATCGTTTAAAATGGTACGAATTGATTCGTGAGACACACACATTTCAGCGGCTCTCTTTCTCAGACTTGAACGACGATTTTCAGTCACCATTTTCTTTACTTTAGCAAGGTTAAGTTCATTTGAAGACGTTGACAGTCGACCAGAGCGAGGCAAATCTTTCACGCCACCTCCACGGATTTTGAATGAACTGTAAGCCGTAAGCCTTATGTAACATTTTCAGCGCTCCGACACACATAATTCCATTAGCAATGCAAAATTTCAGATATAGATTCTTTGTTCGATAGTTTGATCCATTGTATAAATCCCCCCCCACACACACACACATAAGATGAACTGACAAATAGAGTACTGTAAACAAACTAACTGACAGATGGCGCTCAAACTCCGCGTGAACATAGAGGGCAGTTGTGCTAACGTAGCTACAAGAATAATTTCGATTTTCCCTTTCATTGGACCTTGCAAATGTACAATTCTCGGTACTTTCTTGACAAAATGTAAGAACACCATGTTGCAAACTAAAGATGTAAATCCTTCTCATTTGAAGATATAGACCAGGGGCGTCATTTAGGGGCGCAGTGAGGGGCAATTGCCGCCCCCCCCTTTGAGTTTGAGATTTATATAGATTTTATCAATAGAATAGTAGTAAATCAGTGAAAAACGCAAAATTTTACTTATATCAAGGGGTCTTGCCCCCCCCCAAGCAAAATCTGAAATGAAGCTGCTGAAATAGGACATAATTAAGGTATACATAAAAAGATTTGATTTGATTTGATTTGATTTGATTTGATTTGATTTGATTTGATTTGATTTGATTTGATTTGATTTGATTTGATTTGATTTGATTTGATTTGATTTGATTCGATTTGATTCGATTCGATTCGATTTGATTTGATTTGATTTGATTTGATTTGATTTGATTTGATTTGATTTGATTTGATTTGATTTGATTTGATTTGATTCGATTTGATTTGATTTGATTTGATTTGATTCAAATTGCAAATGTTGTTCACGTGACACAAAGTACATTCTAAAATTCGAGACGAAACGAGAAATTTCTTGGGTCTCGTGGGTAACGTTAATTCATCCACTTCTTAGATCTCTCGAAATGAAATGAAATACAGTGAAACCTCCCTTAACGGACACCTCTCAATAACGGACACCTCTATAATACGGACAGATTTTTTTTGTCCCGGCAAAAATATATGTTCTCTTACGGAACAAAACCCTCCCTTTTTCGGACACTCTCAAATACGGACGCGGACAGTCCTTTCCCCCCCAAACGTGTCAATAACCTCTTCATAACGGACAGCAATTATTGTCGGCTCTGCAATATATTAAGTAGACAGAAAAGTCTTTTCCCCACAAGTGTATCTATCATGAGTCTAGACCTGGTGAATTTTCAAACAGAATAGCTTCAAGCTGAACTTGAAATTATTTTTTTCTGTCCGCAATAAACTGCTTTCTGGTAGAAATCCTAGATAACCTTCAATAAGCAATAACACTCATGCAGGGTCAGTCGTATGGCCAAGAATTCTATGCGAAAAATCTTCCCTTCCCTAACAAATTTAGCCCCTTCCCCCCACGCACATGTTTCTTCCAAAACCGTACTGAGGATTCTCAGAGGACAATTCCTAATAAGTTTTATTACCCTTGTAGAGAAAAAAGCATGTTTTTTTTTTCTCGGTAAACTAAAGAGTTTAGCCGGTTGCAGTATACGAATATATTAACACATCCGTCAGCAATAATATTATTAAACAGAAATGAATTTCTCCTTCATCACTCCGAGTAATTCAAATACGTACTAAATAGAGTATTTTCACATTGAATTTTACGCATTTACTCTCATAATACTATATTTTTACTGTATATTACTGCATACAATTAACGTTGTGAGAAATTAAATTTCTGTAACCTCTCTGTAACGGACACCTCTCAGTAACGGACAAATATTCACGTCCCATTGGTGTCCGTTATTCAGAGGTTTCACTGTATTAAGTTTTACGTCCCATGGTTATGCCTACTAGGCTAAAGGAGACGATGATGATGAGAAATTAAGGAAATGGTGGAATGAAGAATGTGGGAGGAAACGAGAGATCCCTGAAAAAGCTCACGCACACGGTGTTTGTCCACTACGAAGGTCACTTGACGCCGAGCTGGGATCAAACCAAGGATCCCATGCACCAAAGGTGAACGCTTTACCACTGAGGCGCAGCGACCCCACCAAACACTGTATTAGTGTTACATGATTCTTAATATAAAGACAACACATTCATTTACGATTGACTGTACGAACATAATGAAGAGGATTTATCAACATTTAAACATACGGAAGCCATTACAAAAGATAGTCTACTGCAATAATAAATATGGTTTAAATGTTGGTAGCGTATCACACCCTTCGTGAATCTCTCGTGACGCAAAAACTTCTGATAACTTGTAAATGAAATTAAGAAACAAATTTAAAAAAAACATTTTGTACCGAAATTTACAAAACAAGCCGAGAAATGACTCTTCAAAAATATAAAAAAGGAAATGAAATCTTTGAGTTTTACGTCCCACTGTTATATCGGCTAGGCTAAAGGAGACGGTAATGATGAGAAATGAATAAAATGGTGGAATGAAGAAAGTAGGAGGAAAGGGGAGAACACCCGGGAAAACTCACGCACACGATGTTTGTCCACCGCAAAGTTTACTTGGCGCAAGTTGGGATCGAGCCAGGGAGACCAAGCACCAGAGGTGAACGCTCCACCACTAAGCCACCGCGGCCACTTTTTCGAAAATCGAGACTAGACAAAACTGTTACAAAATTTACAAGAGGAGACGAGAAAACTTTTTGTCTCGTCTCATTTCGTCGGTAACACTAGAGACTGCACTAACAACAGTGACAAAATTAATAATAATAATAATAATAATAATAATAATAATAATAATAATAATAATAATAATAATAATAATAATAATAATAATAAATATTTCATTTCTGGTACTGTGAACAACGATCAGCGACGGACAACACTTTGCCAGATTCATATGTACAATGTATCGAGAGCAATCTTATATTGATAGTATTAAATGAACCAATATTAAATTTTAAGGTGAAATCAGAATAGAGATGCCGATTTTTCTAAGTCCTGGTCGTACCTATATTTAGGCAGCAATATGATACAGAGAAACTGAAAAAAGATTGCTAGTTGTCGTGTGAAAATGCCAAATATAAAATTGCCATTAAACAAATACATATGAGAACAAAAGAGATAAAACGAAATAAAGCGGTGCAAGACTAAAGTAGATGAACATAAGGGATAAACAACGATATTACAAGAAAGTCAACGAGTATTCATGAATATGCCGACTGAACAAAACATCAGTATAATTCTCAAAACTAATTCAAATGACGATGTTTAAGACTAAACGTAATCCAAACCCTGAACAACTTGGCTGTGAAGAACAAACACCAACGCTTATTTTTGACTGCAGTAGAGATTTTACTACATACGAAACTACAAAGCATTCAGTTATTCACTACGTAGAAATTCTAGCAAGAAAAGGCATGGTCGCTCAGTGGTACAGCTCTCACTCCTGGTACGAAAGTTTCTTAGTTCAATTCCAGAACCCTGTCTGTGAATGTATCCTGAACTGCATTGCGTTCGTGATTTTCTAAAAGTTGTCCGTTTCTTCACATTTCGCATTCACATATTTTTATATCATCGTTAACCGTTCACTGAATCTACCATTCACTGAATTTATCATCCTTAACCATTTACGTGGATCTATCATCCTTAACCATTTATCTGAATCTATCATCCTTAACTTTCACCTGAATCTATCGTCCTTAACCATTCACCTGAATCTATCATCCTTAACCATTCACCTGAATTTATCATTTATTTTCTTTAATGAACTCAGTGGCTGATATAGCCTCAAGTTTTTCAGTGACAAAACTAATTTAAGCGATATATATATATATATATATATATATATATATATATATATATATATATATATATATATATATATATATATATATATATATATATAATATTTTAAAGTTCATAGTAAACTCATTTTATACTTATCATAGTCTGTGTCCTGGTTGTCCCCTCCCCCAGTTTTTTACCTCCTAGATCCGCCAATCAATCAACTAATTATGTGGCGCTTCGAACTAATTATAATATTTCCTGAAATATGTATATACGTACATTTAACGTTTAGATCCCATTCAGCAAAGAAATCTTATCTGTCCAAACCAGACCTAAATGATCTAAATGCAATGTTTATAACCATATTTGATGAAAATGGTAAAGCCTTCTAAAACTTCTAAAATAACCTAAATATGATGTAGGAAGATATGAGTATGGAACAAAAAACAGTTGTCATTAATATGCAAATGGTGTCAAAGACATGAGGATAATAATGATGATGATAATGGAAAAGTAATTATGCTGAAACCTCTATACAACCACACATGACAACCTTTACTGTGTACAATACGACATTGATGTTTATTGTAGCAAAACTGACTCAACATGTTTCTCTTTAATACTATTTAGTTTGTTCTAATCAACTATCTACTGTAAGTGAATTAAATCAGCATTTTGTTTTCAAGAAAAGTCAAGATGCTCGTTTGATAGGATACATATACGCAACTATTAATGATTTAAACAAAGATAATGAAGGGCGCAACTTGCTTAACTGCATTATACATATTTAAGACTTCACTTAACTGTCGCAAAAACAGTTACATGCAGCTCATTAAACAAGCTACTGTGTTGAAAATAATGATACGGTACTTCTTCGATATCATTAAACAGATTTTACTAAAAATAAAATTTGTTAAGATAGAAAAATACGCTATATACAAGACAGAATCTAATTTACCAACATGTACGTGTGATGACTTGAACCAGCAGCTTGCTGTGAATGCACTATTCGGCAGCTTACTGTGAACACTCTATGAAGTTCAGTTTTTATGAAGTGCCTTCTTAGTATGCTCAAAACACGGTCGTTTACCTACTCTTTTTTTTTTTTTCTTTTGGCTCCCTTATTCAATCATATTTTGGAGAAATTTAATTTTAGGCTATCAAGAGTGATGAGAAACACATTAAATATAGAAAAAGAAAACGACCAAAGTATTTATTAAGCGCTGAAGTACAGAGAAGAAATAAAAGAAAATTGTCATGTTCAAACGGACAACTTAACGCTCAGTTTAGTTTATTGTCTTTTTTAAGAGAAAAGTTACCACATTTTAGCATGAAATAAAGTGAAGGATTGCCTATAATTAGTTTAAACCCTCTAAGACTTCCCGCCTTTTTTTTTTATTTTCCCTCTTAAAATGCCGTTTATAACCTATGAAAAGAGCAGGAAACAGACCAAAATGTTAAGAAAAGTAACACGCAACCTAAGATCATTAGGAGGTGTCTGAATTGCTGGTAATGAGGTGCGATGCACCGCGATAATAAGCGAGCAAGGTGCTTGTTGTTCGAGCCGATAGCTATCTCAAAGAAAACGAAAGAAAACTCACTCCCTGCTTTTAGATCCTCTTTTTCTTTTATTTATTCTTTTTTGTTTTAAAATTTGAGTTCTTCATTTGTTTATTTTTCTGTTTTGGTTTCTTTGGTACAGTGGTGCCAACTACACTTTAATAGTTGCATTTTATTATATATTTTTAAGTTGTTAAACTAGCCAAAATAAAGAATAACAAATTTGGAATAGTCCTAGTAACAGAAACTTGGCTCGTAATAATTGAGCTAAGCTTTACAGCAAAAGTTTCTGAGATTAGATTATATACGGCACAAAAGAAGTGGTCGGCATTCCAAATATTTTACTTTGAGAGAAAAGAAATTGAAATACAAATTCATGAGTACATTACTACCATAACTATCTTTTGCTACTTCTATTTATATGAAAAATCAGCATTAGCTCAAACTCCATTGAGAGGTGGGGGAACGGCCGATTAATAGTCTAGGTCAGTTCTTCTCAACCTAAATCCTATCACGAACCCCATTTTATTACATCCTCTTGCCAGCAACCCCCTTATAATTTCTGGAAGCTTGTGTGAGATTTTTAATATACCTATTACGGAGATCTCACGATATCCATCTATTTCTATAATAGTAGAATCCATTTCTTATATATAGTGGACACAGTGACTTCCCTAAAAGAGAATGGATTGAAACCGACAACTGGTTCCATTTACTACATCGTATCTGTGCAGAAGTGGCTTTTCTTCCATCGTAAGCATTAAAACGAAATCGCTTATCAGTTGAAAATGACTTGATAATATGGGTCACTGAGATTGAATGGGACATTGTCTCACTAATGAAATCACACCATCTTCAGTTATCTCATTAGTTTTCAATTTTATTTGTATTTCAATATGCAGGTTTTGTTCCATTTGTATTTTTCTGGTATTTCAATACGCAGTTGTCATTAGTTTCATATCGTACCTCTTCCATTCAAATTGATTTTTAAACACTCTGCACCTGTTGCAAATGTTTAGTAGATCTATTTTTGTTGTTCTCAACAGTATGTATAAAAATAAAAATAAACCTATCAGAACAAAATTCAAAACAATATTTAAAAGTACATGTATTTTCTGGTTTTAGATTCTAATTATATTTATCTCTTCCGCTTATCTTTGCGAAGGCCAGGTTGAGAAACCCTTGTTTAGACTCCATTGACAGAAAAAGCTGATTAATAGTCTAGAAAATCCGAAGAGGTGAAATTCAGAAGAATTCTGTATCACATATAAGATTTGCTATATCATGTTACATACCGATTTGTTGCTTAGCCAATACCAATCTGTACAGCAGCAAATAAACAGACTTCATGTGTATTCTCCGTCGGCACATGCAGGATGCAGAAAATCATGGTTATGTACTTTGATACAACACTGTCTAGTTGTGTAGAGGCATTACACAGTCCAATTCTTGTGTATGATCTAGATTTTCCTTCTGACCAGGAATAAACATACAGGGAAAACAATTGAGTACGTAACATCATGTAGAAAATATCTGTACAGAACATACGTACAACGATAAAGCGTACGTATGCACCATCTAGGCTGACGTGGCTCCAACGCAGTACAGAAAATCTGCTCCGCAACATAGGTTGCAGTTCTTCTCCCATGGCAAGACCAGCGCCGGGCAAACCACCTGTGGCCAGATCGATTTTTCTCTCCGTGTGCCTATGATAAACAAAACGGTAAAGTCCTAAACCAAAAATATGTTTACGTCTTAAATTATTTATATATATATATATATATATATGTATGTATTTTCACGTATCACTGTAAAATTGTATGTTATAATCATTTTGAATTTTTAAGGGAAATTTCCATAATAAAACAGGAAGGAAAGAAGTGATAAAAGGCGAAAAAAAGATGGTATTTCCCTCAATGTTTTTACTAAGTAATTAAGTTTTTATATAACTTCTTTTCCACGGAAGCAGACATCTTACTGCTGTTCTTTTTTTTTTTTTTTTTTCCTGTCTTGTTCCAAGTTTACAGTGACAGGCATCACATACGTGTTTGTGACTGTGTATACAAAACTGTTCTATCTGCAAATCAATCGTCAGCTCTGGATGAAGTAGTTGGTGCGCCTTGGAAATTGTGCCTGCGCCGTTAAGATCGAAAGAAACTACGAAGAGTAAAAGCTTCAAATCTAAGTAAGTTACAATGAAATAGATTTTTGTTTAAAATAATTGCAACAAAAATTTTAGAAAGTAGCAGCGAAAAGGGAATTAGTGTCCGATTAAGGGTATAAATGGATAAAGGTCCAAGAAAAGGGGGCTGGAGTGCTAGAAAATTATCTTTAAGCCCAACTAGAGGCATCATTTCTATACCTTCTGAGAACTCTTTTTCTAACGGAAAATGGTGTACACTTAAAAATCCTAACCCTAGTTTATTAAGTTTTACTTAACTTATTCCATAAGAAATCGCAATGTTTTTTGATATGTTAATTCCATAATCGTGTTTCTTTATGTATTGACTTATTGGCTATAAAACACTATTTTTGCACCGTAGTGGAGTACTATAGAGGTAAGGTAGGTGTAGGTAAATACGCCATGTTAAGGGTGTTATGGCCTTAATTGCTGCATTTGTATGTCCTAAATTTTCATGAAACACAAAGAACAAGACATGTGCGTTGCAGAGTAGCCTTTTATGCATATAGAAAAAAAATGTAGCAATATTACGGCTCACTTCTATTTTGTACCCAAGGTAAAAGAAAAAAGTGTTACAAAGTGGCGTATTTACCAACACGTGCAGGTAATTACACCAAGTCTAGAATACTACCAGAAACCTTTAATAAATCTTGCAACTGCTTACATCGTCTGTTTTATACGAACTCAAATAATACTACACAACATGGCTTAAGCAAAAAATGAATAACCAAAGTGCAAAATGAAGATAAAAAGATAAAATGTAAAAAAGATAATCTCCAAAGTTAAAATGAAGTTCCAAACTGAAAAGTTTTACTGATGGTCCTCGTTGTGTAGAGTAAATATGTAAAATCATTGTCTGAGATTCTCGGATAAAAAATAATAACTTTATTTTCTGTGCTGTGAACAGCTCATTGGCAAAACTACAACACTATTTTAAAACCATTGCACAATCATTTAAAACAGACGAAAAAATTTGTAGTATAGAATGCACATTAGCAGGTTAAGGGCCCTTGTCAGAAGGTTACTATATTGAAACTACAAGATTTAAGCAGATTGCAAAACAAGATTAAAATAAAAAGAGTCAATATCATAATATACCATTTACAGAACTATGGAAATTAAAGCTTCATTTAAGTATCGTTTAAAGAATGAGTCAACTTTGCTTAAAATTACATATCTTGCATGCAAAAGATCCTCTTTACTACTACTACTACTACTACTACTACTACTACTACTACTACTACTACTACTAATAATAATAATAATAATAATAATAATAATAATAATAATAATAATAAAGAAAACAACAGAAACTGCACAGGCTTTTTCGGTGTTCTAATTGACCAATTCCAAACACCCATATCGAAAATCGACGTAGACAAAATGTCGCAATTATCGATATATGACAGAATCAAAAATATCGAATCACCGATGGAGAAGTTTAGTCGATCGATATATCGAACTATCGCACGACCCAATTTCCACGAGTGATTCGAAAATAGCATTCTTACAGTCAAAGGTAAAAGTGGATCTGAAAAGGTATGGGGATGCATGACGTCACGCCGTCCCTCGTGCCTATCTGTCCATTGTATTTTTTTAAAGAAGTCGGGGGACGCCATAGATATTTTGTTGGAAGTGGAGTAACGGCGTCCACTCGCGTTCCTCCTCACTTTTACCCCTGCATACAGTAAATACTTGTGTAGATTTGGATATGATATAATAGAAGTCAGTAGTATTGAAATGTAAATGCAAGTAACTAGATATTAATACTCTGTGCTCGGTTGACCACGCATTCTTTTCAACGATGTAGCTAGTGTTAGACAGGAGAAGAGAATACTTGTAAATCCGAGGGGTGACAAGAATTTTCATGAGTCTTGTTAAGAAATACTAGTTCATCGAAATCTTAGTTCTGGGATTAGGATTAGGAATTAGATTTTTGGGCTCTCGGCATCTAAGGACATGTTAGCCCGTCACACATATGAGGGATGACGTCCTTCGGCGATCACACTGACAGGGGGATTGAAGAGGAAGAAAGGAATGGGGAAGGAAGAAAGCTGCCTGTGGCTTTAGGTTCCATCTCGGCATTTGTCTAGTATGAATTAGCAAAATCCTGGAAAATACTCACTCAGGATGGTTGGCTTCCTTGACCGAGTATCCCCACCGGGACCACTCGCACCATAAAGGCGAAAGCTACGCTATGCGAGGCCACTGAAATCTTAGCTTCAAAACACTGCTTTATTGTTACATGGTTCATTGTATAAAAACTACAAGTTGATAAATGTGATTGTACAAACATAATGAAGAACATTTATCAACTTTTAACGATAAATTACGATAACGAAGTCATTACATAGTATACTCAAATGATGAATATGGTTTAAAGATTGTTATACCATACCCTTCGTGGACTTTCGTGTAGCAAAAAGAAATCCAGATAACTTCTAGATAAAATAAGAAAAAATTTAGAACAATTTTTGTGTACAACTTCTTTTTTCAAAAAACTAACGAGACGAAAAACGTTTTTCGAAAATTATGATGAGACGAGATTTCTACACAATTTACGAGACGTGAAACCATTCTTTCTCATTTCGTCTTGTCTCGTGGGTAACGCTAGATGTAAGTGGTGCAGCAATACCATCACTGCACCGTGAGAAAGTAACTTTAAAAAAAAAAAATGCATTCTTCCTCATTAGCACCTTTAGAATTCTTAGAACGTAAACTTGGGCGTATGATACAGGGAGGAAACCGTTACAAGTTTTTCAAGGAAGCAATTTTATGGAAACTGCCACCTCTCATCGCTGTTAAATGACGCTTCTGTATGGTATACACATTTGTTTTATTATTATTATTATAGTTGTCTTCTTTTCTTAGAAAGTGATAGCAATTTGGTTTCTTGTTTTATATACAACTTAACACAGGGCATTATGTCACGAAGTGAACGGAAATATTGCAAATTATTCTAACCTTGAGAAGCGATTATATTATGGGAAAATAATGCATTGAGTATTTTTAATCTCTTTGTATGAGTACAATGCTCATTACGTGCGCACCCAGAATTTCTTGTTGGGAGGGGTCCATCATTTGGTAGGAGTACGATACTACAAGTAACTATGTCTATCTAGAAATTCAACGGGTACTATTCTGTACCCGATAAAACGAAAAGTAATTGCAAAATACTTTCCACCTATATTTTCAGAAAAAATGATAAAACTTGATAAAACATCTTCAATATATATTCTGAAACAAGGAGATGCGTTATCGCCATTATTATTTAACTTTGTTCTTGAATACGCTATAAGGAAAATCAGAAGATAGCAACCAGGGCCTAGAGTTGAACGGTATTCACCAGGTTATGGCATATGCTGATGATGTAAATTTAATAGGGGATGATAGGAGAACAATAGAAAGAAATGCAGAGATCTTATTAAACGCTTGCAGGGACATGGGTTTAGAAGTAAATGCAGAGAAAAATAAATACATGGAAGTGTGTCGGGACCGGAATACAGCAAATTATGGATGCGTTAAAATATTAAATAATACTTTTGATAAAGTGGATACTTTCAAATATTTAGGATCAATATTAACAGACGAAAATCATATTCACGAAGAAATTAAATGTCGACTAAAAGCAGGGAATTCGTGTTACTATTCGGTTCAAAATCTCTTGTCGTCGCGAATTCTGTGGAAGAATTTGAAGCTTAAAATATATAAAACGATAATCATGCCTGTTGTTCTGTATGGTTACGAAACATGGTCACTTACTCTGAGGGAAGAACATAGACTGAAAGTATTTGAGAACAGGATCCTGAGAAGAATATTCGGACCCAAGAGGAACGAGAATGGGGAATGGCGGAAACTTCATAACGAGGAACTACATAATTTATACGGTTTACCCAACATTGTTAGGGTCGTCAAGTCTAGGAGGCTTAGGTGGGCAGGTCATGTAGCTAGAATGGAAGAAAGTAGAAACGCTTTCAAAGTCTTGACTGGAAGACCCATCGGAAAACGACCATTAGGAAGACCTAGGCGCAGATGGGAGGACAATATTAAGATGGATCTCGCAGAGTTTGGAATACAAAGTAGAAACTGGATCCAGTTAGCTAAGGAGAGAAGTCAGTGGAGAGCTTTTGTGAACGCGGCATTGAACCTCCGGGTTCCATAGGCCATAGAGTTATATATATTGTGTATATGGGTGCAATTCATCTTCTTTGCGGGGAAAATGTTCAATTCGCACACTGAATAATATACAATTATTATTCACTTCTACTAGCTGAACCTGCGTTACTTACACAGTACACAGTTCTAATATGAGCGTGAATCTCCTTCCCACTTGTCACTATATCTATGCACGTTCCTTTACGAACACAAGTAAAGGGCAGGAAGACTCAATGGGAGTGAATTGCTATAGGCAAGTACTATATAAATGTAGTATTTTAATATATAGAATGCTGGGATGAGTTTGTGGCAAACTTGGATAAGTAATAGATGATACCAAATGCAAATATTTTTTTCTTATAATTCCATATCCGAGTACGTCTCATTCTAGGTCCATAAGACTTTGAAGTTCCGAGCTTGCAATAGGTTTTGTCATTCAAATGAAAGCAAAGCGCCTGAAATGTCCATCAACTGGCTATACGTAGCTCCTCTACTGGTTGCCTTTCACAAGGATATCAACCTTAACGTCCTAGTGCAATATTAAACTAACAGGGCCAAAACGACACCTAAAATGTGGAATAGAAAAATAAAAGCAAGGTTTTTTGAAAATTTAAATGAGAACTGGCAAATCTACACCAAATTTGGAATCGACTAGTAAAAACGGTACGTTTCTAGCACTTGTGATTTTCGAGATCTCATTGTCCAAAGGATTGGAGACAAACATATAAACTTTTCTTTGGAGACAAACATACAAACCTAGCATTTTAATATATAGACTAGCTGAACCTGCGCTCTCTACACAGAGCATCATTCACATATGAGCATGAATCTCCTTGTTATTCCTCACATCTGTACATGTCCCTTTACAAACAGAAGTGAAAGATGTCTTGATAAAAATTGGCAAGAGATAACATAAAGGGGAGATTTTTTCGATTACTTTTTCAATATCTCGCACCGTTTGCAAGATTTGAGCCTACTTCTGGTTGGAGTTTTTAGTTCATGTATGAACAGTGTTTTCTTTCTTCTACAATATGTAATAAGCAAATACATTACACACACAATTAATTATAATGTCAGTGATATATGGTGTTCCTTGGGCAAAACATTCCAAACAATAAAAATTCAACTTAGAGTGGAGAAAAGGTTATCCTTCGTTTTTCCTGATCATTTGGTCATGAAACAAATGCCTGAGAGGTATGCAACCTCTATATACAATTATGTGGTGTTGGAATGTATAATGTGTAGGATATGGTTTAGTTTTTTACTTTTTTAAAATTTCAACACTTCCAGTGTACCCGTAAAAATGTAATAAAGACATAATGGCCATGTTTTGTTTTTTTTAATATTCAATTAGAACTGGACAGTCTACATAAAATTTGCAATCGATCAATGAAAACGTCATCTTTCTAGAGCCTGTACTTTCCGAGATCTCATTGTCAAAAGGATTGGCCACAAACATATAAACGTCCACAAACGTATAGTTTAAAAGAACTCGAAAGATGGCAGCACAATTCATTTGCATTGATTTTGGAAAAGGTTTATTAAGATACAAAGGCTTATGAAAAACGAATCTATTTAAATAATTTATTTAAAGTACATATACTTTAAAATATTTGTCTTTATTAAACGTGAAATCACAAATAACCGTAAATCAAAGGTTTGAAATCCAAAGTTATACCTTGGAGCTCAGGCGCCTTTGTTGCTATTGTAGCATTTTAATAGATAGATGATGATGATGATTTTTCTCCTGAAATGTGACGAAAAATGTGCGAGAGGAATTGACCTCCTTTGTTACACAGGACAGAAAATAAATGGTGAAAATTATTGTATCTGTGAGCATTCCTAACGGCCAACACTGTATATACCATAATTAAGCAACTTCTATATATAAGTACTTTAAAATATAATTTATTTTAAATCTAGTTTTACAAAATGTATGACTGGAATTATTCTGTAATGTCTCAAACTGATAAATTACTTTCCAATTGACAATAATACTCAACTTATAAAAATGTGTTCGTTCTCACAGCCAGACAGTAAATGAATAAATTGATTCGCCTTTTTTCCTTGGACAATACACAACAGATGGTCGAGTAACAAACTGTTTCTCTTCAGTCACGAATTCTATAATATGCGATCACGATAATATAAAAAAGATTGTGGGTTTATTTTAGGGACCTTCGTTTAAAGAAAGCAGTTTAGTCATGACCTGTTATTTATAGCACTGCATTATTAACACAGATTCGGAATTGGTCTGTATCATTAGCACGCTAAAACATTAGAACGTCTTCTTCTTCTTCTTCTTTCTCTTTTTCTTTTTGTATATAGGAGTTTACTTTCGTTCTCAAAGATACAAGTGGCTTCAGGAAGCATTGTCTCCCTTTACCAAAGGAAATGCCGCAACAAAATATATTCTTTTATGATGCATTCCACCCACAGCATGATGGAAGAACAAATCTGCCATCTACGTGGGAGTTACGAGAATTACATTTTCCCCATTCTCAAACTGTACTTACCAAATAGTAGGAATGCTTATAAAATGCTTCCATAGAACGTTTTTGATGACATACCACCCGTGCGTTTATGGATGCTATGCAGATTGGACAAATTTTGGCAATACTATATGTCAAAGGAGCAGGTGTAGACTACTTGGTCAGGATCCTTGTTTTGTAATCGAGAAGTTACAGGTTCAAGGCTAGAGGCCGACCATTTTGACTATTATTTCTTCAGGGTTTTCCTTCAGTTATACTCGGTAACTATGAGATGGCGCCTTTAAATATAGACCATCCTTCGTTCCACTTCTTTTGCTATTATTATTACTAGTTGTTCCTCAAAGCCTTCGGCTCGCAGTACACTATAGGTCAGCGTTTCCTAACCTTTTTCAACTTGCGGCACACTACGGGTGTAACTTGGATTCTCGCGGCACACTCATAGATATTATTATTATTTGCAAATATAAAATACCATGGGATTTTTTTTTTCTGTGATTACTGACCATCTTCTCACAGAGATGAAAGCTGGAGCACTGGTTTTCCCCTATGCTAATTCATTATGTTTATTTTTTATTCTAATTTTAAAATAGAAAACAATTGCAACGAAATATAGGACTCAGATTTTTAAAAATACGCTTTCTTTTTCGAGAACTGTATCCAACCTTTCACTAAGAACGAAGATCACTAAATAACAAACGAACGAAGAAATGTCTTGTACTTTTAACTTTGCTGTTTTAACCAAACCCGGTGCATATTATTGCAATCACACAGCTTGCGATGCGTCGAAGTCAAAACACACCCGTTGAACAAAGTGTTCTGGCATTCACGTGCGAATGAGTGTTCTACGAATGTTCACTTGACGCGTACCGTACAAGTGCTTCCATTTCTCGGTATTAGTATGACTCTCAATTGAAGCGTAACATAGCAGCTAACCGTGGAAATGTGTACGAGCCGAAATACTGTCTGCTACACAGTAATAGATGTAGAATAATATTACAATTAGAGTAATTTTTTCCATGGCAGAAATTCATAGTAATGTGAAATACAAAAATATACATTTTTTTCGTATGTCTTGCAATTTGATTGCTACAGAATTAATAATTTTGTTTCGATTTCCTCGCGGCACACCAGCGGTCCATTCGCGGCACACCGGTTGGGAAACGCTGCTATAGGTTAAAATCTTCCTTAAAGTTCAACACTCTCTGTTCTATAGGCTCCTAGGTTACACAACGAAATGTCACACATATCTGTAGGTTTATTCAATACTGAAACTGCATATAACTCTGCACTAGACGTCATTTTAATGGATAAATTCTAGTCAACTATTGTCAGCCTTTCTTGTTATTATGTAGATATTATTGTTATTATTATTATTATTATTATTATTATTATTATTATTATTATTATTATTATTATTATTATTATTATTATTATTATTATTATTATTGTCTTATGTTAACATCCCTTAGATTTGTTAGATATTGCAGTGTAAACTGGCGATCAGCTGTATCTGGAATTATGTTCACAAATAAATGAATAAATAAAAGCTCTCCAGTCCTTTACTCGTGTAATAACAAATAGCAAAGTATGTCCACGTTCAGTATCATCATTTTCTCATTTTCAAATATTAAATTGAAATAAAACAGTTTTAAAGTTGCAATTAAATCGTCACAATAGTTTTAAATCGGCAAATTGCTGTACCGTTTTTAAATTGCAATTGAATCGTCATAATACTTTTAAATCGGCAAATTGCTCTATCGTTTTAAATTGCAATTAAATCGTCACAATAGTTTTAAATCGGCAAATTGCCTGCACGCCAGCGTCATCTATTAGCATGACACAGACAGACAGCACATGAAGTGACAACCCTGGCCCCTCTCTCTAGTTATGCCCTTAGCCTCAGAGTAATATCAAAATACGAGTAATTCAGTATTCTGGAAGTTTTTGCAATATTCATCATTCTGAAACATCGTACTAAAATTTGACCAAAATAACTTATAGTATTTGCCCAAAATATTGAAGGTCAAAGGACCAGCTGTCGATTCAGGGGCGCAATTTGGAGAATGCAGAGGAGGTAATTGCCTTCTCTCAAGTTTGTGGAACACATGCTTTTTTAATAAATTGTGTACTAATATACTTAACCGTGAAACTCTTGTCGGCGAACAATCTTCTCCTCCCCTAGAAGAATCTGAAATGACGCTATTGCGTCGATCATGGTACGTACTTCTTGCACGCGTTGCAATGTTTTAAAAATAAAACATGACTTATATAACCCTAAAAGAAGAGGAAGTTTAACGGAAAAAAAAATCGTCTTTGCAAATTGAGAAAGCATTCTGTGGCTAACACAGGCAGCTAAGCGGAAGTATATAGAGATGATTTTTTGCGGTTTCTGACAGATCCCGTGTCTGGTTGCAGCTTGGTAATTGACAACACGAGATGGCTCGTGGAACAGACGAGAACAGAAATAGTCTCAGCGTTCAGCTTCAACTGCACATACAAACACATTGAAACTGGACAACATGATTTCGCCTACTCACTCACATTTCACCCTCTTGAAATTCATGCGTCGACATCGCAATAATTCCGGTGTTAAATAAGCTCCAAAAATAAACATTTCACTACCAATGTTTCCTGTCGTTATTTGAGAATGCTCAGCCAAACTCCCCATTTCATGACGTAAGTTTTCTCTGTTTATAAATTATTCATTTCCTTTTCAATTTCTATAATACGACCAAGTTAGAAATGCCGTTTAAACTAGAGACACCAGTGTTATGTTTAGGATTATGACAGTCAGCGATCAAATGCGGTGTATGGAACTGGGAAGGAGTGGAAAGCTTCACTGCTGCAATGTATCCAATGTTCTTTCAAAGTAGCAGTTTAGATATCAAGAACCTGTTTACGGTTCACTATGCCTAGGTAATAATGATTCGTATCGAAACCACTAGCAACAGGAAAAAAGACTTACTTTGCCTAGATGGAAACAAACAATAACTTATACGGAACCTGATGGAAACAAACAATAACTTATACGGGAAATATAGCATATCACCAAGCAGGATGTGCACCCACGTGGAGATTCACCGGGTCAGGACTTACCCGCAAATACTTCGTAACTCGACATACATTTGTGTACAAAGTGTTACAATATTTTGGGGACAGATTCCTTATATTAAAAAAAAAGAAAAAAAGTTAATATGGAGCTGTGGTCAAAAGAGGATAGTTTCTGAGTTATAGGGTGCCGAAAACATGAAACAAGTGAACTTTAGAAGTTCATAGCTCCAGTACTATGGGGCCTATCATAATCGTGTTAAGACATCACTGAGGAACTGGTATGTGAAATATCCCAAACAACCTTTCTAAAAATGATTCACCACCAGAACCCACTCCCTGTGTACGCCCCTGACAGAATTACTTGAAGAAAGTTTAAGAAACTCTGGTGTAAAGGATCTAATCGTACACCGTTATACCACATAAGCTCCTGCCGCAAATCGAACCCAGGTCTCCCACATCAGTGGTGCCCCCCTATGTCCATGACGCACCCCTCCCCCGAATTGTCTATCCATAGGTGTTCTTCCATGAAAGAAAAATCTTTTCGATTAATTTTTACACCCCTCAAACATATTTATATAGATTTTTACCCCCCCCCCCAAATATTTCAATGACTCAGTTTGCGTCATAGCCCCTCTTTGTGGGCACCCCTTTCCCACATCAAAGGCGAGTACGCTGACCAGTTAGCAACGAGGAATCTCTACAACTTTTTTTAAAAAATACAATGTTTATTACGCTTATGAGCATATAATAAACACAACTTTCTTTTCTCACACGTAAACAATTATATAACCTCCCCCCCCCCAACCCTTTAAAATGTTTTGAGTAAATTAATTTTCTGCTTTGATTGTGTCATGTTATTACAGACCCTTGTCTTTCATGTAACTCCAAGCCGCGAAATGAAATCACTTAGTTCTCGTCATACCTGCCATCTGGTGAGTAGGGATGAAGGCCTTCACACAGAATCCAGTCTGTAATTTAAGAGACAGTTGAATGCCGTGTCGAATCAGATTACAGACATGTCTGATTAACCCGTCATATTCAGTGGTGTTATTACGGCATATCATTACAAAGTGAAGGCAGAACTAGTTCCACGAGGAATTATTATCTTTATATATTCGATGCGGTTGTTCTCAAATTATTCATCTTCTAAATTCCTTTTGTCTAGTATAATATGAGCTTTTTACCTGTAGTTAGAGCACAGTGAATTTTTATGGAATTAACCGGCAAAGATCTTCCAAATTTGGTGTGATAGTTTTGTAGCATTCAGGGAAACTGAAGGGTTGATGGAATACCATTTTTGTTTTCCACAAATAGCATTGTGATTTTCATGTGCAATAACTACCTTTTGTTTAGGCCTAACCGGTAAGAGGTATTTAATGGTCTCTAATCTATAACTGAGTCGGCCATAATTAAAAAGGAGATGGTTCCTTATTTACTGTATATAGCACGTATCCCCTTTTTAACAACGATCGATTCAATTCTACAATCGTATTATTAACTAGGAGAATGCCCGTTCTTCGCACGGAGAGAATACATTTCATTTTGGAGATAAAAGGTGCCAAAACTGTCATCAGTCAACTTAGGGACCCCAAAAACTATGAATTCGACACTAATATGGGTCATTTTCACTTATTTTTACATATCACCATTCCCCCTTAGGAGTATTAATGGGGCTGAATTTGGATTTAATTTTAAACATAATCGAAAGTGTCACTGTTCGTTTTAGCGACTCCGAAAGCTGTGGATTCCACTCTAATATCGGTCATTTTCGATCATTTTTATATATCACCCTCCTCCCAAAGTTGCGGAGCAGAATTTGGACTTAAACGGCATCGGAAGTGTCACTGTCCGTCTCAGTAAAACCGAAAACTGTGGATTTGGCACTAATATCGGTCATTTTCGATCATTTTTAAATATCTTCCTTCTCCTTCTCCCCTAAACTGAAATGATAGAAACTATTTTAAGCCTGAAACTCATCTATGTTGAAAATTTGATCGAGATCGGTCGGTTGGTTCAAAAGTTATTCAGACACAAACATAGTTACTTTCAGTTTTTTTTTTATTTTTTAAATCGAGAGATTTAACGGAAAGAAATTGTCCAAAGATGCGACGTATACCAATCGATGGATTTCATTAAACTAAACAAAATAGCGTGTTAATTGAGTGTAAAATCGTCATGCGTAATTTTCGAGAAATAGAGAAAAATAATTTTTCGAAAAACCTAAAACTTTATACTGTACGATACTACGTTACCTATTATGATGAAACTTGTACTGAAATATACACTAATTATTTTTTGGGGGCCGCGGTGGCTCAGTGGTAGGGCGTTCACCTCTGGTGTATGGGCTCCCGGGTTCCAACCCTGCTCCCGCCAAGTAAACTTTGTGGTGGACAAACACCGAGTGCGTGGGTTTTATCGGGGTCCTCCCGTTTCCTCCCACTTTCTTCATTCATTTCTCATCTTCACCGAATCCTTTAGGCTAGCTGGCATAACCGTGATACGTAAAACTCAACAATTTCATTTCATTTTTTACTAATCATTTTCTATTTATTATGACACTACCACGATAGCAGTATGTAGTATGGTGAATTACCTTTAAAATCAAAGCATACGTTCTTTCTCACAATCACAATACTTTTCATGAGCCCATATACTCTATTGAACACAGTGCGCTCACATTTCACCTCGAACATCTTTAAAAAGAAGTTCGCCGAATTCAAGAGATATATTTCACTTTACATTTAGGTGATTGAGAGAACTGTGAATGGTGTCACCCTCCTCATTGTAATCTTGGAGTTGTACAGAACTTTTGGGAATGGATTATGAAATACCTGAAAAATAAACTGGTCCAAAACTCTTTCTTTCTCCCATAGTCAATTTCTATTTTCGTGCATAACGCAGGCAAATTTCGACTTAAAATTGCACATTTAATATAAAGTATGTTCATTAAAATTAGAAAATAAAGTAATTCTTGCAAAACTTTCTGAAGGAAATTCCTCAATTGAAATTTTCTCACTCTATCACTTTCACAGCTCTACCAGAAATCCTTTGTGTTATATCATGCGCAAGGGCGCCGATTTCTCTGTAATTTGGGGGTCCCATTCAGATGCAGAAGATATATATATATATGAGGATTTTAAGACAAATTATATTCAAATTATGCTAAATATTGTATAATTCATAAATACAATAGGGGCTCCACATGAGCTTTGGGAGGGGTCGCCCCCCAGGATCGGCGCCCTTGATCATGCGCTACCTTCATAGAAATAGTTTCGACTATGACCCAGTAAATCATTTCAGCTTCTCCACAGAGTGGCAAGATTCCCCATAGATATAATTACAGACATACGTTTGTCACCACTAATATATATTACTACACTCCTGTAGATATCTAGCTCAGCTGGGAGAGGGTAGAAATTTAACCGAAATTATCACACACGCCCTCTCCGTCATTATTCGCTATACGTAGTCTCGTGTAGCGTAGTCGCCAATACTCTTACCTTTAGTGCCAGCGGTTCCGGGTTCGATTCTCGGTTGGGGACACTCGCTAGAAAAGGTGTAACAAATTTTTCAGACCAGTCATACTGAGTGAAGTTTATACTGAGTTTTCTACATTTACAAAAGGCAAATATCGGGATGGCACTTAACATACAAGTCCCAGTCCGCTTTCTTCCTTTCCTCCTTCCCCTTTCCCTGGATAGTGTGATCGACGAGAGACGTCATCTCTCATATGTAACGGGCTTAAGGCCATGGATGCCGATAATACCCAGAAATATGTATAAATAAATAAATTATTCGTAACAATCACAGGTAGGTACTTTTAGGAGTACCACAATATTAACAAGAAAAATCTGACAACACATTATATCAGTTCGGTTAGAATATTGAAGGAAGTGGCACCTTCAATATTCTAACCGATCTCCATCACGTGGTATACATGTGGCGTTGCTACTTATTTTATAACAGGAAAATCTAATGCACCTGTAGGATTGAAAAGTGGTATAGGAAGCTTTGCGAACATCCTTTAGTACATCGATTACGTTTCGAAACTAATGGTAAAATTAAATACTACAAACCAAGTTTCAATTCCCCAATTTCAGAATAAATAGGAATTATAAATATAAATTGCATGGATACAAAAAAAAAAAAAAAAAAAGTTAAATAAATTTCTAATCGTACCATGCAAATGTTTGCAGCATATTATGGTTACCATCAACTACATTGCGCTACAGTCAAATCAACACAACATAGATTTCTTTCTTTCTCAATGGTAACAAGTAAAGTGTTAGTGAAAGCAAGATTTATTAAGCTGCCTGAGTGTGGTCGGGTAACATCTATCACTTTAAATTGATTAACAACAACCTTGACACTTCCTCTGATACATCTTTATCACCTTGTTTTGTGCCAAATATTATGAAAGGAAGCATATTATAATTTTGGCCACGGCACAAGGACTAATCAGCCATGAAGATCGAAGAAAAATAACGCGATGGAATGGAGATTTTTTTTTAATAAAAAAAAATAAGAACGAAGCTGTTCCGACTGGAGGAATGCATTAGTCATTTGTCGTAACTTCTGGAGATGTTGCCGCAGAGATTTATGGGTAATTAACACCAACATGATCAAACTCTTGCTCGCGACTGTTGAGATTTAATTACAAAATCTCTTCACGGGGCGGCAGTCTTTTCAAGAGCTTTCCTACTGTTTTAGCTTTAACATTGCCACAGAGGATGAACTGGAAATTAAACGTGGACTTATTTGGTTACCTTCCCACCTAATTACAATCTGTTAATGTCAAGCTTATAATTCCAACAGAAGAAAAACACATTTGATTTCTTTTTTTTTAAAAAAAAAATATATAATTTTCTGTCTTCTATTTACAGAAAAGAAATTAACAATTTTAAAGTGACCTTTAAGTATAGCTACCTCTTCGAAAGATTTGATCAGTCAAGTTGATAGCCGAAAAATTATTATCCTGCTTGGCAATAATTGGCATAGATTCCGGTTATAAATTCATGCGATGTTTACTGGAAATATTTGATTGGGTTTAATTTTAATGATTAATAGCACCAAGTTCTTATGATATTACATGTAAATCAAAAAGAGGTTTCTTTCCGAATAACATTGCAGAACATACTATATAGGTGGTGTTCTTCTTTCACTCGATTTTAGTCTTATCTAATTCTCTTAAGAGTCTTCATCCCGGCGAAATTAAAATACCGCTAATTTTACATTAATTATGTGATATCTTCAAATAGATAAAAGATAATCGAAATCTGGAACAAGAGCGCCCTAGACAATATCATTTTACGTGCGAAACCGTTATCACGACTCACTTATCTGCTTTCGATTTCGAGCCATTTTGAAAATCGGCATTTATTTTCGCGTTTCTAAACAGCTGAAAACATAAAGCCACTAGATGACTTGTGATAACGGTACCTCACGTAAAATGATATTGTCTAGGGCGCTCTCGTTCCATATTTCAATTATCTTTTATCTATTTGAAGGTATCACATAATTAATGTAAAATTAGCGGTATTTTAATTTCACCGGGATTAAGACTGAAAGTTGGTTTCATTTGATTTCAGTAGCTGCAGCTACGGTTCATTTTTTGTATTACTCTCTGATTTACGTTTGATAAAAAGGGGTAATAATAATACTAGACGTCGAACATATGACAGAAGTTACTTTAAATAAATTTTTATATTTTAATTTTGATTATCATTTTTATTCTTGTCTCAATTTGCTTTTTGAGTTAATCTAATAGAACTTCTTTGTACGAATGTTGAATTTACTTATTATGATATGAAGAAGATAAAACAAAGGTTTGGTGTTTACATCTTGTATTTACAGATAGCTACCTATAATTATAAACTTTTTTTTATTGTTATAACTTAGTAACCTTTTTTTATATAAAGATTTTTAGAGTAATATATATTTCGTATTTTAAGAAAAGGTTGTAATCTTAAATTACCAAATGTATGGTAATTTGTTGAAATATTATTTTAAAATCTTTTAATTTAACGTCCCACGTTTATACCCTTTAGGCTAAGGGAGACGAGTTGAGTTGAGTTGAGTTTAAGTTTAACGTCCCGTTCAGCAACGAGGCTATATGAGACGTGGACCTACTGATTAACGTGGAATCCGAACCACTTGAGCTCCCGCCGGGAATCGAACCCGGGTCTCCCACGCCAAAGGGAGACGAGATTAAGGCAATAGAATGATGATGGAAGAATTGATGGATTGAGATGTGGGAAGAAACGGAAGTATCCCCGGGGGAACCCATAGACACGATATTATGCACCACAAACTTGCTTAGCCGGGAATCAAACCAGGGACCCCACACACCAGGGGTAAGCACTCTACCATTGAGCCACCGTGCCTTCGACATTATTTTTAAAAGTGAACGAACACGTATTGTGTATACAGAATTTAGTTTAACGGTGCCCACGAGACAAAATTTGGGTCTTTCTTGTCTGCAAAAAGTGTCCTGAAACCAAGGGTGCCGATTTCTTTGTAACTTTTTTTTTGGGGGGGAGGCATTCAGATATGTGTTTGGTTCTAGAAGGCATATATAAGGATTTTAAGATAAATCGAATTCAAATTATGCCAAATATTGTATATTCATAAATTCAATGCGGGGGCCACACATGAGCTTTGGAAGGAGCGGCCCCCAGGATCGGCGCCCTTGTCTGAAACGCAATCTTGTCTCGAAAAGAATATCTGTTTCTATTGGAAGAGCTTTTCAGTATCTCGACACGAAAATTCAGTAGTGGCAAAATTTTTATTTAGACATGAAAGGAAAGTGTAACTCATTGAATGACATACAACCATTTTGTTGTGTGCAGTAGAATAGTCAATGACATAATCTTATAAACACTTTTACTCAGTTTCTTTTAAAATTTATGGACATAAAAAATACTTGTCTCACTTCAAAAAAAAGAAACAAATTAAAGTATTGAATAAGGAATAATAAAAAGCTCTCCAACATAACGTGAACGTTCTACCACGATTGCTCAGTGGCAAAGCACTCAACTATCTTGAAAGGAGTCCCTGCTTCGATCCCCGTCCACACGAGTTTATGGTATTCACAGGTTTTCACGGGATTCTTTCCACATTTTCATTCTACCAATCATTTCATAATCATTCACTTTAATTAATCATCTGTCTCGTGTTAACTAAAGAACATACCATAAGTCGTAAAGCTCGATATTCCATTTTCATTTAATTTAACTTGCATCCTGTGGTCCGAAGTTGTTTCTGGGCAATGACGCAATTTCCCAAGATTGCAATGTGCTAATTCACAGTGTTGGTCGTTGAGCTGTGTCTTCATGAGTATCGGGATAAACTACAAAACCTCCCTTGGCCCGAACAATTCGCAGACCAGTGGCGTAGGCAAGGGAGGCTGACCTGGCTTAGGCTCCTGTTCCCTTTAGTACAATCATATCATCAATGAATTCTACTTATATGCAATAAATTTCACTTGTAAAGAAGATATTGCAACTTTTTCCATTTTTCTTTAAATATTGTATAATAACAAAAAATCTTATTCCCAAGAAGTTCTGTTTTGATCCTACATAATATTTCGGTAAATTAGATAGAGGGTGTCTCAGAAGTCCCTGACATAGGGTAACTCAGTAATTATCAGAGTTACAACAAAATGTAAGAGGGGAAAACCGTCTTCAAATATGATGTTTTCAATCTAAAGTGAAGGATTTTTTAAAATCAGACGAACCGTTTGGGCTGCACACTCTTTATACACTCAATGTTAAATGAAAATGCAACGTTGCCATTTACCTGGACCCACAACATGAAGTAAATGGTGACATGTTTGAAATGGGGGCTGGCTATCGACACGTTAGCGTAAAAGACAGTAACTTTATTCACTTATGTTGTGAGTCCAGGTAAATGGCAATGTTGCATTTTCATTTTTTTTTTTTCAGAATCAAAGAGAGCTGATCTTGTTAACAGGTATGTTACTATAAAACCACCCAATTTTTTTTCTAACAATTATACAAATTATAAAACATTGAGGAACTAACGGTTCCACCCCGTGGGACTTCGCAGAAGGTATGTACATAATTACTACAGTGTCGATAAATTTTAAAAATAAGTAGGAATAAAAACTAGAGAGAGAAAACACAATATGGATCAAAAAGCTCAAGATACATTGAATTAAAAATAACTTTAACATGTAGCAATGCCACGAGTACACCACGTGAAGGAGTTTGGTTTGTATGACGTGATATTTTCTCAATTAATATTGCAACTGAAAATGGTGGTAGAAATACATTTCAACCACTTGTGCTTTTAGTACAGAGATGAGTATATTCTTCGAAGGTTTCATTGATTCCAGCAAACCGCTTCTGCTTGTGTATTACCGTTTTTTACACCGCTATACCGATCAACGTTAAAACCGGAAATGCTTGATTTCCAACATCAACAAACACGATTCCTGATTTTTGATCCTCTACATCTTGCCTCAAATTCATGCACAGAGAAAAAACGATGTGTTGTACGTAAAAACGTAGGTTACGTGCGTAAATCCTGTAGTTTTTGGACTTAACGTACAACTCTATGTAACACACTGCAGAAAATGTATAACTGAAAACGAATGTTTTATAGTGCTTTCCGTATAAGTGTTCCATCTATACGTACTGTCCGTATAAAAGAGAGAGCTTTATATAGGCAGTAAGGATCTCACATACAGATGGACGTATATAACATATAACTGACATATGTAACATACGTATACATGTATAATATACGGAAGACTGTTAAATTTCAGACATCCTGCAGTGGCATGATATAATATCTAAGTGGGAAAAAGGCAGCATATAGATATGGATATGGATAACATATGCTCCGTATAGATTTCCGTAGTAAACATACGGATCCCGTATATTTGTACAACATATACTGTCCGGATAGTGGATTTTTCTTAGTGTGATGATCCACTAAGTAGTTCTTGGTATTTTTGTCCCTCGATAAATTATTTAAAAAAACACTATATTTATAGTCGTTAATTGGTGGTGGTCCCCAGATTCTTAATCTGAACGACGATACTTTAAAAATGAAATACTAAAACGTATAAAAACTGTAAATAGTATTGAAACGTTATATAGATATGAAGAGGCTTCGGACTGTGCATACAAATCAAGTTATTTTATTAATAATAACTTGTAAGGCAATAAATAACATTAACAAGAATTGAATTTTAAATACGATAATTTTAGTTCATTACCTCATGATATTGCACAACATTCTTTTATCTATAGAAACATTCATTATCTCAATATAAGCACTGTAGGCAGGCCGTAAAATCGAAGTGAAAAGCATTAAGCATATAAATAACGTAAACCTGATGTATATGCATGGTGCTGCTTTTTATTTGTTGTTGTTCGTAGCTTTTAGTTGCGAAAGTTATGTATAGGGGGCGTTGGTCGCTCTGCTAAAAGCCACAGCCCTTTAGCGCGTCATATATCTGTCTCTTTAGGTATTTCAATTGGCCTTCGAGAGCCAAAGTGAAGTATTCCAGCTTTTCATTTATTTTCCTGCGAAGATGACATCAGCAATGTAAACCACTATGTAACGTAACGGTTTGCAAGTGGGGCTAAAGGCACGTTAGCTTTTTGTTTATTCTTCAATCAACGTATGCGAAAGAAAATGTCATTCTCCCAAAACTATATTTGCATTTCTACCAAAAAAAAAGTGAATTTTTTTTTGTTATAATCAGGATTTTGCACATTATTATTATTATTATTATTATTATTATTATTATTATTATTATTATTATTATTATTATTATTATTATTATTATTATTATTATTATTGAAATGAAATAGAATCTTAAAGGTTTAAGTCCCATGATTATGCCGACTAGGCTAAAGGAGACGATGATGATGAGAAATGAAAGAAACAGTGGAATGAAGAAAGCGGGAGAAAACGAGAATCCCGAGAAAACCAACGCACAAGTTTGCCTACTAGAAATTTCACTGGATGCGAGCTGGGATCGAACCAAGGACCTCATGCACCAGAGGTGACAGCTCTACCATTAAGCCACCGAGGAGCCCTATTCTAAACTGTATATAGAAGATTTAACTTAAATAAAGCCACATTATACTACAGGGTTGCCTGAATGATTCATCAGGTTTCAAAGCACTGTTCATTTAAAAGTATACGATGTACAAAGACGGATGATCCATGGAAGGATAGAAACACTCACCAAGTTTCTGTTACATTCTACAGATGTTTAACGTGTGCGCCCTAGGTCACGTGGCATACATCCAAACGGTAATCCAGTTCCGTCCGCACGTTTACTATCATGTTTTCGTCAATGTCCGTCACAGCTGTAGTGATGCGTATCTGTCAGTTCTTGCAGCGTTGTTGGCATTGGGGTATATAAACTTTGTTCTTACCATAACCCCACAGGAAGAAATCGCATGGCGTGAGATCTGGCGACCTAGGGAGCCATGGCAATAGAGAAATATCAGCCAGTCCAGCAATGTGGCAATTCTCTGTTGAGAATGGTGCGGACAATTGTGCTCCAGCGCTTTTCCCTTTATACAGACAACCAGTATCACGAAACTGGCGAAACCAACATACAATGCTCTTGTGACTAGGTGCAGCTTTTCCCGCATTTGCGTACGAATGCACGCTGAACGCTCGTAATCGACGAACACTTCGCATATTCTAACACACAAAAGCTCTTCTTCTGCATTACCGCCATTTTGTAGAGTACCGTCAGAGGCCAGCCACCTAGCGTGCACGCGAGGCACTAGGCGAACTTTTTAAACTTGGTGCATCTATATTTTCATGTATCATCCATCTTTGTATCTCGTATACTTGTCATTAAACAGTGCTTTGATAACCAATGAATCATTTAGGCTAACCCTACTCTTCACAAATTGCAAGTGGTAATGGAGAATATCTGAGTATACGTCTCATACATATATATATATATATATTATTTGAATATCTTTTTCAATAATCTACATTATTTACGTAAAACCATATATCTGTGATTTTTTGTCAATATTATCCAAGCACAATATGTCCTTTCCTATGACAATTATTTCGTCACTTGTATCTTTATTCAATCTCTTATGTGTGTATGATATACAGTGTTATAATGGACTTCTGGCTTTTGTTAAAACTAAAAGCTCCATTAAGCTAAATTAAATTATTATAATTATTAATAATTATAATAATAACTCGGAAATACTGTAAAGAATATTCTTTTTCAATTTTCTCACAAGGTTGTAAAAAAAAAAAAAAATAAGAATATCACCTTAGCCATATTTGGAAGTCTGGAAAATTAAGGAAAAAACAAAATCACTTTTCAAATGTTGTATAAGGAATCATGGTACTGTGCTGAGTAGAAAAGTGAATATTATATGAGAACGATTAAGAACTCAAGAAATCGAAATGTGAGTGTAAAGAAGAATGGAGAAATGCAGTTGGTAGGAATACACTGTAGCTGAAAAAGAAAAAGAAAAACTAGTTAGAGTATTATTTAAAAACAAACCGTCTTTCTAAAGATGTAGTAGAAGGCAAAAGAGGGATTACAATATTTCAATTGATGGATGATATGAACGGAGTTGAATCCTGTTGCTGTATGTACTCAACGCCGTTAAAGATGGCGATAATGAAATGAAATCTTTGAGTTTTACGTCCCACGATAAGATGGCGATAAAATGACGGAATTAGCAGAAGACTTTAGTGTATACATTGATGGTACAGCTCATATATTGATAATATTTTAAAAATAATTAATTG
Source organism: Thermobia domestica (assembly GCF_964235325.1). Lineage (NCBI taxonomy): Eukaryota > Metazoa > Arthropoda > Insecta > Zygentoma > Lepismatidae > Thermobia > Thermobia domestica. Next base: position 29,194,632 of record NC_137454.1, read on the forward strand.
ATATAGAATGAATACGTATAAAGCTACAGATTCGTAAAACAAAAAATACAAACTGAAACTGAAAAAGAATATCTTAGTGCATTTGAACTATACAGGCCAACATATTGTTATCTCCAATTAAAGCCTAACGTTGTTTTAAGGCAATCTCTGGCTATTTTCCCAACAATGACCTGCTATTTAAATAAAAAAAGAAAGAAGGCAAAATATTTGTAATTCTCTGCCTACCAATCACGCAAGCTTTTAGTATCCTGCGTAAATTGTCTGTAAACTGAAATGATCAGATTGTTTCAGAGTCTTGTCGGACAGCTTAAACGAATGAATGGCATCTGATTAACAAATTGAGTGAAGCCTCTTAAGCTGAAAGTGTTCCAAGGTTAAGAACTCTTGAGTGAAACTTATTTTCTGTTCTGTCTGAGCTGAATCGACTAATAACAAACTCACTTCATGTGTTTAACAAAACAAGAAAGCCCGTTATTTGATATTATCCTAGGACAAATCAATCTATATTGGATCACTACTAGACTGACGCCATTGTAACAATCACTCCACGGAGCAATTATTATTCTTTATACTTTAGAGACCATTGAAATATTTTTTTAATAATAAATGTTGTCTGGGAAAGCCAAAGTATATTTTTTTTTAGTTAAACATCCTTTCTCTTAATCTTCGAAAACCGTTTGCCAGCGAGTTCCAGAAAATACGGTTGGTTGTATTCTACTCCTTCTTGGTTGTACCGACCACCCACATCACTGAAAAGGCCAGAAACGTTCCTTCGCACTTTGGCCACGAAGAAATCACACCGCCCCAGTTTAAAAAAAAAAGAAAGAAAGAAGCAGAGAAGTGGACAGTGGTCTCCAGAACTAACTGTCATCTAGTGGAAACAACGCCACCCTTCCAACGGACTTTTTGGAAGGGGGACATAAGCCACCAATACAACGACGAGTTTGCACTTTTAAAATAAAAGAAGAAAATTGAAAAAGAAACACCCGGGAGAAGTCAGTCAGTTCGAACTCCGCGGCACCAGAGGACTAACAAGTGATAACGAAACTACACACACATACACGCATTTTTTTTTTAATTGTAGTTAAGTGAAGTGCACAGCCAATATGAATGGCTAAATAACTTTAAAGTGGTATCCTGCAAAAGATTCATTCGGGTGCTGACATAATTCACATATCTGCAAACTCTACACACATATATATATATATATATATATATATATATATATATATATATATATATATATATATTCACTCTGCTAACGAACATTTTTTTTTAAATTCTTCTTAATGAATCAGTGGTAGTGGCGCATTTTCTGTTCAAGTCTACATGTGAAATTAAATATATAATAAATTGTTATAAAACGAGGTTCTCAGTGATGTGGGTTGGAAATTTAGGAGGAACAAAATGCAACCAGGATATTAATACCGGTAAAAGACCAGAGACAATGAGGAGACTCCCGTTTCGGTATCCGAGATGTAATGGTGAAGCACAGTTTCCTAAGAAAGAAGTGGGACGACTAGAGGAAACAGCCCTCATCATTTTCATGGAATATCAAAAGCATGTAAGATTTATGAAGATACTCGAGGTAAGACGTTTCCATTTCCTTGTATTGAACAAACTATTAGACGTGCGATGGACATCACTATGTCATTTGCCCACTGTTATTACTATTGATTCCACCACCTTTTTTGCGGCAATTCCACACCAAATCATGTGTTGGCGGAATGACCTCCAAGTTAATTATTCTAGAAATCAATAAACATTATTTCCCAGGACGTGAATTAAGTATTCAATAATTTTTTTTAAAGTGCAAAAACTATAAACTTGCTTATATCATTTAGATTTTCAAGGACTGTGATTTTTTTTATCTAACTGATTTATTCTACAAATGGACATTAATTACCACGGATCATGTAATTGTATTGTTTCATTATTATTTTTTTTATATCAAATTAAAAACTATTATTTTCATCAGAGTTTTGAAGAGTATAATGTCTAATTCAGTCAAGTTGTTACGAATATTCTTGTATTTTGTTATTAATTATTTTTTTTTTATTTGTATACTTTTGTCCAATATGTATATATTTATTTTCTGTGCGTATCGACAACATATTTAAGGAATTTGATATTCAGTGATGTTACTTAAATTATGTGTATATGTGTTTATGCTTAACGAGACAGATTTCTATCGATTCAAACTTTAAATCTCCTCTTTCACATGACTAGTCATTACAAAATTAAACACCATTCTAAATTTTCCTACTATCCCTTAAAGTCTCTTCTCATAGACAGCCAAGGCCGAGGCAAAATAACTATTATTATTTATCATAATAAATCAACTGGTTGTTCAAATCATTTTTAAAATAATTTAGATAGATTTGACTACTTTGTATGCAAAAGAAATTTATATTTTTGGTTTTAACAAAAGAAATCGAGATCAAAAGCAATTCTAGACAAAAGCGTAAAAATGTGATATTTCAGTTTAAAAACAACAAGAGTATATATTTTTTAAAGTATCACTAAAATTATACACTTTGTGTGTTTTCATTATTTATTTAAATGTTGTAAACTACTTGTGGCTTATTAGAAAATCATTCTAAATAATTATTATTCGTGCACAGAAAGGAGGAAAGGGGGCTTGAATCAGCTTTTAATATTTAACAAGATTAAATCCTTTCACGGTCATAATATTTTTTTAAAATCCAAAATTAATTATTACCAGATTCATATCTGTTGTAATACTAGAAGCGGTTCAGTATTCCTTTTCGTTCCTTTTTAGTGCTTTGTTGTTATAACTTCGATTTGGATTATTAAATTTAAAGTTTGTTAAATTTCAAATTTATACATATATAAGTGAGATTTGTTGAATTCACTTTCAAAATTGCCTTTCTTTGAAATTAAATTTTAACATTAAATTTGGCTGTTAACCAAAAAGGGTGTCTATTCATTTATGTATGTCAATATTTCACCCATTTCATTTTATGACTGAAAATTAGAGAACATTATCTACATCTGCATTACAAGTATGTAATCAGAGTGATCTTCGGAAATTCAAAATTTCTTTCAGTACATTTATTATTATTATTATCATTAGTATTGCGTATTCTTATCTTTAGCTCTACGCTCGTGATAAGGCATTTCCGAAACTCACTCTGATCACCGCCTTATTGATTGCATTTCAGCTATGCAGCATGTGTTGTATAAAAGAAGATTTGGAACAAAGCATTTTCTTCCACTTGTACTCGTAACATTTTTTTTTAATTCCACTCTCAAGACGTTCCGTTCTCTAAAGCCCTGGGATCCGTTGGAGAAGGGTGGGTCTTAGAGTGAGGTAGAAGACGATATTTTTCTTTTTTGGCGCGCCGAGAGAACGAATTCTCGCCTCCGTAGCATTTTTTTGGCCGAACCGAGGTTCGACTCCAGACGGACTCAAACCCCGGTAAGGCTCAGAGTGTGATATATTTTACAAAGATTAGCGCCGCGAACAGGGACTCGAATGTTATTTACAAAGTTTTTCGCGCCAAACAGCTACACGAATCATGTGGAATAGGTTTATGTTAAAGAAGAAAATAGCCTCCCCAACACTGACCCGAATTACTTGAACTACAGTGTCTTAAAATTTTTGTATTGATAACGGATACGTTTTCAGAGAAACAAAACAGAACGACATACGTAGTTTAAAAAAAAAGTCACATTTTCTTGCCTGTGGGATTTGTTTTTTGTGAGTATTTGAAGCACTAGGAGCAAAAGCAACCAGGTCAAAAAGAAGACTTCGTTAAAGAGGGTCAACAATAATACTTGCCCACCGAAAAGCAACAGGGGGTGGACCGTGCGACCGTCTCTTAAAAAAAAAGAGAAAAAGAAAAAGGAGAAATAGTGTATTTTCAACTATCTGTTTGTTTTGTTTCTTTTGCCTACAAAGAAGAATAAGAAGAAAAAGAAGAAAGAAAGGTAAGCGAATTAGGATGAGATAACCAGATTATTTCTTTCCATTGGGTACGTATATATGAAAAATCATATATCATGTTTTCACTTATACATTTTTATACATATATATATTTCTTTTAGAGAATTCATGAATGTATTATTATTATTATTATTATTATTATTATTATTATTATTATTATTATTAGCGCTAAGTATGTTGGATAAGTTAAGTATTTTAGACTTATTGTATTTTTTTAATTTAGTAAATATGTTAATTCCGTTGTAACGAATTATAACTATGAAGAGTTGTGACGTGTGAGTTGTGTTGTCACCAATGGGTGATCTCCAGCAGGGTACCACATTATTATATGCATAGTAAATAAATAAATAAGCGTGTGTGTGTAAGTTTTTGAAATCGTCTTGTGGACAGTGAAATTAATTTTATGCATGTCAGCATAACCAACTGTAGGGTCATTAGAATTAGATGTTTTGTGTCAATTTCTTTTCTCATTGAGGAGGATTTAATCTATCATAGAAGCTGACCTTTTTGAGTTTCAGATGCCGAGACTGCGTGCTCAGACACTGGAAATAAGAACCAAAATGCTGACTGGAGAGGAACGAACTTGCCCTGATTGTGGCAGAGATGTGTGGGAACAGGATGTAATCCCATCTTCTCCTAATGCAGAGTGTGTCACGTGTAGCGCTGTCAACACAGCAGTGGCGTCGGCCGAGGGAAGGCAATCTCCAGCAACCGAAGAAACGCCAACTAGAACAGAGCAAGCAGATGCTTCTAATAGAAACCCTGCAAATGCTGATATTGTCGCCATGCTACAGACTCTTATGGAAGAACAGAGAAAATTGCAAGAAGGACAGAGAAAATTGCAAGAAGGACAGAGAAAATTGCAAGAAGGTCTTGATAGGAAGCTGGATGAACAACAGAGAAAATTGCAAGAAGGGCTGGAAAGAAAACTAAACGAGCAGAAAGAACAGCAGATGCAAGATATGAAAATTTTGCAGGAAAGTATTGCTGCCAAAATGGCAGAGAGGCTGGATAGGCAGGCCAAAGACCACCAATTACAGCTGCAACTGCTCGAAGAACGAATGCAGCAGCAGACAGAAATGACAGAAGAGAGACTCATGCAGCAGATTGAACAAAGGCAAGAGATGATATTAGAAGACGTTAGTAGAATGCATGCGGAACAGAAGAGTGAAGCAAAGTCCGACAAAGAAGAATTACAAAAGCGCATAGAAGCCAACCAAGAAGAGGTGCAGCGAGGTATTCATAGTGTCGAAACACAACTTTCTGTGCACGCTGAACAACTAATTCGGCTGCAACAAGTGCAAGAAGAGGAAAAGAGGAAGATGGCTGACCGAGTAGACAGATTAAGTGAGGAAATTACCCGAAGGATGCAGAGGCAGAACCAAGAGATGGGTACAGTCGTGCATCCAACCACAGACACAGGGGAGACGTCGAGAAGCCGAACTGCTTCACCTCCACCATGCAATGCCTCAGTTCTTGGCGAGGATTTAGGACGGGACACTACGCAGTCCCAACGGTCAGCTGAAACGCATGGAAGCGGGCGAAGCTTTCTGAGGGCACCCAAGATTGATGAATTACCAACTTTCGACCCAGATGCTGATGCAAGTCTACCATCAACCTTTTTAGATCGACTGTTGGACGACTGTCGACTGTATGGAATTGCCCAATCGGAGCTTCTCTCGATCCTCCCACGGATCCTTAGAGGTGCTGCAAAAATGTGGATCGATAATCACTTGCAGCAGTTCCGGACATTTGAAGACTTCCGAGTTGCTTTTCTTAGAAATTTCCAAAGCGAAGCTATCATCCAAAGAAAGCTAACTCGTCTTCGGAATACACGATATCGCCCCGACTCCAGAAAGACGCTCCGAGAATTCTTCTGGGAGCAAATCAAAGCATTCAAAGAACTCAGTCCAACAATGTCCGAGACTGAGGTGTTGTCCAACGTAAAAAACATGTTGCCTATACGTGTTCAGCGGCAGCTAATAGGGATACACCTTCAGGACACGGAACAACTATCAATGATATTATGGGATACCGAGGAGCTGGACCGCATTGAGCATCAACAGCGCGAGAGAAACGCGCAGCGAAACCAAAGGGGAGCTGCAGCACAAGGTTCAAGGCGAGTCCAACAGACGCAAGCATCTGTGACAAGAGCACAAAATTCCCCAGGAGACAGGAGACGAAGAGAACGTGTGCACCCTTACCATGGACGAGGAGGAACGAGAACACAGCAGACCGATCTACCTGTTGAAGATGATCAGGCGTATAGAAGTGCACAACATGGATCGCATAGGGGAACAAACATAGGCCAACCATCTCGAAGAAACCCACGAGGCCATAGAGGCAACAGAGGTCAACGAGGTGGGTCGGCAGGTGAACAAACTAGTCAAATCCGAGAAATCCGGACGCAAGAGGTTTCTCAAAGAAGAACTGGCAGTCATCGTGGAGGACGCGGACATGGCCGTCCACACAACACCAATCCCAGAAACCAAGGCGACAGTGAGCCAGACACAGATCAAGTTCTTGAACAGGTCTCGGAAAACTAAAAGAAGACCGCCAACGTAGGGCTCGAGTTGACGGTCTGCACCAGAACGATGATGTTGAGTCCACAAAACCAGAAGATAACATGTGCATTACAAGCTCGCAGTGCCATCTACAGAAGCAGGAAACCGAAGGAAATAGTTGCGTTGAGCAAATTAGTGATGAGAAGGGAGATGTACCAACAGAACAAGTGAGACATAAAATCAATACTCCCGAAGTCGATGTTCATATCTCCGCAACATGGCTAACCTGCGACGATGAGGACGAAAAAGAGGAGGAAGAAGACCCACAGCGTTATCCAACACCTAGAATTGAAGTAAAAGTGAATGGTCATTTGCTAGATGCAATTGTGGACACCGGCAGCGAAGCGACCCTAATGACAGAGGAGACGTGGAAAACGATAGCTTCTGATGTACGCAACCCAACGTTGCGCCCAGCCACCGAAATTCGATTGATCGACTTCACTGGAAAGCATCAATCAAGGGCGTTCGGAAGAACAATAGTCCCGATTGAGCTCGCAGAAGTGGAGGTAGCGGTAGAAGTATTAGTCGTGAAGAGGCTCAACGCACCCCTTCTGCTTGGAGTTGACTTCCTGTACAAAATCCGCGCCGAGCTGGACTTTGGTCGCTCTGAGCTGCGAACGATACAGGAACGCAACAAAATTCAGTGCAAATTCCTGAACATTGATGTAGAGGAAGAGGAATTATGCGCCAAAGAAAGCAGTTTTCAAGTTGCTGCAGTAGTGGCTGAGGAAAATGGCAGCATCATAGAAGAAAAAGTGCGAGCAGCGGCATTGCCCTCGCAAGAAGCGCAGAAGCAATTGGAACAAATCCTTCAGAAGCATCGTGAGCTCTTTTCGGAGAGACCAGGACGTTGCCGAGTGTACAAGCACGAAATCGCTGTGGAGACAAACGAAGCCATTGTTTCCAAAATTTATCCCGTGGCACTTGCGCACAGAGCAGAGGTACGAAAACAATTGCAACAAATGTTAGAATGGGACATTATTCGACCATCAAAGTCATGTCATTTGAATCCACTCTTGGTGGTAATTAAGAATGACAAGACTCTACGTTTATGTGTGGATTTTCGTGCCCTCAACAAGCACACTAAAGTCTTGCAGACACGACCGTTAGAAATCCAGGAGATATTACAGAGGTTTCATGGTGTACAATACTTTGCACGGATCGATATGAACTCGTCGTTCTGGCAGCTCGAATTGACCGAAAGCTCGAAACCCTACACAGCCTTTCCATTTGAGAACCAATTGTACGAATTCCAGGTAATGCCTTTTGGCTTATGCAATGGGACACAGTCTTTTACCAACGCAATGAATTTGGTACTTGGAGATGCTGTTCAGGACTTTACAATCTGTTATGTGGACGATTTATTAATATTTTCAAGGACAAAAGAAGAGCACCTAATGCACATCGACACCGTGTTGAACTTGATAAAATAAGCAGGAATGACTGTAAAACTGAAGAAGTCTGATTTCGCTTTACCCCAGATTCAGTTTCTTGGACACGTAATATCCTCAACAGGAAGCATCAAGGATCGTAGTAAAGTCGAAGCGATTCTAAGTTTGCAACCGCCACGCACGGTCAAGCAAGTGCGAAGATTTCTAGGAATACTACGATACCATCGTCAGTATATCCCAGGATATGCTCATAAGGCACAACCATTATATGAGCTGTTAAAGAAGAATAGGCGCTGGAAATGGACTTCGGAACATCAAAAAAGTTTTGATGATTTGAAGCACGCCGTAGCAGAGGATGTCATGCTTTATCATCCCAATTTCAGTGAGCCATTTTTTCTCCAGTGTGATGCATGCCTATCTGGAATCGGAGGCTACCTGTATCAGAAGCAGGGTGATGAGAAACGCGTAATTCAATACGCCAGCCGAAGTCTGCGAGGAGCAGAAAAAAATTACGCAATACATGAACTGGAATGTCTAGCTATTCTATGGTGCATCCAGAAATTTAGAATATACCTGCTGGGAAGACATTTTACCGTCATAACGGACCATAAAAATCTACAATGGTTACATCGGAGCAGGAACTGGAATAGCAGACTTACTAGATGGAGTATTCAACTTCAAGACTATTCGTTTGAGGTGGAGTACTGCAAAGGAAGTGAAAACACTGTAGCAGACTCTCTATCAAGGTATTACGAAGAAGGACCTGCGAGCACCCTGAATGTAAATACACTTCAAACAAGAGCCCTGATTCTAGAAGTCAGTAGACCGGAACTGGCAAGGCTGCAGCGAGAAGATCACCAGTGGAAGGCTATTATTGAATTCCTGACGAATGGTAGCCAAGAGCATACTGTCCAACGCAATAGAGCAGCAGATACCAGCTATTAGATCACATTCTCTGTCTCAAAAATTTTCATAATCCGGAAGTTCTGACAATATGCCTACCAAGGACACTTGTCAACAAAGCACTGCAAGATGCTCATGACACCACTGGACATTTTGGCTTCTTCAAGTCATGGAAGACACTCTGTTCTGCATACTACTGGAAGGGGATGAGAAAAGATCTAAAAAGCTGGATTGCAGATTGCGAGGTCTGTGTCAAATTCAAAGTAGACCGTCATCCTCCAGAAAAGACATTGACAAGCTATGTGGCAACAAGGCCAAGGGACATCTATTACGTGGATCTGGTAGGTCCCCTCCCCAGGGCACCCACAGGAGAAAAGTACATTCTTACAGTCATGGACGGATGTACACGATACCTAGTAGCCTTTGCACTAAGAAACATCTCTGCGAACCAGGGTTGAAAAAAAACATGTTTTTTTTAAAAAAATCATAAAAAACGTTTTTTATGTTTAAAACATGTTTTTTTTTGTTTAAAACGTTTTCAACGTTTAAAACAAAGTACTTTGTTTTAAACAAGAAAAAAACATGTTTAAAACGTTTATTTTGTTTAAAACAATAATCTACATAAGCATATATATTACATTTTTACACTCTTAGGTACTGCTTGCCATCTATATTCAACCGTTAGATCAAATTTCGGGAACTTCCCTAATCTCGATCCGCCCAAATGTTCAATTCCGGAGAAAAAATCGGGATTTTCCCGATCTCCGTTCACAGAATATGTAGTTTAGTTTCTTTGTGTTACGTTCTACTGGTCGTCTGCATTCTTCATCTTTAAACTCCCATTGACGCAACTGCTGTGTCAGGGCTTTAAACCTCAATGGCTCAGTCTTAAACCTCAAATTAAGGCTGGAAGATGGTTTTGGTACTAATTTATTCCTCAAAGATGCAACTTTCCTGGTGTGCATTTTATGTATGTGGGAGGAGGGTAAATATCGTGGTTTTTTTGTTTTGTTTTCAACAGTTTTTGGGGGCCGTTCCCCCTCTTGGGGGATAGATTCATAAAAATTGTTACATGAAGCAATGAAGTAGGTTACTACATGGTAATATCGTGTGTTTGTACCAGGGTTGGCTGGTTTAAACCAAAAAACGAAAAATGTTCCTAAAAGTGTAAGTGGTTGTAAAATCTTGATGAACACACGTTTGTGGGTTATCACGTTTCACTCCCGTATATTATTCCTATTATATTCAGACCTAAATTCCCCATTCATTACTCAAAAAGATTATACTGCATAAGCAACTTGTATATATATATATATCTATATATATAAAGTTTATAAATGTTTGTTTTGTGATTTTTTTGTAGTTGTTATTATTGTTTTTATTTAATTGCAATCAAAGAAAAATTCTAAATATTGTTTCGTTTCAATGTTTACTATTGATAAAATACATCGAAATGCCGTACTTTTTGTGTGGGGGGAGGGGAAGTCAGACCCCACGAGAGACATTTAGTGAAATGAGAAGTCTCTTTGGTATTTATTTATGTATAAATGAGTCTGAGCCAAAGTGGACTCAAATAATTCGTATCTTTATTCACTTTTCTTACTAATATGCAAATTAAGTCGTTGTATTTATTTAATTTGTACCAATAAAAGTTGCTGTTAACTAACTCGAACTAAATTAGTTCTTCTGTACTCCGTAGTACTTTGAAATTGTCCATATGTAATTCTGTATAATGCTTTCACTTGTGCAACTGTTTATCTTTTTGTCCTTCTGAAATGACTCTTGACAGTTATATTAAGAAGCATGTAAAGATCAGTACAACGTATTTTTACCAGGATTCCTTCGTGAGTGAGTCGGCAGACGTATCGCATTTGTGGCCAATTAGTCCTGGTTCCGAGTTCAAATGGAGGACAATTTCTCTCGGATATAACTCGAGAAACGATTTTTATTCCGCTTTAAGCTTATGTGATCCCTTCCAGCATAAACCCGGTAGTTGCATAATAACATCAAGGCGAAACAAACTTATTTCTGTCCATATATGATATGAATATATAGAGCAAATTATTTAAACCAAAAGAACCTGGTTTAAACTAGGGATGGGCAAAACCGGTTTTTATAAAAACCGAAAACCGGTTTTTATAAAAACCGAAATCCGAAAAACCGACATTTCGGTTTTCTCCAAAACCGGTTCGGTTTTCACCAAAACCGGTTTCGGTTTTCTCCAAAACCGGTTCGGTTTTCACCAAAACCGGTTCGGTTTTTCACCGAAGCCGGTTTCGGTTTTCTCCAAAACCGGTTCGGTTTTCACCGAAACTGGTTTCGGTGAAAACTTTTCGAAAACATAAAACTATTTCTGTGGAAATGGATTCGGTTTCCGGAGAACAACGAAACACCATTCTGGTCAGAAATAGAACACATTTTGAAAAAAACCGGAATCGGTTTTGAAGAAAACCTAAACCGGACCAGGTAAAAAACCGAACCGGTTTTGGAGAAAACCGAAACCGGTTTTGAAGAAAACCGAAACCGGTTTCGGTGAAAAACCGAAACCGGTTTTTCCAAAATTTTCAAAAACCGGTTTCGGTTTTTCTAAAAACCGAAAAACCGGTTTTTGTGCCCACCACTAGTTTAAACCAAGAAAACGGTTTTTTGTTTTTTCAATAAAAACCATGGTTTTTGCCAACCCTGATTTGTACTTCTTGCTTATTATGGGGAGCAGGGAGGGGACAAAGTTAGCCAATTTTTGGAGTTTCAGTTTTTTGACGTAAATTACATTTATTTTTACAACAAACATCAATAGCTCAGTCCTTAATTAAGCTAGAAAGGTGATTTGGTACCAAAGTATTTTTGAAAGATAAAACTTTCCGTCACTTGCATTTTATGTATATACGGGGTACGTATGTACGGCCGAGAGAGGGAGGATGAAGTATTTTTTTTTCATCAATTTTTTTTCATCAGGTTTTGGCGGGTATTCCTCCCCTCTGTGTGGTACATCCATAAAAATTGGTATGTGAAGCAATGAAGTAGTCCCCTACATGATAGTAACCTGTATGTGTACTTGTTGTTTATAGAGGAAGAGGGGGTCAAATTTGGTTAATTTACATTTATTTTCGGGACGGTCCCGTATAACACAATATATATTTCACTGAAGAGGTCTAGAAGCATAATTCTTGTTCGTATATATGATGTGTGCAGCGAAAATGATTTGCATATAGACGTGGTACTATAGTGGGGGAGGGGAGAGAATGTCTAATTCAATGAATGTTTTTCTGCGCATATTTTTTTTAAAAAATATTTCCTACATAAAACGAATTCATTACGCAATGGCAGCAATGGCTACCATTTCTTATATTATTGTCACAAGTATGTGGCCTACACATTAGCATCATTTTGTCAGCGCAGGTAACTGCAAGGGTTGCCAGGGCCCCGCAAAGTCAATATTTTCATATTTTTAATGATATTTTATGTCTGTTCTTTTTCTATGAATACGGCGGGAATTTCACGCATATTATCTCGTTGGAATTTGTGGTCTATAAGCTTTTCAATGGTGTATATCTCATGAAATGTTCAAATACTTCACTTGAACTTCTGTTGGTTTAGTTATAAGCACACTGATGTGCAGAATTTCGTTCAGTAATTGCTGTTATAATAAGAATATAACTCTGCTTGTAATTTACTCCATGCACAAACCCTGCGGAGGATGGGTTGTTTGTTAGAAAATTAAATTAGTTTCTTCAATCTGATATTTTAGTTGTTTTAAACATGTCCAACCAGCATCGAAAAAAAACACGTTTAAAACAATTTGTTTAAAACGTTTAAAACAAACTGAATAAAACAACAGCCCTCGTTTTAAACATGTTTTAAACACTTGTTTTAAACATTTTGTTTTAAACATATCAACCCTGCTGCGAACTTGGTTCTTAAGTACCTCCAACGCTATATATTGTCAGTTATTGGCGTGCCGAACAGCATACTGACAGATCAAGGACCTCAGTTCGCTTGTCAGCGTTGGAAGGAGGAGATGGAGAAACACAACATCAGAATACTGTATGCACCTCCATATCATCCCAAATCCAACTTAGTTGAGAGAATGCATGCAGAGCTTCATCGCCTGTTTCGAGTGTTCTGCAATAAGAACCACACTTCATGGGCAAATCATCTGCCTAGTTTGATAATCCTGTTAAATCATGCAGTTGCTGAGTCCTCTTCATACTCGCCTGCAGAGTTGTTCTTGGGAAACGTCAGGAAGAATCCAATCCTAGAACACTTTGGAATTCCACGGGAAGAGTGCGAGGCCTGGGAAAACAAATTGCTTCATGCCGCGCGCAGAAGCCAAACGTTAAAGAAAAAGCGCAATCAAAAGCTTGCCAAGAAAGGACCAACAGTCACCACCGGAGAGCTCGTTTTCCTGAAGTCCCACAAGCTCAGTACCTTAGTCGAACGAAAGATCCAAAAATTTTTTGAACTTTACTCTGGCTCATATTACGTCAAAGCAAAGGCAGGAGCAAACACTTTCGTACTAATTGATTGCAGCAGTGGTAAAGAAACGGTTCCACAACATGTAGAAAACATCAAGGTGTGGCAATGCTCTCAGGAGAAGAAAGAAGAATGGATCAAGAAAATGAACAATAAACTCTCTCCTGATGGATCCACTAGCAGAGCTGACAACACAATTCAAAATTAGACTACGATTTTTTTATTTCACATGAAGAATAATTTTTTAAGACTTCGTTGGGATGAAGCAGAGCTCCAGAAATTCTGCATCTCTAGCTTCATCTTAGGAGGGGGTAATTGTAACAATCACTCCACGGAGCAATTATTATTCTTTATACTTTAGAGACCATTGAAATATTTTTTTTAATAATAAATGTTGTCTGGGAAAGCCAAAGTATATTTTTTTAAGTTAAACATCCTTTCTCTTAATCTTCGAAAACCGTTTGCCAGCGAGTTCCAGAAAATACGGTTGGTTGTATTCTACTCCTTCTTGGTTGTACCGACCACCCACATCACTGAAAAGGCCAGAAACGTTCCTTCGCACTTTGGCCACGAAGAAATCACACCGCCCCAGTTTAAAAAAAAAGAAAGAAAGAAGCAGAGAAGTGGACAGTGGTCTCCAGAACTAACTGTCATCTAGTGGAAACAACGCCACCCTTCCAACGGACTTTTTGGAAGGGGGACATAAGCCACCAATACAACGACGAGTTTGCACTTTTAAAATAAAAGAAGAAAATTGAAAAAGAAACACCCGGGAGAAGTCAGTCAGTTCGAACTCCGCGGCACCAGAGGACTAACAAGTGATAACGAAACTACACACACATACACGCATTTTTTTTAAATTGTAGTTAAGTGAAGTGCACAGCCAATATGAATGGCTAAATAACTTTAAAGTGGTATCCTGCAAAAGATTCATTCGGGTGCTGACATAATTCACATATCTGCAAACTCTACACACACACATATATATATATATTCACTCTGCTAACGAACATTTTTTTAAAATTCTTCTTAATGAATCAGTGGTAGTGGCGCATTTTCTGTTCAAGTCTACATGTGAAATTAAATATATAATAAATTGTTATAAAACGAGGTTCTCAGTGATGTGGGTTGGAAATTTAGGAGGAACAAAATGCAACCAGGATATTAATACCGGTAAAAGACCAGAGACAATGAGGAGACTCCCGTTTCGGTATCCGAGATGTAATGGTGAAGCACAGTTTCCTAAGAAAGAAGTGGGACGACTAGAGGAAACAGCCCTCATCATTTTCATGGAATATCAAAAGCATGTAAGATTTATGAAGATACTCGAGGTAAGACGTTTCCATTTCCTTGTATTGAACAAACTATTAGACGTGCGATGGACATCACTATGTCATTTGCCCACTGTTATTACTATTGATTCCACCACCTTTTTTGCGGCAATTCCACACCAAATCATGTGTTGGCGGAATGACCTCCAAGTTAATTATTCTAGAAATCAATAAACATTATTTCCCAGGACGTGAATTAAGTATTCAATAATTTTTTTTAAAGTGCAAAAACTATAAACTTGCTTATATCATTTAGATTTTCAAGGACTGTGATTTTTTTTATCTAACTGATTTATTCTACAAATGGACATTAATTACCACGGATCATGTAATTGTATTGTTTCATTATTATTTTTTTATATCAAATTAAAAACTATTATTTTCATCAGAGTTTTGAAGAGTATAATGTCTAATTCAGTCAAGTTGTTACGAATATTCTTGTATTTTGTTATTAATTATTTCTTTTTATTTGTATACTTTTGTCCAATATGTATATATTTATTTTCTGTGCGTATCGACAACATATTTAAGCAATTTGATATTCAGTGATGTTACTTAAATTATGTGTATATGTGTTTATGCTTAACGAGACAGATTTCTATCGATTCAAACTTTAAATCTCCTCTTTCACATGACTAGTCATTACAAAATTAAACACCATTCTAAATTTTCCTACTATCCCTTAAAGTCTCTTCTCATAGACAGCCAAGGCCGAGGCAAAATAACTATTATTATTTATCATAATAAATCAACTGGTTGTTCAAATCATTTTTAAAATAATTTAGATAGATTTGACTACTTTGTATGCAAAAGAAATTTATATTTTTGGTTTTAACAAAAGAAATCGAGATCAAAAGCAATTCTAGACAAAAGCGTAAAAATGTGATATTTCAGTTTAAAAACAACAAGAGTATATATTTTTTAAAGTATCACTAAAATTATACACTTTGTGTGTTTTCATTATTTATTTAAATGTTGTAAACTACTTGTGGCTTATTAGAAAATCATTCTAAATAATTATTATTCGTGCACAGAAAGGAGGAAAGGGGGCTTGAATCAGCTTTTAATATTTAACAAGATTAAATCCTTTCACGGTCATAATATTTTTTTAAAATCCAAAATTAATTATTACCAGATTCATATCTGTTGTAATACTAGAAGCGGTTCAGTATTCCTTTTCGTTCCTTTTTAGTGCTTTGTTGTTATAACTTCGATTTGGATTATTAAATTTAAAGTTTGTTAAATTTCAAATTTATACATATATAAGTGAGATTTGTTGAATTCACTTTCAAAATTGCCTTTCTTTGAAATTAAATTTTAACATTAAATTTGGCTGTTAACCAAAAAGGGTGTCTATTCATTTATGTATGTCAATATTTCACCCATTTCATTTTATGACTGAAAATTAGAGAACATTATCTACATCTGCATTACAAGTATGTAATCAGAGTGATCTTCGGAAATTCAAAATTTCTTTCAGTACATTTATTATTATTATTATCATTAGTATTGCGTATTCTTATCTTTAGCTCTACGCTCGTGATAAGGCATTTCCGAAACTCACTCTGATCACCGCCTTATTGATTGCATTTCAGCTATGCAGCATGTGTTGTATAAAAGAAGATTTGGAACAAAGCATTTTCTTCCACTTGTACTCGTAACATTTTTTTTTAATTCCACTCTCAAGACGTTCCGTTCTCTAAAGCCCTGGGATCCGTTGGAGAAGGGTGGGTCTTAGAGTGAGGTAGAAGACGATATTTTTCTTTTTTGGCGCGCCGAGAGAACGAATTCTCGCCTCCGTAGCATTTTTTTGGCCGAACCGAGGTTCGACTCCAGACGGACTCAAACCCCGGTAAGGCTCAGAGTGTGATATATTTTACACCATGTACTGTAACATAGAACTGTATATAGTCAGGGTAAGTATAAATGATTCATTCGTTTTATAAAGGCTATATTTTCGAAAGTAATACACGTGCACACATGAAAGATATATGAAAAGAACCACAAACTCACCAAGTTTGTGTTGTGTGGCAATAGGAGTCCATTATCTTTCCAAACAGGTGTGGCAGTGTGGCAGTACGAGATTAGTACCTGTCGAAAATGGAGGGAAAGCAAGAAAAAAGTTTCTATGTGCTTGAATATGCCGGATGTTCGTCTGTTATAGCTGTGCAACGCGCTTCCAGAAGAGAGTGTAGAAAAGAACCGCCATGTAAACAAAGCATTTTTGCGGTGGTATCAGCAATTCAAGGACACAGGTTGCTTGTGTAAAGGGAAAAGCACCTGGCCTCCCAGATCTCCTGATTTAACACCATGCGATTTCTTCCTGTGGGGGTACGTTAAGAACCTTGTTTACGTACTCCCACACCGCAATCCTTAGTCGAGCACAAAGAACGCATCAGTGCTGCAGTGTAGACAATTGATAGGACTATGCAACAAAATGTATAGAATGAGTTCGAGTATTGTCTGGACATGTGTCGTATCACCAAAGGGGCACATATTGAACATTTGTAGAGAGTGTATAAACTTGGTGAGTTTGTGATTCTTTTCATGTGTGTACGTTTAATAATTCTGAAAATATAGCCTTTTCAAAATGAATGAATCATTCCTGTATTTTAGGTTGAAAGTTTCAACTACTGAACTCGTAATTAAGTTTCCTCCTGAAAAATTATATTATTCAAAACGTCTCCAAAATTTCGGATTATCGTTTACTCCTTTGAACTTAAGAGGGAGCAGGGGTCAGGGATAGTTACAGTTAGTATGGATTAAAAGCTTCGATTTAGCATAGACTAAAAGCAATTTTGGTTGCATAGCTGGGACTATGAAGTCCTTTGGAGAAAACGGCACAATAGCTCAATACAAGCGTCAGATATGTTGATGCAGTTTGGACTTATGGAAACTCCTTAGGATATAATAAAGTTTTAATTTGTTATATTAATGATTGATTTTCTCGTGGATTTTTCAATTCTTAATATAAATCTCAACTTTAATAGTATGCTCTAAGAAATATCCATAAGCCCAACTACATTAACATATCTGCAGGGGCGGATCCAGGACGGACTTCTGGGGGGCGAAGGGTAGTAATACGGCTACTTAAAGCTACTTTTAAGAGCTCTAAACTCTGGGATGGGTTTAATTTATATATAAATTTAAAAAAAAACTTCCCTCTTGTGGGGGGCGATCGCCCCGATCGCCCCCCTGGATCCGCCACTGCATCTCTGTTGTTTAGATTGAACGATTGTGGCTTTCCTCTCAAAGAACTCCATAACCCGAGTTATACAATGAAAATTGTTTTAAGCACATGCTAAGCCGAAGCACGTAATTCATACTGGTCATAGATTATCCAATTCTTCTCCATCTTAAATTGTTTTCTTAGGATCACGCTACTGGGCTTTGTAAGATTGTAATGTTATTAGGGTGACAGTAGTGTAACTTATAAGATTGTAATGCTATTAGGATCACGCTACTGGACTTTATAAGATCGTAATATTATTAGGATCACGCTACTGACCTTTATAAAATTGTATTGTTATTAGCATTACACTAGTGGGCTTTATAAGATTGCAATGTTACTACGCTACTACACTTTCTAAGATTGTAATGTTATTAGGATCACACTAGTGGACCTTATAAGGTTATAATGCTATCATGACCACGCTATGAACCTTATAAGACTGTAACTCTACTAAGATCACGCTACTGGGCTTTATAAGATTACTGTTATTAGGATCATGCTACTGAGCCTTATAAGATTGTAGTGTTATTAGAAATACGTTAGTGGGCCTTATAATATTCAAATGTTATTAGGATCACGCTAGTAGGTATTATGAGATTGTAATGTTATTAGGATCACGATACTGAGCTTTATAAGATCTTAATGTTATTAGGATCACGCTAATGGGCTTTATGAGATTGTAATGCTATCAGGATCACGCTAGTTTACCTTATAAGATTGTAATGTTATTAGGAAAACGCTAGTGGACTTTATAAAATTGTAATGCTATCAGGATTACGCTATGAATCTTATAAGATTGTAATGTTATTAAGATCACGCTAATGCTTTATAAGATTGTAATGTTATTATGATCGTGCTGCTGGGCCTTATAAGATTGTAATGTTATCAGGGTCACAATGGTTGATACCCATATCCCATACATGGAATACTGGCCGCTTTAACTAGCGGCATATATACTTTATTCATAAATGTGGGTTTCGTGTGATCTTATTTACTGTCTTTAGCCGAGTTTATTGCTACTCTTATTTTCACAACAGTTTTATGGGTAAAATATTTATTTTAACCAGGCAGACATTTATCCCGCCCCTCGTATTTCGTGGTACAGTTTATTTTCTTTCAATTCACGCAAAGGCTTTATGGCCGAGATTTTCTTAGCGACTGTGAGGGCCACATTAACAATTTCAATGACGTTCGTGATGCAATGGTAAACTTCACTACAATATTAAAAACTTTAAAGATGTTGCCAGCTATTTTTTTAAATTGGAATTTCATGTTAAGAGGTACCATCATTAAAAAAAAAAAGATATTTAATTGGATTTTCAGTTTGAGTACTTAATTTTTCAGAAGGGCGTGAGGAACAGCAAAGACCAGTGGCGTATTTATGATTTTGTTTCGGGAAGGGCTTTGCTAACTTTCGGGGGAAGGGGGCTTTGCCTGAAAATGTGAAAATTCTGGAAGATATTTCATATACTTTACTATAGTTAGTAAGATTTCGGGGGAGGGGCTTATGCCCGGAATCCTCCTCCCCCTTAAATACGCCACTGGCAAAGACTTTTGCGGGTCGTCTCTGGCTCGCGAACTATGTATTGTAAACCTTTGTTTAAGAATCTGGGAACTATGATTCCATAAGAACTGAATGCCGTTAGTAACTTGTATGTTAAAAGTAGCTTACTGAATTGTGTGTACTTGTTCATGTGTCCGTGAGAAATGCCTTTTCTCAATGCAGAGTATGAACAAATTGAGAAATAGGTTTTAGGCAGGGATTATTTATCTTAACGCTACAAAAGCAATTAGCAATAAATAAACAAATAAGGGACCGTGGATACTCTGTGGCAGAGCACTCACTTCTAGTGTACGGAGTTCCTGGTTCGAGCCTAGCTTGCCACAAGTAGGTTTTGTAGTAGACAAGCACCGTGTGTGTGGGTTTTCTAGTGTTTTTTTATTATTATTATTATTGTCGTTATCCAACCATTTCGTTAAATATCATTATTATCATCTCCCTTAGCCTCGAAGTACAACATGGAGCACAAAACTAAAGAATAACGAACTTAAAAATTCACATATAATTATACAAGCAGTGCCCAAAGTGAGACGGTATGCGGTGGTATGCCATACCGCCTCTAGTTTTTCAGTAATGAGGACATACCGTTTCTGGTTTTTTCAGTGATCAAGACAATGTTTAAATAACCGGAATGTTTAGTCAAAATTATAATAAAATATACCGCCTCTGCTTTTCTTCCACTTCGAACACTGTATACAAATGACAAAAGAAAAGTATTGAAGAAGGGAAGCAAGCAGGAATGCACCCATGGGGGTCTACCGGGTTCAGATACTCCCCCAAAATTTCCTAACTCAACATGAGTTTGTACACTTTCTCAATAAAACTATATGGGCCTTATGCAGAGTCGTTTTGACGCGTTATTAGTGCCATATTAAAGAGTTCGGTTAACATATGTTTCCTGCAGTAGTCAGGCCTTTAGTATGACGCTAATCATACGTCAAAACGACACTGCATAAGGCCCTATGTGTTCAACAATGAAATGATTGATGTAGCATGAAAAAATGATCTTACACTTCATTTGTACTCTTTCTCTTATTAAAAATAATAATCTATAATGTAGTTGTAGGTTATTTTTATATAAATCTTATAAAAACAATGTAGCTCTATACTTTTTCCTTGCCGTGTTTACAATTAATTATAGCCTTTTTTGGAGTGGAGAATAACACCCGTTCAACACTACATAGATGTAGCCGCTTGTAGTATCGTGCCCTCTCCCGAAAAGCATGGACCCCTTCCAACGAAAACTTCTGGGTACACGCCTTGATATCTCTCTCATAATTTGCTGGCAGGTTTTTGTCTATGTGTACCTATAATTATGGTAATGTATAATGTTCCCTAGTTTTCAAATTGTTTCCAGTCTTTTTTTATACTCATCCTGCATTTAGCAATCACCATGTATATATTCGTAATTATATTATGCTGGTAATGAATAAAGGAGGACGCTGAAAGTCTGTTATCCGTGTTTTATTCTTTTTATTTCAATGTATCTGTGTAAATGAAGTTGGATAACCGTGACCAAAAATACAGGTGTTTTAAGAGAAATTAATCAGAGCCATCTGTTGTTTCACGCGTAAGTAGAAACACGGATCAGCAGTATGCTTGCTATTGTCACAGGCATCGTTGGAGCGTAGGCAGTGGTTTGTGACACTTTCTATAATCAAATAAGACAGTGGGGTCTATTTTAAGAATGGAGGAAGCGCCAGTATTGATAGCTAACTCTCTGAATTTCTAATTCTGGAATTGTTTACAAGGAAAAAGAAATGTTAAGATTGTTTTTGTTGTTGTATTTAAATATCATCACCCAAATCACTCAGTGACCGGTAATCAAGCACGAGTTTTCCGTTTTTTTTTTTCTTTCTTCAAATGATCGTTTTACCGTAACACTCAGTCACGTTTTACTGTTACTAAAGCGCTCTCAGATATCGGTCATTTTCCATTAGGGATGCACACGAGACAAGATTTGAGACTGTTTCATCTCGAAAATGTACTGTGAAAGTGATGTCTCGACTCGTCTCGTGCGCATCCCTGTTTTCGATCATTTATATATATATCTTCCTCCCCTTCCACCAAGTTTCGGGGCTGAATTTGGATTTAAACCGTATCGGAAATGTCACTATTCATCTCAGTGACCCCGTGGATTCAATACTAACAGCGGTCATTTGCGATCATTGTTATACATCTTCCCCTCCCTTCCCCTAAGTTGCACCGTCAAAGTAAAATGATGAAAAACAATCCAAGGCCCGAACCTCATCTATGTTAAAAATTTGAACGGGATCGGTCGAGTGGTTCAAGAGTTATTAAGTCACATAGTCACTTTCATTTTTATTTATATAGATTAAAAGAAAACATTTCGAGGTTAATATTTATAACTGGTTAATTATCTTGAAGTGTAACGTCCTTTTCAGCACGAAAGCTATATGAGAAGTGGACCTGCAGCTGAACGTGCAATTCGAAATACATTAGCTCTCACAAGGAATCGAAACTAGATCTCTCCAGGATTGAATCTGAAAACGAAAACACAAACTTCTTCACCTTTTCCAGTGTTTTTTTTTTTTTCATTTTCTCCAAATTATCAAATAAAGTATTAACATTGTCTGCGCAATTTTCTATTAATTACGAAATCTTACTGAGTAAAATTGTCCATGTTTCTGTGATGTATACATAGGTATACGGTACTTCATGTTTCTTCAGTGTCTCATCTAATAAAGCAGAGTACCAGGTGTAACATACCGATTTCGGTAAGATTGCACACACATAGAGAACATCGAAAAAGAAACGACACGTATACATTGACAACCTGCTCAATTCGTGCCTTGAAATGGGGATGCGATAGTTGAATCGAGCAGATCACCTTCCACTCACCATCTAGAATGAGTGGGCAAGTTACTGTTTTCTATGCGAGAGGTTTTGCATAAAGCATATTTCTAACGGGGATTAAGTCGGAATGATAACACATAAATTCAATGAATAACTAACAATTGTATTTCTTATTTGAAAGTGTGTTGCTTGTGTAAATGTTGTGGATAGAATCGGATATCTAGAATCTTTGCCAGAAGAGCATTGCATACCAAGCATTGAGCATTTGTACTCTGAATTTGAAGTCACACATACCATGATCGATGTCTTCGGTTGATGATCCCTGATGATGCTCTCCTGGGTTGATTATGAGATGTCGATATCGCTAAGTTGATATCGGAGCTGACAGGCGTCTCTGGTCAATAAATGGTCCACATTGGATATGGCGTCTCAATCCAATGTTCTGTTATAACTAACGTGAAATGTTAGTTGACTGAAGATCGGCGCATTGAGATTGTAAACTGGAGTCTCAACGTTGTGATTGACTGTGTACTCTCAAATCACGTTCAAAGACGTAGCAGTGTTTAACTTCTCCTCTAATAACTCGGTACTACTCGATGAATAGGCTCAGTACTACTCCATCGAAAGACTCGGAACTTCTCCATCTAGAGACCTCCTGTCCCTTGGTTTTGTTTCAGAAATCACTCCAGGAATTCGGTGGCGTCGTCTGACGTCAGGCACGTGTGTCCTCCTTTCCTTTGGATAAACAAAGTTCTTCCTCACTTCGAGAACAAAAACTGCAACACTCGGCATGCTCTGATTTCCCGATCCTAGGCAATTTCTACATATCCGTGAATGTGTCTCGTGTTCACAAACATTGTACAAATGCAACTCATATAATTTTACAGAATGTTATAGCCGACGCATTTTATAAATTTCTTTCCTGCATTCGCAGACTACCAATTATGTGTTATTGTTTGTTTTTATCTGCTGACGGCAAAATAGTATAATTTTACAAACTTGCATTGACCTGAATTATGACTGTTATTTTCCTTCACCAAACAACAATTTTAGTAAATCGAAACTAGGAATCGAAACTAGATCTCTCCAGGATTGAATCTGAAAACGAAAACACAAACTTCTTCACCTTTTCCAGTTTTTTTTTTTCATTTTCTCCAAATTATCAAATAAAGTATTAACATTGTCTGCGCAATTTTCTATTAATTACGAAATCTTACTGAGTAAAATTGTCCATGTTTCTGTGATGTACGGTACTTCATGTTTCTTCAGTGTCTCATCTAATAAAGCAGGGTACCAGGTGTAACATACCGATTTCGGTAAGATTGCACACACATAGAGAACATCGAAAAAGAAACGACACGTATACATATATCGGCCAACAAGCGCATTGAAAGGGTCAAATAGGGACATAAATATGCGGTCAAAATGATATTATATGGAATATAGCGAGAACGAGAAGAGATATCGGAAAAGGTTAAACGTACGAAATACTACCCATAGTCGACGCAAGGCAATGAGATAGAACACACCCATGCGAATTAAGCGGAACATCCGGAAATGGACCGATCACGTGTACAATATTGTCACAAAGTGTTACGGAAGTGAGTGAAGACGTTGGCAATGAGCAGGAAGAAAGAAGAAACGAAAATAGAAAATACGTGTTTTTGTTTCGGGTACATATATCGCTCGTATGCGAAAGAGACACAGATTCATCTCAATGCACGAAGAAAGAGAACACGCAGAAAGGATGCAAACGCCGTTCGTATAGACAGCCAGCGAAACAGTACTGCGCAGTGGGTTGCATATATCGCGTAATGAGAACAAAAATGCATAGCACAGTAGAAAGTAATAGCAGGTAGTCCACATGCGAAAGAAAAACAGCAACAGTAATATCAGTGCCACGCATGAGTATCAACATTACATCACTTACTACCGCCTACAAACATTTTTGTTTTCAACATCCATCTCATCGTTGTTCCCACACCGGGGTACCCTGCCTTCTAAGTATATTTTATTTGAATATTTGTTCTTTTGATAGTGAAGAACGTATTGACTATGAATTAAACAAAAATGATATAGTTAAATCTAAATCTTCATGCGTGAGAAAATCGAGAAGACATAATATATATCAATTAATAAATAATATCGAGCTGAACCAAGTGTCATGTTTGAGAGTAAAGAGTACGTATCGAAATGAAATGAAATCTTTCAGTTTTACGTCCCACGCATATGCTAAAGGAGACGGTGATCATGAGAGATGAATGAAATGGTGAAATGAAGAAAGTGGGAGGAAACGGGAAAACCCCGAGAAAACCCACTAGTACGGTGTTTGTCCACCACAAAGTCCACACGGCGCGAGCTAGGGATTGAACCAGGGACCCCAAGCACCGGAGGTGAACGCTCTACCACTGAGCCACCGCGCCCCCAGAGTATGTATCGAGAAACTGGAGAAAGTATTTCCTGTATTAGATAAATATAAGCTGAGAATAATTCATGTCCGTTATCAAGAGGTTACTAAAACATTAGGAGTAAAAGCAGATTGTCCATGTCCGTGTCTGAGGATGTCCGTAAAAGATTTGATTCCCTCCCATAATAATACATATACAGTATTTTTGCCGGGGCAGAAAAGTTTGTCCTTTTTATGGAGGGGTCCGCTATTAAGAGATGTCCGTTACTGAAGGTTTAACTGCACTTTCCTGTTATTTGCTATAATTGACCGTAAACACTTACAATGTATTTACGTTACAATGCAGCACGAAAACTCTGCTTGAAGATTTACAATCGCATATATAATCTTTGGACTTTTTTTTTTCAATATTAATTTTTAATGTTGCCAATTTATTTATTTATTTATTGTAGACTTATGTTTATACCATTCACTAAAATCAAAACAGATAAGGTAGTTCTTACCTATTGCACTTATGTAGATCTACATGTATAGGGACAGTTTATAAAAATAACGAGATTTACTATAATTAATGGGGAAAGCATTGGCATCATTCCTAATGTTAATTTTTCAATAATTCAACAATAATACAATCGTTAATTTTTCAACTAAAAGAATCGTCTTTTTAGACACGACTCTCCAAAATAAGGAAAAAGAATACAAGAAAAGTGACACATTTGGAGGATGTAAATCCTAAAATCTAGGTTACCCATTTGTTTCAAACCGACAATTTGCCCCTTGAGATAAATAAGCAATCAAGTAAAGCTCTCCAGGATTATAGTATATCTCGTGCAGTCCAGTAGTTGCTTGTTCATACGGAAAATTTGGCATGAGCATCAAATATCCTCCCCTTCTCCTTCCAAGTAGGATTATAACATTACGATCCAAGAATTTGTTGCATGTGAAATATGTGAGTAGGAAGGAGAGTCATGTATATATGCAGCGTATGTCACGTGCACACATGACTCCGACAGCCGCCGCGCGAGTAATACTTATCGTCCCACCGGAGTCCATTAGTTTTCGGCTTCCAACACTGTTTGACATCGTCGATGAAGAATACAGCTATTTTCCTCGACTTTATTCTTGAACCACCACAGCGACTGCCAAGCCATACGCTTTTGTTTTTCCACATTTTCCTATCGGTGCGTATTGCTGCTCCATAAATCAGAGAGATTAATGGTGGAAAGTGTTTAATAGGATTTTGAACACACATTCACGATTATTATTACGCTTGTTACTTTCTTTTTTCCTTCTATCGACAATGCAAGTGCAGTCAAACGGAACTTGTTCTATTCTATTGGACTAAAAATATCTCTTCCATACGGATGCTGGATAGTCATAATTTAGCTGCATTATCTTCCTTTATCTTAGTCATTATCATTTTCCTCATGATTACCTTGATTATCCTTGTGTGAAAGTGTGTAATTGCTAACTGAAAAGTGTATTTATGGAGTTATTGACCGCGTTTCTTCACGACGTGTCTTTCTTTCTTAAACCCGACATAAATAAAGGGTTATAAAGTAAGTGTAAATGATGCTTCCGATTTCAGTTGTGGCAAGAATTGGTTGAGTTGGGAGTTCCACGTCTCTTGTCAGCATATAGAGGCTATACAAAGGTTACCTACTGTTTAAAGTAAGCGTGGGTTGTATCCGAAACGTAATACATTTATCGGGAATCGAATCGAAAACCACACTGTAAAAAATTTCGTCTTAAATTTACTGACCGATTACCGTCAACTCTCGCTGCCATCCGATTACCCTAAATTTTACGGACCACCGTTTTTTCATAAAAACGGCAGACTGTATATTTAGAAGCAAAATAATATTGACCGTATTTAGAAACAAATTTGGTACCGTATATTTTACGGTAATTTACCGTAATATTTAGGGGTCGTTTTTTTTTAAAAAAAAGCACAGGTGTGTTATTACCGTACAAGATTTACGGTAATAATACACCTGTGCCCTCTTGCTAGATCCAGTAAGAATTCTTGCTGGTCAATATATATTGACCCAATTTTCATCGAATTGCTGGAAACTGTATCAGTACACACACTGGCTAGCAATAATTTTTGCTAGATGGATGCAACTAGAGTGCACACTGGTCCACTGGTGTTAAAGACTACTTAACTAAAGAAAACAAAAGTGAACGAAAGAAGCGTTGCACCTACGACGTGCATAATATTCATAAGAATAAAAGTTGAAATTAATTCTTAGTTTGTAATATCGAACCCTTGTTCTGATATCATCTTGAACATACATTGCTTTTTCTTTTCAAAATTACTAATTTTGTCATGTATTGAACAAAACACCAGAAGAGGATTCGATATTACATACAAAAAAAAAAAAAAAAAAAAATCTTGAATTTTATAGCTGAGTTTTCGCACGCTTTGAAGATGTAGTTGGATCAAACAACCTTGCTCTTTTAAGATATTCATAAATCGATTTTCTGTTACAGTGTTAAGACTAGCTTTATTGCATGTATTTTCGCTATGAGTACCAGTAGACTAATAGGCCTCAAATATTCTAATCTGCGATTCATTCGATTAGTCGCATTATTACGGTTTCAGATAACCAAGCAGGCACTCGACAACATAGCTTAGAATGACCAGAAGTACGACTAAATATAATTAAAACCATATGACTTCTCACAACACTGCCTACAGTATCCAGTATCCGCTATCTCTGGCATCAATGCTAAAAAAAAAAAAAAAAAGTCACCAAACTTCCAGAGTATCGAACTTTTGCATATTTAGACTATTAAACGCTCAAATGTATCAACAAGACACCAGAACAGATTATAGGTACTCAGAACAAAATTAAAGATAAAAACATTTACAGAAATATTTTTCAAATCTAACAATTTATTTATCCAGAAAAAAATAATGACAGCATGGGCGCCCGATGAAAATTTTCTAGGGGACTCAACTCCCTGGTTACTATATACAATGATATTTTTTATTTGTATTAAGAAATTTAATACGTTTTCACTAGCTAGGGGAGCGACCCCCTGACCCTCCTTCGGACAGTATACTTTTGTTTCTGTAACATGAAAACTTCCAGTTGATACAACACAATTTATGTAATGCTGTTACGGTAAACTACGAAGCACTTTTCCTAATGTTTTTTTTTTTTTTTTTTTTTTTAAGTATTTCAACATTGTGATTTTAATTCTAGCTTCACAAACCACTCGTAGTTGGCTACATTATCATAAGACTTTATACATCCAGCAGCTTCTTGGTTTCGAATCGTTGCACTTTGCTGCGATCTGCTTGCCACGATAGCCAACTAAAGTTTTTTTGTCACCGAACAAAGTTCAAATATTAACATGGTGCTTTCCCATACACTACCTTGCTTAATGTTGAATTTCCAGGATATCTTCAACAGTGGTAGGCCTATTGTATACCCCTATATATCACACCAGAAAACCACACACTAAACAAACAAACAAAAGAATGAAACAAAACAAAGCACAACACATCCGAACCTACGCGCCATCAACTCCTTGCTTCGAACATGTGCTTTTTCTCTCCAATGCGCATGCGCGACACAAGCATCTGACAGGAAAACGGTCTCCTACCATTATTTTAGAAAAATTGTAAACCGTATATTTTTTACGGTAGGAGGCACTTATTTTCACGGTTATTGGTTACAGTGCACGAAAAAATTAAATGAAATTTTCGAGTTTAACGTCACACGATTATGGCTTTTTGGCTAAAGGGAGACAATGATTAAAGCAAGTGAATGATGATGGAAGAATTGATGGAATGAGAAAGTGCGAGGAAACGGGAGTATCCCTTGAGAAAACCCGCAGATACAATGTTGTCCACCACAAACTCGGTCGGGGATCGAACCAGGGACCCCACTTACCAGAGGTAAGTGCTCTACCAATGAGCCACTATACCCTTAAGTGCACCAAAAAAAAATTGTAATGAGACTTTCTTCCTGGGAAGAACTTATTTCGAAATACACTCTCGGGAAGTTTGTGGCTCCCTTTCCTTGCCAATTTCACGTTAGTTGCGATAGCTTCCGTAAGTCGATGAAATGACAATAGCGTCTGGTGTTCTAAAATGGGGTACAAACCATTGAACTGCGTCGCAGAGTAGATGATTATATTTAACAGCCATCATCCATAAATCTTGCATACAAGGGTCACACATAAAGATTCTCGGAATGACCTACAAAATATAGATTTATCTTACGAAAATTTGTGTGTATTATTCATCATACATACATTTTAGGTGCGAAAGTTTGGTTAAAAAGATACCAAAAAAAGGTGCAAAATTTGGGGAGAAATGCAAATTCCAATGTAAAAGAAAGTCCCATTTTGCTTTCGAATTTCCCATGTTACACTAATTACAAATAGTAATAATAATAGTGAAAATATGAACATGAAAGTATTCGATCTTTCATGCCTGCAAGACAGTTTATGAATAAATGTTTCTTTAATCGAAAAAAAATGTATATTTTGTTGTCAGAAACGCAGTGTCTTCATCACACCTTTGTACGATCACCTGATACTGAGCCTCATACGATACTACTTTGGTTCTTCACAGTAGCGTATTTACGATTTTGTTTGGGGGGGGGGGGGATTTGCTAACTTTTTTCCTAGAATCGTGAAAATTCTGCGAGATATTTCATTTATTTTAAAAAAGTAGATAACATTTCGGGGGGCTTAAGCCCGGAAACCTCCCTTAAATACGCCACTGTTTTTTTATATATATTTTGTATGGACCGTTTTGGAAGTTGATTGTTTATCGTTTGTATTTTATTTCCTTTCACTTATTCACTGTTTTATTGTCTTTTCTCTTTAAATATTTGATTACAATTTAAGTATCACACACCCCATAAATCACTTCTTAAGTAGCATAAACTTAAAAAAAAACTGATTAAAACGCTTGTTAATGACTCATTATGTCTATTTTTCGTCTCTAGAAAATGTTGACTTGGAATTGATACACATGAAAAATCCCATTATATGTTGCCAATTTCGATTAAAATTCCCTTTATCTCTTTTCGAGAAATCAATCTCAAAAAATCCCGGGAAATTGGATGTTTTGCACGGGCTGGCACTACTGTTTGGAAGTTAGTTACAATGGGAAATGAAATTTACCTGTTGCAATATTACTCTTGATATATGCAACACTTCGAAAAAGAATAAAAAAAGCAAAGGCGGAATTTATGAGCAGTTTTAATTAGAAAGTTCTAGAAGCACTGAAAATCTTAAAGGTACATTTTCCTTCAAGTGATCCATGATATATTATTCTGTCTTGACCTACTAAACAAAACAATGAAACACGAGAGGAAAACGTCATTAGCGTAATCTGAAACTTCATTAAACAGTGTAAAAACGTAAGTAAAACTAATACAATCTTCCGAAACAATCGACAGAGTACAATTACCGTTTTTCCTTTTGTTAAAACACAGGAGAAGGAGTTCTTTCTTGTTTTATTTATTTGTTTCAGCGAGAACAGTTCTTAAATACCTGATAAATGGAAGTGGGATGAACTACAAGACGTCACAGCACAACAAAAGAGTTGTCCATAAAGCTAAGAAGACAAATCTCTTGTAGCTGTCAGTTAATTTTCACTCTCAAAACCATCTGCTTCTCAAACAACGCATCGAAGAAACGAAACACACCTTTGTTAAACATCTGATAGCATGAAAGACGGCCTCATGTTACCTAAACACTCTTTGTACAACAACCAGAGCTAACAAACCTGCAGTACGGTTCCGTGTTAGCGAAGAATGAATATAAAAATCTTCACAAAATTTCGAGATGTGACGAAAAAGAAAACAAATGATAAACGCTTTTAAT
The DNA here is from genome assembly GCF_964235325.1 of Thermobia domestica. Lineage (NCBI taxonomy): Eukaryota > Metazoa > Arthropoda > Insecta > Zygentoma > Lepismatidae > Thermobia > Thermobia domestica. Next base: position 29,225,134 of record NC_137454.1, read on the forward strand.
TTAGGCCTTTTGCTGCTAACGAGAGTCATATTTCATTCAGTAGTTGTCTTAGCCCTGATTTTTTAAAAGTGTTTTTCTTATCTTACTGAATAAAATAAATAAATACTAGAAACACAAGGTTTTCACGGTACTTACCTCAATTAATTAAACCAAATATGGATTATGAACAAACTCTTTCCATCAACAGTAAATCAATGATGCCAACCTGGAACCTTAAAAAAATCCCATCTTGAAAGGCAGAAATTCCCATTATGCTCTTAAAATTCCCACAAAATTTACATTTTACAATAATTACAAAATTTTCAAAAATTTATAAAATATTAAAATTGAAAGTACCGTAAGTCGCTTACTTTCCTCACTATTTGAGTGAATTATTCGTAAATTCCACTCTTCTAAACTCCTAAAGAAGTATTTTCCTTAATTAAAAGAGACTATTGAAATAGTCGATGAGAACAAGTACATTTTGTTAATCAGAATTTAGTATTTTCATCACGATTTTGTGCCATAATAACTTTCACACTAACATCCACTTTCCAATAATAACATTTGATAATTAGCACCGGTTTCACATTCATTCAAGTGTCGTTAGCCTCAATGGCGCCGATTTCTCTGTAATTTTTTTTGGGGGGGGCATTCAGATGCAGAAAGCATATATGATGATTTTAAGACAAATTGTATTCAAATTATGATGCTAATATTGCAAATTTACAAATAAAATGAAGGGCCCACATGAGCTTTGGGGGGTCCGGGCCCCCTCGGCCCCCCAGGATTGGCGCCTTTGCTTAGCCTACTTCCCGCTCATAGAGAATTTAATTGACATTGATGAATTAAATATATGAAAAATCCCATATATGCTTCTAATTTTGACTAGAATTTCCTTTATCACTATTCGAAAAATTAATGTTAAAATTTCACAAAATGGGATTTTCTCATGGGTTGGCATCACTAAAGTAAATAAAAGCTTTTCTATAGGTCCGATGTTTCATCTTAAGTTGTTAGTAAAATGCTACTGGCCTGGGAAGTTTAAGCTCATATTTTGCATTATACCAAATAATGGACATTAAAGGTCTGCGCAGGCTCGGGCCGAGTCCACGGGCTTAAGCCCGACCCGGTAAATTATTAAAAAAAAAAAAAAAAGCATATTTCTCGAGCCCTTTTGGGTCTAACTTTGTAAATATACTGTATAATGGTATTTATTGAACCGTTCTTTCTGGAGAACTTTTAAAGCACAACTTCAAAATTAAAGCTCTACTTGCTGTAAATAAAAATGCAATTTTGCATTCGTTATTAAGTTTCTGTAATTCGGGCTTATTTCGGGTTTATCTAATTATCGCACGAGTTCAGGCCGGGCTCGGGCTAAAAATTCCGGCCCGTGCAGACCTCTAATGGACATATACTTTTATGTACATGTATGAAGTAAGCCTTAGAAATCATTAAGCAGTTTTTTGAAATTAAAAAAAATATTCTGCTAAAGATGGTAAAAAGGATAATGAGAAATGTACATTTATCAATGAATTGACTTGCGTTTATAAGAAGGATTAAGAATATCAAAATATTTTCGCCTAGATGTATATGCAACCGGTAATTTTTGTTTTGAGGGTTGCATTATTATCATTATGCGAAACGTATCTACAATTTTTATGAATGAATCAATGGAATATAAATAGGCTCAGTTAAAGTCGCCGTTACGCATTAAGATGTCAACAGATTGAGTGCATTAACAAGTTCAGTCGAGATAATCCCTTTAAATGTTTATTGCACACACACACACACAAAAAAAAAAAAAAATCGTCTGCGTTCAAGAGTTATCGTATGGAGTAACAGGTAGACGTACCAACATTACAATCTTATAAGGCGCATTTGCGTGATCCTAATAATAATACAATCTTATAAGGCTCACTAGCATGATCCTAATAACCTTACTATTTTATAAGGCTCGCTAGCATGGTCTTAATAACATTACAATCTTATAAGGCCCATCAGCGTGATCAGAATAACATTACAATCTTATAAGGTCTACTAGAATGATCCTAATAACATTACAATCTTATAAGGCCCATAGAGTGAGAATAATAACATTACAATCTTATAAGGCCCATAAGCGTGATCAGAATAACATTACAATCTTATAAGGTCTACTAGAGTGATCCTAATAACCTTACAATTTTATAAGGCCCGCTAGTGTAATCCTAATAACATTACAATCTTATAAGGCCCACTAGTGTGATCCTAATAACATTACAATCTTGTAAGGCCCATTAACGTGATCCTAAAGTTGCCAGATTTTCTAAGCGAAAAACCGGGGCACCAATCTCAGGCTATATATTATAACTTCACGGTTCCTACTCATTTAGTCAGAATCGATTAATTATCTGTCTTTTCCAGGTTAGTACTCACAATTTTCCAGTTCATTCTATATACAGTTACCACAAATGAAGCCCTACAAAGGATGTATAAAGAATGTGAAAAGGTAACATAAGGAGAGCTGCCTGTTGCTCCTTATTCCGAATTCCGATTCCCTTTCCCCTGATAGTTATGCTCGCCGACGGATGTCCTCCCTCAAAACGTGACGGGCTCAATGGCCTTAGATGCCGAAAGCCCAGAAATTAAATCATAAATCCCCTTTTGTGTTTAACAGTCCCTAAATATTGCACCAATTGCGATACACTCTCCCATTTATGATTGAAGATATGTTTTTTTTTCTTTATTGCGTCATCATTTGAGTCAGAAATGTTACCTTCCGTTTTCAGGTGAGACATACTGGTTCTTGCGGATTGAATTTTATTCAATTTGAAGAACGAAAACCGGGACAAACAGGTGTCCCGAAAGGCTTTTTGGGGACAGTTATTTCTTTTATTGAAAATCGGGACCGTCCCGGAAAACCTAGCAACTCTAGGTGATCCTAATAACATGACAATCTTATAAGGCCCATAGCATGATCCTAATACGTAACATGACAATCTTATAAGGCCCATTAGTGTGATCCTAATAACATTACTATCTTATGTTTTTAGTGTGATCCTAATAACATTACAATCTTACAAGACCCACTAGCGTGATTCTAAAAACATCACAATCTTACAAGATTGACTAGGGTGATTCTAATAACATTACAATCTTATAAGGCAAACTAGCGTGATTCTAATAATATTACAATCTTATAAGTCTCACTAGCATGATCCTAATAATATTACAATCTTATAAGGTCCACTAGCATAACCCTACAACATGAAAATCTTATAAGGTTGAATAGCGTGATTCTAATAATATAACAAACTTATGAGACCCACTAGCGTAATCCAAATAACATTATATTCTTATAAGGCTTACTAGCGTGATCCTAATAACATTACATTCTTATAGACGCTCGAACGCCATCTGTTAGCGACCGGCTGGATTACGTCCAAGTTGGCAACTAACACGTGGTCAGCGCCCTACATCGCCCTACATCGCCCTGCGTATCACAAGCTTTCTAGACCTAGTGATCTAGTATACTGTTTTGCTTAAAATAAACATCGTAAGTGGTAAACTACGGTTACCTAGAAGATAAGAGTTGTAGCTGTCTCGTCTCTAAAGCGTGTCGTGAGGCTGATATCTCGTCTCATAAAGTGTACCTAGTTCTATTAGGAGAGCCCTATCTCGTCTCTTGTATATGCAATCCAACGAAGAATATTCACATTTTTTTTATTTATAGATAAAAGTTATCTAGTATTTACTCACTTCCCTATTCAAAATTTGGTTTGCATTTTCTAGAGTATTCTTAATTTATTCTGAGAATTTTCATGGTGATTTCATTTAACATAATCAGCCTTTCTTTTTTTTTTTTTAAATTTTTACACTATATTCTTCTGTATATTTCGAAAGTTGTTTCAAATGTATAATTAGGAAATACTGTTATCGTTGCATTTATCAAGCGACTGAGAGCTCTCGGATTCGAATCTTGAGACTATTCCAGAGTTCTTATCAGTTCTAACAAACGAATACCCAATAATAGCTTTAATATATAGGCCCTGGCCATCGGCGCCGACAGTGAAGAGAAGACAAAGCAATTGCCCCTCAACCTGAATTTCCGAAAGGGGTTCAATTGTTCGAAATACATGTCAAAACATATTAGATTTGCTTACTTACTCGCACTACAATATTTAATATATTTATTGTAATTAATAAAATTTTGCAATGCACGTCAATAATGCTCATCTTTCATGAAATATTACAAGGCGTATATGTTCGTGACTGCGCTTTGTATCGGTCTTTTGCCCCCACCCCTCGGAAAAAAAATCCTGTGGGATTTCTGAGCCTAGTTGACTTTGTTTCTACCTATATTCTATCATTTGTGACTCAATGGCGTCTTGATGGAAGACGGAACACTATACATAAAGAAATCATTTCATTAAATAATCAACAACATGCCTCTTCTTCAAGTTAATTAAATATCTTTGAATTACGCACATACACTAACTATAGAATAGTTAAGTTGAAAATATGTGAAATTATAGGATAAGATAAAGTTTGATCTTCCAAACTACGCTATTGACTGCAGCAACAACTTCTTCATGTCTCTTTCTCGAACGCCGCCAACATGAAAGAGATTAGAGAGAAAACGAACACAACCCTTGTTCATTCAGTCAACATTTTTATAGCCCCGAATCAAAACAAGAGGCATCAAACTCCTCATTCATTCTTTCCCTCTTCGCTTTCTCTCTGAAGAAACCTGATCGCTTTTATTCCCTCCTTTACTGCTTTGTGTTATTCTTGTCGGGATTCTCTAAAGGTTAATACGAAACTTATATCCAACACAAAATATATCTGTTGATTTTGTGTGATATCTGCTATTTCTTAACGTCAATAATTTTCTCTAAGAAGGCGGTAAAACTGAATGTTATCATTATCGAGGCATATCTCTTTTTGTTAACATCCTATATAATCCTCTCAAACATTTTGTTAGCAAGACTGACCCATAGGCAGATGAAATTGTTCGAGATTATCAGTGCAGATTTAGGTGAAATCGACCACAGTATTTACCATTCGCCAAATTCTCGGGAATACAACATCCCAATTATTTAGTGATTTCAGAAAGGCCTATAACTCAATTAGGAGGATTTGATCTACCAAAAAAAGCTTCTGGATGACACTAAAAGTAAAGTCTGAGAAGAGAAATACTTGTTCACAAGCTTTCACATGGAAAATGGTCTGACGCAAGGAGATGCGTTGTCACCATTATTATTCAGTTTTGTTCTGGAGTACGCTGCAAACAGAATTGATGACAGTAAAAGGGGCTTAGAGCTGAATAGCTAGTGTTGCCACGAGACGAGACTTTAGGTTGTCTCGTCTCATCTCGTGCAAAGTTTGTTTCGTCTCGTGTCTCGTCTCGAAAAGATATACTCGTCTCGTCTTGTGGCAACACTAGAGCGGCTGAGGTCCACAAAAATGTTATGCCAAGTACCTAAAATTACAACTTTTAACCAAGTTTAGTTTGGTTAACAGCACCACACACAACACGACTACAATCTTAAAACAACGATTGCTTAGTTTCGACTGAACCGGTAATGTATTTCTACGACATTAATATTTGTCAATACCGCCGGTACAGTCGAAAGGCAAGCCTTCACTACTTATTCTAAAATCCTTTTTTACAAGAACCTCTGAGCGCCACTTCAACAAATGAGGAGGCCTATGTGACTCTCCGATTTAAAAAATGACAGGTTCGAATAAAATCATAAAACAATAAAAAAGAAACTAAATTTTATTGTCAAACCAGCTTCCTTTCAAAACTCAGTACCGAAAAAGATTGACACATGTTTCTGTCTTTGTTCGGAACGAGAAAAATCATGAAACAATGGTTAGATACTGATGAAACTACATTAAGAGAACTTGTACTTCTATAACAGGATTTTTATACATAGATATCCTCACTAGGCCCCGTAATAAAATTTTCTGTAACACTGATCTCAATGAAAGCTTTAGCATATTATACTTGAATCTGGAGCAGAGCTCCTTCGTGGCTAAGCGGTTAGCGTATGCGCCTTTGGCGTGGGAGACCCGGGTTCGATTCCTGGCGGGAGCTCATGTTTGGATTTCACGTTAATCAGTAGGTCCCGTCTCACATAGCCTCGCTGCTAAAATGACGTTAAACTCAAAATCAATTCAACTCATTGAATCTGGAGCACTACCACTAAATAATTAAACTTGAATCGATTGAAAAATGGAAACGAAAGCTGTTTGTAAAAATAAGTTTTTAAAAATAACTTTAGATATTCCCTCTTCTTTGTATGATAGTTCTCATTTGAAATAATGAACGCTAGTATACATTTCGAAGACAAGTAATTTATTCCGAGTTAATAAATTTTTAAACAAATTCAAAAACTGTGTTTGTATTTTTGAGACACGAGATGGGACGAGACATTTCACGACTTGTCTCGTCTCAAAGAGTTCTGTCTCGTCTCATGGCAACACTATGAATGACACTTGCCAGCTTATGACTTACGCTAATGATGCCATTCTGACAGGAGATTATATGAGGACAATAGAAAGCCCCTCCCTGGATATGAGAGCTCCCTCCTGGCTAAGCGGTTAGCGTACGCGCCTCAAGCGTGGGGGATCCAGATTTGCTTCCCAGCGGGAGCTGCTAAACATCAAATCAAATCAAATCTAATTTAGAAGGAAATGCAAAGGTTTTATGTAACACCTGAGGGGGCACGGATTTAGATGTAAATGTGGTGAAAACAAAATACATGGAAATTTGCCGTGATCGTGATACTACTTAACCTTCTGATTTCATGATAAACTGAATATTCATGTCTAGTATTCCTCGGTTATATTAAAATACGTAACTATAAAACAAAAGGGAAATATTGAAAGTTGAAGTACATTTATAACCCTTGAACATTAAGACTTTCTACTTACTAGAGTAGTAAGAAAAAAGAATTCATGGTATTTTCAGCTTAGAAATACAACTTGAAAGCTTCATGCCGTTGTAACATTATTATGATAAAATTCTCAAAGGAAAATATTGGTTTGGTGCAATTGAAATGTTCGTTTTTGGAGAAACGGACATTTCAATCTCACCAGCCCAAAAGCACTTCCGAAACATTACCACTCTATTTCATAGTGTTTCAACACTTCATAATCTCCAAATTATAATATTACCTTTCGTTCTAGTATGAAACAAGGAATATGAAATTTTATTTTCAGTCCTAAACGCTGTTTTTAACCTATTCTGTTTAATAAGTGTATTTCGTTCGAGAACAGTTTATTTCATGCATGAACAATATTCAAATGTGTTTCTTTATCATGGTATTTGTATTTTCAATTTCCAATCAGCATCTCGCAGTGACCAACGGCCCTGTAATATCATTTAACAGAAGGTTTTGGTTAAGATTGCAACACGTTAAGTTTTTCGCGACTCAGAGCTCCAGAAAACAACTAAAGGTTGTTTTTACTTTATTAAAATTCTACCAAGAAGAGAATGTATGCATATAGTATTTTACATTTAAATTGCATTATCACACTTATGAAAGTAATATTCGAAAATAGGGAAAAATTTTACGGATTTTTGCTTCAAAATTTCTTTACTTTTCCGTTGACAATACAATATTCGACTCTTCGTTAAGCTCACATCCATTTTTTTTTTTAATATTTGTGAATAATTTAGGAAACAGACAAGATTTTTTTTTAATGGAAAAAGTCAGCCAGGTAGTACCCACAAATGTTATTTTAAAAACTTATAAACATTTCGAAATCTTTTCTTAATTAACTAACTGTATGGCCTATGAAACCCGGAAGTTCAATGCCACATTCACAAAAACTTCCCATTGACTTCTGTCCTTACCCAACTGGATCCAGTTTCTACTTAATATTTCTATATGATGTGAGATCTATCTGAATATTGTCCTCCCATGAGATTTGAAAGAGCTTCTACATTCTTTTTGGAAGAAAACCCTTTCTTATGGACCAGAAATTTGAGTGCACAGTTTATGACGTCAGAATTGTTGAGTATCCACATTTTTACCCTATACAAAAGGACTTGGAAACAATTATTAGTTTATGTAATAGAATTTTCCAGATGCTGTCCCACTTTATAAATTTTTAATGTTCTTCATTATCTTGAAGTTATTCAATGAAATTCATTATCTTGAAGTTATTCAATAAAATTCATTATCTTGAAGTTATTCAATAAAATTCATTACCTTAAATTATTCAATAAAATTCATCATCTTGAAGTTATTAAATGAAATTCATTATCTTGAAGTTATTCGATAAAATTCGTTATCTTGAAGTTATTTAATAAAATTCGTTATCTTGAAGTTATTCGATAAAATTCATTATCTTGAAGTTATTCGATAAAATTCATTATCTTGAAGTTATTCAATAAAATTCATTACCTTAAATTATTCAATAAAGTTCATCATCTTGAAGTTATTCAATGAAATCCATTATCTTGAAGTTATTCGATAAAATTCGTTATCTTGAAGTTATTCAATAAAATTCATTATCTTGAAGTTATTCGATAAAATTCATTATCTTGAAGTTATTCGATAAAATTCATTACCTTGAAGTTATTCAATAAAATTCATTACCTTGAAGTTATTCAATACAATTCATTATCTTCAAGTTATTCGGTAAAGCATTACTTTCGTTTTGTGGAACAGAAATACTGCCATTTAAACATTTTATGTACCCATTACCTGAACAAACCAAAAAAAAAAGTATTAGCTCAATTCTCCATAAATGATATAGCAATTTATTCCCCAAATCGTGGTATGTCTCAGGAAAGTATTTTGACATTATTGCTCAAACAACTCCTTGATACAAACCACAATGTTTACATGACAATCGCGTGTTCTTTCTCCCTTATTGAGGAAACATTTGTATTGAGTTAGAGAATACGTAAACAAATCTTCCTCATTTTTCAGTAGATTCAGAGTTCAGGAAAAATTTAATTTTTATGGTTTATGTACTCTGCTCCTTATACAGAAGTGGATTGTCTTATGTCAACGAAGGCTTTCTCAGTCTTTCAGATAGTAAGAGCAAAGGATACTCGTGATCAAACACTCCTGATTATTATATTTTTCACAGTTATGGATTATTATTTACTCCACGGATGGAGAACTTTGTTGTTGTTGTTTTAAAGGCCATATTGACAATGTCCATTTGCCAAGAAGGTCGCATATGATAGACCCTTTTGAATGGTTATTTTGCACTTATAAATTATATTAATAATGTACTGTACATACTTTTTTTTATTAATGTAAAGGCAATGATGTACATAAAACATTTAGCAGGTGAGCCAGATATATTTATAATATGCTATTTAAATAAACTGATTGTTGTTTACAAAACCTATTTTTATATTGCAGCGCCTGAGACGTTAAGAACTGCGTACTACACGCATCATTTAGGGAGTTATGGGGCAATTGTCCCCTTGAGTTTGATATGTGAATTTCAATTATACAGCTAAATACTAAAGAAAAACGTGGAACTACCTATATTGGTGGATCGTCTTGTCCAGCAACACCTGAAATGGTGCTACTACTGGGTACCCAAAGCTCTGGGCAAAATGTTTAATTTATTTAAGAGGATTTTGCTAATATTATCTTATTCACTTTTCATTTTTTTTTAAAAATAACTCCTTCTTTTAATTTCTTTCACTAAAGTTTAGAAATATGGGGGTTAGTGTAGCGAAAGGATTTATAGAGAACATTTGTTCAAAATTTAAAATCCGAAGTTCAACTGTTACGGAGATCTGGTGAGTGTATCACGAACAGGGCCAGCCCTAGACAATTTGTTGCCCCTTGCAATGGCATTATTTGCTACCCCCTTCCCCTTTCTCCAGAAAGGAAAAATCTTAAAAGCCATGATTTTAAGTATAATACCCCATCATGAACAGCGAAGGTGTGGGAAAGAGCACTCACAGTCAGAAAGGTCTAAACACTACTAATACAATCTCGCTGTGTCTGTTTTTTTCTTTAAATAATAATCTATTGTGTTAGTTTAAGATAAAAGAAACACACCTGCACAGGAAAGATGGTAATCCTTTTTACAGAATTCAATATCGAGCTTCAATCTCAATATATCAGTTTGCAATTCCAGTGCAACTAGGTTTTTTTATCTGTATTTCTTGATTTTCCTTCTAAACCTGTTAAATTTTTTTCTTTCTTTTTTTTTAAAAAAAAACTTGTTCCCACCTTCAATGATAAGGAACTTCTTTGCGACAAAAATGAGACTAGTTTTTATATCAAAACTGCGATTACTAAATAAATGGAACAGGTGTTCGCTACTGTTTGAGAACTGAGTTCTTGTATTTGACAGCAATCAAGCAATTCATGCTGGGATTTGTTTGACTATTTGTTTTAGCACTGTCCATGTGACAAACTAATGCGACCTAAATATGATTTATGAATGTAGTGTTCAAATAGAAGGCTAGCATAGTAAATTTAAGTACCATCATCATGAAGTTTGTTTCCAACAAGAAATATTTATTTTAAATATTATAGATATGACAGATTTTGCCGCCCAGTGCAAACGCAAGTGTTGCACATACGGTAGAGCTGGCCCTGATCAGGAACTAAATCAGTGGGTTTTACTTTTGTATAGACCCAGATACGGGAGATTTAGTTTGGTTATTAAATAAACAAATAAGTAAATCACCCACCAGTGCAATCTCTCCTACCTTCCCCCCCCCCCAACTGTAGGAAAAATATAGCAAGCTGAGTCCCTTTAACTAGTAAGATCTATACATCATAGTAGTATTCAAATTAAATTTAATTAATACATGAATAAATTCTCCGCGCCCTAGAAGCTCACATACCTAATTTCAAAAATAACCAACCATTCACCACGAATCGATGAAAACTATGCGAGACATTAAACTGCGTCTATTTAGTAAGCAGGACAAACACATGTACTCGTGCTTTACAAAGGAAACCCACGCAAGAAACGCCACGCTTACGAAGCCATGGAAGATTTACTAGTCTTCTTTGCAGGTGGAAAGGGGCGGTATGAATTTTGGCGCAAGTCAAACCTCCTGCCCTTGATCTGTTGCCTAAATTACAAGCATACCATCCCATCATCGACGACAAAGCTACTGGATATACAAAGCTTTCTACCATCTGGGTAGGTTACATACATTCTATAAGTATTTAAGAAAAACATTTCAAAAAAAAAAAAAAAAAAAAAAAAAAACAATGAATGTTCAATATACAAATGTAAGCTTTTCGGTCAACAGTGTCAAAATATTAAACAAAAAGAGTTACATAATAGCTATGTTTCTCACACTACGTAGGAAAAAAAAAGTTCGATAATATATTTCTTTTCCCTCCATCGCGTTACGTTTGTCAGTTGTTTCTCGCTATTGAAATGCTTTAGCACTTTCGTACCCATCGGAGTGCTTTATTTACGAAGACATTTTTTGTCCACCTGATCCAGAGAAAGCTCATCAAACAATTAAAATTCTTTTGGTACGGAATGAGACCATGTTGACAGAAATCTTCTGAGTATTTTAGTTGAATCAATGATAAACGTTAAATTATTGTTCTTAATTTAGATACACGTGTAAAATGACAGTGTGTGCTAGTTCCTTCAAACAATTTATCTCTGACGTTCACAACATTTGTTTTTGTGTGTTCTATTCGAAAAGCTCTACTACAAACTAAGTTACCCACTCTTCCTTGACACTGGGAAACTATATGAAATGGAAATCAACATTGAAAATCGAAAGTCACGAAAATATTTCCTGGAAACGCACTCTTTCGGGTCAGAGTAGAACAAAGAGAACTTGAATATGTCGATTATTTCAAGTATCTGGGAAGTATTTTGATGAGAGAGTTTACTGCACCAAAGAGATTAAGTTAAGAATTGCCACAGCCAAAGAAGCATTCAACAAGAAAAGATCACTCTTAAATAGCAGGCTTAATATTGTCCTGATGAAAAAGCTAGTCAAGTGCTGTAGGCCTATATGGAGTACTGGATTGTATGGTTAAGAGACCTGGACATTACAGAAGTTAGAGAAGAAATATTTAGAGAGCTTTGAAATGTAATGTTGGAGGGAGATAGAGAAGATAAAATGTACAGAGAGAGAGAGAGTAACAAACCAGTTTTAAAACGGATAGGAGAGAAGAGGACGCTTTTACCAGCATCCATTGTGGGAAGGACAATTGTATTGGACACATCTTGCGAAGAAACTGTCTTCTTCATACCGCTACAGAAGGAAAGATGGAAGGAAAGCGAGGGATAGGAAGAAGAACACAAATGATCGATGACTTGAAAAACAGAAGAACACATTGAGAGTTAAAAGAGGAAGCTGAAGATCGAGAAATGTGAAAGAAACATATTTCAGGCCCAAACCTATTTTTTTTTTTAAAAAAAAAAAGAAGTAAATAATTAAATAAATAAATCCTTATTAGTAAAGGATTTGGCAACAGGCAGAATATTTAATAATAATAATAATTCCTCTGTTCTGTTATTTTCCAACAAATATTCGACATAATAGGCTTTGGTTTGATTTTGGTTTGATTTGAATTTAGCGCCCCTTTCAGCAACGAAGCTATATGAGACGTGGATCTACAACTTAACGTGGGATCCGGAACACATGAGCTCCCGTCGAGAATCGAACCCGGTTCTCCTGCGTCAAAGGCACGTACACTTTACACACAGCCAAGAGGAAACTATCGACACAATAGACGTAAAATACAGACAGCAAAAGTCCGAATATGGTTTTGAAATTAAGCATCTATGATAAATAGTACATAAAAACACAAACAAGATAACTTTTAAGTGTGGATATGGAGAAGAATGAAAAAAAATATCTGAGTAATTAGAAGAGTTATTGGAAGTAGAAGAAGAAATAATAAAAGGAATTATGCAATATTATTAACGTATAATCGTATTTTTACCGTACCGAGAAATATATCCAACATGAGATATACTCTTTGCCAATGTTGTTGAGCGCTACAATGCACTAAATTTTTATGACACTAAAATGCGTGTGTTTTAATAAAAATAAAACTGTTCTATAAATTAATAAAGTTGACTTTTACTCATTGACAGCATTTATGATGTGTTATAAATTTTACACGAGCACAAACCATTTCAAATTTTCAATTGACATACAGGGCCAGTCCTTAAAGTAGTATGACTGATTTTTTTCTTTTCTTTTTACAGACTGACGGCGGTTACTCCACCTGTTGTTGGTTGAGGTGGGTCTAAGGAAAGACAGGAAGCAGCTCCAGTCGGCTGCCAGCCATAGCAGGGTAAAGATCGCTCATCATCGTAACCTCTGCGAGTGACCCTCGTCACGCTGCGTCATGGCTAATCTTTTGGAACAGCGTTACGGCATCAAATTTTGCGTGAAGCTTGGTAAAACTGGGAAAGAGATCATGAAATGATCAAGACGGCGTCCGGTGATAACGCCATTGGAAAATCGAGTGTGTTTGAGTGGCACAAGCTGTTTAGGGAGGGGAGAGAAGAAGTTGAAGACGCTGCACTGTCAGGATAACCTTCGAGCTCCAAAACGGAGGAAAATGTTGCAAGAGTGAAGAATTTGCTGGACAGTGACCGAAGAATAACTGTTCGCATGATTGCCAATGAACTTGACATTGCTAAAACCCAAGTTCACGAAATTGTGCACGAACAACTGAAAATGAGGAAAATTTGTGCAAAGTTGGTGGTGCGAGTGCTGACAGGTGAGCAAAAGGACGTTCGCAAACGGATCTGCCAGGACCTTCTCGAAGAAGTGAGTGAAAATCCAAACTTGTTAGACAATGTGGTGGCTGGGGACGAGACGTAGACGTTTGAGCATGACCCTGCGACCAAACGTCAAAGCGCGGAATGACACACCCGAAATTCCCCACGCCCCAAAATGACGCGTATGACGAAATCAAAAGTGAAAACCATGCTCATTTGCTTTTTCGATTCACAAGGAGTGATCCACAGGAAATTTGTTCCACACGAACAGAGTATCAATGCAGTTTTTTATCTCCAGGTCCTGGAACGGCTGAGGAAACGCATCGTCCGCGTCCGCCCAGCCATCGCCAACTCCTGGCGACTGCATCATGACAATGCACCGAGCCACACAGCCTTCCGAGTGGTGGCGTGTCTCGCCCAACATAACATTGCAACCTTGCCTCAGCCACCCCACAGTCCCGACCTTGCCCACCAGACTTTTCCCTCTTCCCCCGCCTCAAAACCATCCTGAAAGGGCATCATCACGGCTCGGTGGAAGCATTACAACATGCCGTAGCAGCTGAACAGCATTCCAGTTTCCGCCTTCCAGGAAGCGTATGAAAACTGGAAATCTCACTGGCAGCAGTGTGTGGATGTAGGAGGATCATATTTTGAAGAATATTAAGCGTAAGTGTTATTTCTGTCAATATCTTATTTTTAATTCACTCAGTCCTTCTACTTTAAGGACTGACCCTGTATATTGGTTACCTTACGCATATATAACCAAAGCCTATGATATGATAAACTACAAATGATTCAATGCAAATATGCACTCGATTTTAATTTCCATAGAATCAGTCTTCATAAAATGAAATGAAAAATGAAATCTCTCAGTTTAACGTCCTACGATTATGCCCTTTAGGCTAACGGAGACAATGATTAAAGCAAGTGAATGATGATGGAAGAATTGGTGGAATGAGAATGTGGGAGGAAACAGAAGTACCTCGAGGCAAGGGCGCCGATCCTGGAGGCCCGGGTCCCCCAAAAGCTCATGTGGGCCCCTCTATAGTATTTATGAATATACAATATTTGACATAATTTGAATGCAATTTGTCTTAAAATTCTCATATATATATATATCTTCTGCATCTGAATGCCCCCCCAAATTTACAGAGAAATTGGCGCCCTTGCCCACAGGGGCAAAAAAAACTTACTTGGCCGGGGTTGCAACCAGGGACCCTATGCACCAGAGAGGTAAGCGCTGTACCACTGAGCCACCGTGCCCCCGAATTACCTTCATGTAGACGAAACTTGGCAATAGCAACAATTACAATGTAATGTGATCAAAGCGTAAAATTAACTAAGGCTTATTTATTTCACCGCTAGATGTCTTTACCAACGAATTTGCTTCCACCGCATTCGATGGGGAAAAAAATGAAATGAAATCTTTGAGTTTTACGTCCCACGGTTATGCCGGTGAGGCTAAAGGAGACGGTGATGATGAGTAATGAATGAAATGGTGGAATGAAGAAAGTGGGAGGAAACGGGAGAACCCCGAGAAAACCCACGCACACGGTGTTTGTCCACCACAAAGTTCACTTGGCGGGGGCTGGGATCGAACCCGGGACCCCAAGCACCAGTGGTGAACGCTCTACCACTGAGCCACCGCGGCGCATTCGATGGGGACAATCTCAGATCTGATGATTAATACAGATGAGACAGAATGTCCATGACAAGACAGAACTCTTTCAATAAAAACATATACATATACTTTCTGAGACGAGGCAATTTCAAGACACTTTTCGAGAGGAGACAACCCCAAATCTAGCCTTGTGGGCAACGTTGCCAATTAGGTTTTAGATACACTGTTTATCTGACTTGTCAGTAAGTTTCTTAATCAGATGGGAACACTGCTACGTCAATCAAACATTTCATTAGTATCGTTGGTAATAGATTCACGTAAATTCAACATACTTGCTTCCAATTCTTTTTTTTTCTTTTTTTTTAAGTCAAAACACGTTGACTCCTGGTTTTTATGTCGTCTTTAATGTTTTACACGGATCATAAAATTCGCCAATTAAAAAAGATGCCATTAAATCTAGTAGACTTGAAAGAACAAACGCCGAAATGAATAGGCCCTCTTGAATTAAAATCCTAATATAATTATATAACATTACCTTCTGCAAATAACACGGACTAATTATTACAACAGTTTTAAGGTCGTGTGACCACAGACGGGAGGAGCTGCTGACATTTGCAGAAATTAGCGATGCTCTTAAAAACAAGGCGCTTTCGATTCTGTCACGCGGTGATTAATCTGTGTAATTAGAACATTTCGAATTGGAGAGAAAAGAAAAGGGTTCTCTTATTAGCCAAAACATTTCTACATAGATATCAAAGAATTATTTTAACCTGAGTTGAGCGAAAATGTTACAGAAATGTCGCAATTAGGCTAACAACCATGACATAGAAATAACAAAATTCAATATATCTACTTAACGAGTTACTCGTTACTTTTTTTCGTAAATAGTTTTTTTTTGGGGGGGTGATAGAAGTTTGATATGAAATGTTTCAATTTTTTTTCCCATAACGCTTTAAACCAGGCATGTGCAAGTTGAGACAGACTGTGGGCAGGCCCGTACCAGCCCAAAAATGTAGGGGGGGCCCGGTTGAAGTTAGGGGGGCCCGATCCAACCATATGATAGTTCATCACCGTATTGTAGTTTATTTGCAAGCCTACCCTGAAAATTTTAGGGGGACAGCAAAAATTTAGGGGGGCGGCCCCCTAGACCTCCTGGATACGGGCCTGGCTGTGGGCCACTGACAGAGGACTACTGGCGTTGAGGGCCGTACTTAGGGTTGCCAACCGTCCCGATTTTGTCAGGACTGTACCGATTTCTGACTTAATTGTCCCGCGTCCCGACCGGACACTCGTTGGGACACACATTGTCCCCATTTATCGATTTTCAAAATTAATATTTTACTGGGCCATTTATGGCTATTCCCTAATTGTTTTAAGTTGATAATCTAATCTAGCCGGTTATGATAGCATATTCTATGCAGCGCTAAAAATACTGTCTTCGCAACCTCTACATAAAAGCGACTGCTACCACACTGGCAGTAATAGGGATACGCACGAGACAAAATTTGTGGCTGTCTCGTCTCGAAAATGTGGTGTAAAAGTGATGTCTCGACTCAAAAAATGTGTATTTTGTATTGGAAGAGCCGAGTCTCGACTCGAATTTTGTCAGGAAAATTCTGTCTCGACTGTTATAAGCTATAAACTGCGGCACTCGATTTTCACGTTTAATTACGGGTGGCGCTAAAGTAGGTAAACACCTTTGCATTGATCAAGTATAACATTCTAGTTTATGGGTTTATTTGCTTCGGCTCTTCCGAGCTCAAGATGTAAGTAAAAAACAAATAACAAATAATAATTAATAACAAATAATAAAGAAACTAAGTCTACCTGATGAATAACAATAAGAAATGATATAACATGCAATGGGCTGATCAGTACTGTACTGTATACCTACTTTTGGGCCACCCTATATTATGTGTTTTTTTTTTTTTTTTTAATATACCATGAACATAAGAAAGCAAATTATTGTTTGTATTGAGATATGTTTAGTTCGTAAATTTGTTAAAATTTGTAAAATTCGCGAAATTCTAAGGCAAGGTCAAAGTTGACTCAACTTCGATAATATTTCAAGTTCCAAAATAGTGAATGCACGTACGATATTTTTCTTATAATACTTCTGGACAGGCATATAAATGTGGAATATAATAGATGTGTCGTAACACAAAGCTGCTTTTTAAAAGAATAATAGATAATATTTCTGAATAATTTTACTAAATGAAATAATGATAAAGAAAATTCCAACTGAAGTTGCTCTTTGAGACCAAATGAAAGCTGGCAACATTGACAGAGGGATGGCTTTACTAGCTAAAACATGCGGACAGAATATAGAAGGGGGTTTCCTTGACAAAATGACGCGTGTGGTCCTGAGACTAATTGGACTTAAAAACACTTCAGAATCGAATCCTTTCATTATCCACCCGTATGCGTGACTTGTCTTTTGTTTAAGGTTACAAAAAAACACCAGAAGGTTCTCAAAATACTGTGTGTTTCTTCCTTATTTTCTCACTACAAGGAAAGATTTAAACACTCAATAATTACCATAAGAAAAGAATTATAATGATGTGACACTTCAACAATTTATGGCTGGTTGCAACAAGACATGGATAAAATATATTAACGAAGGATTGCTCTGTTATTTCTCATAACTTTTACGAGAAACGATTTTACAAGTTGTACAGTAAAGAAATCCCGTAATTAGATATACTGAATAACGTTGAAGTTCTCTTACAACTGCATTATTTTCAACGAACTTAGAAAGTTCGTTACTGAATTCTCTATGTCTATGTGTCTGTTATTTGCGAACTTTGAATTTTAATACCTCAATTTGATAGAGCATCAAAAACTATCTAAGAAAGTAGTGGAATGTTTCGCGTCACTCTTACTGTTCCCGAGATATTAGCCAAAAAAAAGTCCCGATTTCGGATACGGAGTCATATCTCGGAAACCGTAAGTCATAAACAGATCATATTGGTATTGATCAATACCTAAGAGGATGATAAAACATTTTGGTACCAAATAGCAATCGGTAGCTACTGGCCAACTGGCGACCGTTCCCCAGATATTGGCCAAAAAGTTGAGATTTTTGGAGATTTAAAGAGCCATATCTCGGGAACCGTAAATCAAAGAGAGATTATATTTTGAGAATTTTTCAATTTTGATCCCTCCATTTTGACCATGTGTCTTCGTAAAACAATATATCGTAGAACATTTTATCAAAACTCTTAAACAAAACATGTGAAAAAAATTTAGTACTCAAGGAAACTATAAATGGATAGATATATTCAGGGGTGGACTGGCCATAATCAAGTACCGGCCCGATGGCCGCTGCGCCCTCCTCACATCAGTGCCTTTGCGCCCTTCTCAGGAGGGCTAAGACCCGTCTTAGCCTCGGGAAGGCGCACAGTTTCCTCTCTGAACATTTTTTTTTTTAAAAAAAACAAAGCTATATAATTATTTTATAAATTCGCTAGCCTTTGGCCAGCTAGGGCTCCACCCTAGACCCCCGGTATTTGCTCGGCCTGCGGCCTCGCTCTTTCTGTTTTTGGCGTGGGAATGCTATTAATGATATTAGATTTACCCCTAAATATATAGATTTGACTCTAATATCGGTCATTTTGGACGATTTTTACATATCACTCTTACCAACCCCACGCTCCGCCCCAAATCCCAGTATTTGCTCGGCCTGCGGCCTCGCTCTTTCTGTTTTTGGCTTTGGGAATGTCATTATAATGATCTTAGGGACCCTGAAATTTATAGATTTGACTCTAATATCGGTCATTTTGGATGATTTTTATATATCAACCCTTCCACCCGCACTGCTCCGCCCTCAGATCCCGTCTTTACTCGGCCTACGGCCTTGCCCTTTCTGTTTTAGGCTTTGGTGGTACCATTAATGATCTCAGCGACTTCGAAATATATTGATTTGACCAAGGATGTTATAAAATAGAGGATCTGCCCATACGTATCTTCAACATAAGAATTAAATGAAGCCAAAAAACAGCCGAGCATCGTCTGAGGCGGCACGTCTGATTAGCTACTCTCGTTTCCGCCATGATTGTTGGCTCGAAACATTGCGATCTTAGTGGCGCGGAGTGGGCAGAGTAGGTGTGGCGAAGATGTGACGCATGGCTTCACGATTTTGTTATATGGGCAGATCCTCTATTTTATAACATCCTTGGATTTGACTCTAATCTCGGTCATTTTGGATCATTTTTACATGTCTCTCCCTCCCACTCCCGCCATTAGAGGCGCTAGTGGCGTTACATAAAAACAAGACTCCGTTCAAGACTTACAGATGAACATCTGGAATCATTGTTCTTGATGAACTCAGAAAGAGACATACTGACCAAAATAGACAACAATCTTATTATTGACAAAATGTGTGAAAAAAGCAAGGAGATGCGAAGGCTCTTTCAAGCATAAAGCAGTGACTTTACTTTCATTTTCCAGTTTTGTTTTTGAATTTCTTTTTTCGCTAGGTAGGTATATAATTCTAAATTTACTTTTGTTAATTTGTAGTAAATGTTTCATGTATACCTTTTATTAACGGTTTTTAAAATAGATGAATAATACGTTAATATTATGATGAACATAGCTTTAAAAGGACAGAAGTATGAAAAATAGCATAAGCCCCAAACTTAACTCAAATCTTCAGTTAAAATTTGGCTGTTAACAAATGTAGCCGAAGAATTTAAAAAACTGGTGTGATTTTTGTAGTCTCAGTTAAAGTGTGCAGATTTATATAGGCCTAATATACGAGGCGTGTTTTTAAGTAAGGCCGTTTGAACATAAGTACACAACGAAAGGTTATTTCAAAAAGTATATGTATTTTCAAAAAGTACATACTTTACTCTATTCTTCGACATTGTTGCCAAGTTTGTTCAAACACTTATCATACCTCTCAACCAATTTCAAAATACCCTCTTCATAAAAACTTGCCGCCTGCTCCGATAACCAAAAGTTCACTGCCGTTTTCATATCATCGTCATCATTGTAACGGTTGCCACTGAGGTGTTGTTTGAGGTGGAGGAACAGATGGGAATCGCTCGGCGCAAGATCAGGACTTTAGGGTGGGTGGTCTAAAACTTCCCAGCCAAAATTTCCAATCAAATCGCGGGTATGACCTGCACTGTGAGGTCTTGCATTGTCATGAAGAACAATGCCCTTTGTCAGCATGCGGCGTCGTTTGTTTCGAATCGCTCTGCGTAGCTTTCACAGGGTTTGGCAGTATGCTTCTGCATTGATAGTGGTTCCTCGTTGCATGAAGTCGACCAACAAAACATCATGCCTATCCCAAAACACCGACGCCATGATTTGCGCTGGGACAGAGTCTGTTTGGCCTTCACCTTTACAGGCGAGTGTGTGTGTATCCATTCCATGCTCTGTTGCTTCGATTCGGGCGTGATATGCGAAACCCATGTTTCGTCTCCAGTTACGCTCTGACTCAAGAAGCCGTCACCTTCTTCGTGATAACGAGTCAAGAACTTCATGGCACACTCAAATCTTTGGTTTTTGTGCTCCTCTTTAGGAGTTTTGGGACTCAACGGGAGAACAGTTTCTTAAACTTTAGGTGTTCAGAAACAATTTTGTAAAGCACTGATCTCGACACGTCAGAAAATTCGTTTGAGAGACCTGTTATTGTGAAGCGCCTGTTCTCACGAACCCTCGCTTCAACTGAAGCCACCAAATCGTCTGTAATCGAAGAAGGGCGACCAGAGCGGTCCTCATCATGGACGTTGTCACGGCCATTTCTGAATTCTCGTACCCACTTACGCACTTTGCTTGCACTCATAACAGTATCACTGTACACTTCGCAAATCTGTCGATAAATTTCTGCAGCAGACAGGTTACTTGCTGGCAAAAACCGTATCACTGAGCGAACCTCACACGCGGCGGGATACTTGATAGTCTTAAACATTGTGAAAGCACAGAACCCAACCGTACAGGTCAGCTACAGAGTTGAAACTGAGCACAGTTGTTCTCGAGGCATGCCGGTACACGACGCACACGCTAGTTGCGGTATGCGCGCGAACTACTAGTGTCTACAACAAAACGGACCTTACTTAAAAAACAAGCCTCGTATTTAGTACTCAAAGTCTCTTTGTTTGTTTATGAAAATATTGAATTTGCATAATTCTATCGTGATTAACTGCAATAGCTACTTAATCTTTTGTTGTTTTTGTGTACTAATTTTCCGGGGAAGCCCCCCGGCCCTTTCTTTTATTAGGAAGGGGTATTTCATACAAGCGAAAGCCTCAGATGGACTCCCAGAGTATGTGACCGCGCCCTTTTTACATAGCCAGTCCACCCCTGGATATATTACAATAATTGTTTAATGAGTAGGCTCCGGATTCTTAGGTTCGAACCTATTTTATTCCTGTACAGTGAATGCAAAAAATTCGTTTTTTCTTTAGATTTCAAGTTGCTATAAGTAGAACTATATTAGTTTTATACGACCTAAAATGTCCTAATTGGGGGGTTAGGACCTAAAAAATCCTAAATTAGCTTTTAGAACCTATAACGTCCTAAATGATTCTTTATAGTTATTTTTAACTTGAAAAATACTTTCAAACACGTAGTCGATCGTCAACGACATAATTTCATCTGTAAAGAAGGTTTTCTTGAAAGCTTCTAACAGAGTGGCTACCTTCAAGGATATGCTTCCAAACACACCACTGCCACCACAGCCCGTTGTGTCCCGTTGGGGAACGTGGCTCTCAGCAGCACTATACTATGCAGATAATTTTGAAAGCATTGTTCAGGTCATCGATTCGCTCGACGAGATTGAAGCCGCTTCAATCACGTCTGCAAAAAATGCACTGAAGTCACAGTTTGCTGTACAACAACTAAGTTACATTAAAGCCAACTTTTCTCATCTGCCTCAAGCCATCACTGAATTGGAGAAGAAGTCTCTTCCACTAACAGAAGCTCTTCAAATTCTTCAAGAAGTGAAAGAGAAAAAAGTACCTGGGGAAGTTGGAACAAAAATTGCGGACAAGTTGGAGGCGGTTTTGAAACGCAGTCCTGATTTCACACAGATACAACTAGTGGGCCAAATTCTTCGTGGAGACAATGTCCAAGAAAATCTGCTATGGAATCCCGAGGAATTAGCCAGTATGAAATATGCGCCTCTTACATCGTGTGATGTGGAACGCAGTTCTTCCGCATTCAAGAGAATTTTGTCAGACGACAGGAAAAAGTTCACAACAGAAAATCTTGCCAAATATTTTGTTGTTCAGTGCCATTACAAAGAGTGAAATGATCACTTTTTGAGCTATAGAAAACATGAAAAGTTCCGGAAAAACAATGTTTGAACATTCGTATTTCCTCAGTGTATCGTTAGAAAAGTGAAGTGGTATTTGTGGTGTTGTATAAAATTTCAATTATAAGAAAACTGATAAAAAAACTACTACTACTACTACTACTATAGTACGACAGGCCATACATATGTTAAACTATATTTCAGCAATCAAAAAGAAGTCCAAGGTAAGAAGAGTTTTATTATTTTTATTACGCAGAAGACTGGTTAGCATAAAGCTTACTAAATTAAGGTTACCATTTAAGTATGAAATAGCTAACAAAGTGTTTAAAGTGCAGTAATATTCCGTTTTTCAGTAATATAACGCTAAAAATCCTAAACAGTGTTTTTATAAACCTATAAAATCCTAAAATGCACTTTTTAAAATCCTAATTTGAATTTTTTGGGACCTAAAAATCCGAAGCCTATTAATGAGTATAGTAATAAAGCACATAGAGCAATTGGTATAAAGCTTGTAGAAATTAATAAGAAAAATTCTTTTAAGCTCGTTCTGGCAATGTTCTTGGAGCATTCTCAACTGGTTTTATTCGAGTTTAACATCTCCTTTGATATCAAAGTTATATAAGAACGTAGGTCTTAGTTTAACATCAAAATCGAACTTCTTCCACATTGCAGGCATACTAACCACTTAGCCATTCACAATTAGAGATGCTGATCAAATTAAGTGATTTTCCCGCAACTTGAGCTGTTAATTACGTGGTTCTCTCTCGCAAGTTGATTATACGCGATTACCTACGTAATTTTCATGCAACTCGATACGCTGTCCAAACTATAATGATTTTCTCAAAATTGTAGATAGCTGGCCAAAGCAAAGGTTATTTCTCAACTAGGATCTCTGACAACGAAGAAATGTTAACCATTTATTCATCAACAACTAGAGATACTGATCGAATTGTGTCATTTAACCGCAAGTTAAGGTATTACTTACACAATTTGCATGCAACTCAACATGCTGTTCAAACTACGAAGGTAAATCAAAAAATTATCCGCAATTTTGACGTAACTCTTGTTACATTGTTCATACGAACCTCTGTCCTCGTTTATTTTATTGTTATGCTGTTGTAGTCACGCTATGAAAGTTTGGTTCTAATACCTCCACTTGCCTTCCTTTTGTTGCAGAGTGATCATGGCCGTTCCATTAGAAGTTTGCACCAAAGAGCACTAAGAAAAAAAATGTAGGTGGCGCACTTAAAAAAATAGGTTACATGCGTAATTCCTGTAGTTTTTGGACTTAACGTACAGCAAACGTATAACTGTAAACGCATGTTTTATAATACTTTCTGTATAAGTGTTCCATCTATACGTACTTTCCAATGTAGGCGGTCAGGATCTCACATACAAATGGACGCATATAACATATAGCTGGCGAAGGTAACATAAGTATATGCATGTGATATACGGAAAACTGTTAGATGTCAGGCCATCCTGCAACGGCATGATGTAACATTTAAGGGCAGTGCCTATGTGGCATACGGATAACGTATGCTCCGTACTGATTTCTATAGTAAGCAAAAGGATACCATATATTTGTACAGCGGGGGACACTTCTAAATGGTACACCTTAGCCGTAAATCTCCATATGGCTGTACCATTTAGAAGTGTCCCCCGCTGTACAATATACCGCTGAACGGATTTTTCTCTCTGAGGAACAACGAGCAGTAATCCGGGTTTTGTGGTCGATAGGTATATCGGGCGCCACAATCCACCAAAAACTTTTAACACAATACGGGAACAGTGTCTTAACGCAAAGGAGTGTCTACGAGTGGCCTGAAAAATTTTAAAATGGTCGCACAAGTGTCACGCACGAGGGAAGAACCGGACGACCGGTAAATCGTTTTTGAATTTTTTCAATGTCAAAATTGCGGGTAATTCTTGACTTACCATCGTATAATGAATTTCCCGAAACTATAACTGACAAAATCAATGGTCATATCTCAACCAAAAATGCAGATCAAATTACGCAATCTCCCAAGTAGAGTTGCTAATCAAATCATGCAGTTTTCTTGCAACGAGATGTGCTAAACAAAGTACTCTTTACATTTTATTTATTTATTTATTTATTTATTTATTGTCAATTTGATGTATTAGTTACATGTTTTAGGCGATCGCCGAGACCAAGGGGGTGCCAGGACGACAAATAAACAAAATTCAAGTAATTCAGATTCTTCTGTCATGTCATGGCTAAGTAAAATTACCGGTAATGTAAAACATCGTCTAGGATTATTCAAATGGAACTCTCTCCAGCCCTATGAGAGAAGATTTTTTGTCTTGGAAAGCTGACCGAGATCTGCTACTACTTACTTCCTATCCGTAGGATAGTTTGATACAAACTGAAGAAACTCCAGTAGAATTCAATAAAATTTCTTTATTCCTATTCCGTCCAAGAAATGCGCAAGTAAATAGACATATTTACGCTCAACAATGGCCCAGGAAAGACTTAATTCATTGGCCATACTAGCTACTGAAAATGATGAAGCCAGTATTTATTAGTATTTTTATGTTATCATTATATGATCTTTACACTACATGTTTTGGAACAACGTATCGTTAACATCGTCTTGTAGAACAAACATTAACAAACCGCACATTTTTATATTGAACATAAATTAAGATTGAATCGAAGCAAATACAAATAATGACAAACGTCACCTGGAAAACTTACTTTAGTTATTCAACGCTATGATAATTTTACTGAAATTTTTTTGTTAATCGCAAGGAAACAAAAGTTTATTTTATTTATTTATTTATTTATGGATTTTAGCGAAAGTCAGAAAACAACAAAGTTTTTGTTATCACTTGCACATTAGGCTTTAATATTTGTATCGTTATTTAGATATTCTATGCTATTATTAAATCTAGGAGTACAGAATAAACTCTGGTTGTTTTTCATAACACAGTGCGGGGGGCGCCTGGAATTTCTCACCCCGGGCGCTTACAACACACGCAACGGCCCTGGACTAAATCATTCATTTTTTTTGCTGAAAAAGTTATTAAAAATGGCCAATGCTATGCAAAAATGCACTAATTTACAAGTTATTGTAAAATTAAGTTATTATCATCATTGGATGAAGAAAAATATTACTTATTTTTCTGAAATTGGTTTAAGTTAAGCAAGGAAAGTTCCAAACCAAAAATTAGCATTGGCATTATACATTATGCCAATCGAATTATGGTCTTTTTCTGCTTAAAGTAGTCCAGAAGAACGAAAAAAAAGATGACTGTGTATCTATTTTAACCAACGACCATAAAAAGAATATTAAATGTAGCATAGTCCATCCAGGAAGTCTACTTTTGCGGGAGAATGTGTTTTACGTTGTGAGAGAACAGTATTTACTTATAAATTTCGTTATCAAAGTTTCAGATACATCTGAACAGGCTTTCTTCTAGAAAATGTTGTCCAGGAGGAGAAATCAAAATATGATAGGGTATTCTGGAATACTATTTTGGTATACAATAAATAGTTATTTATTTGGTAATTTATCTTAGCTCCAGAATAGGAGGAGAGGCGGTTAGCCAACTCCGGGGACATAAAACCCTCTTGAAAATATGCGTGGAAGAAAGGTCATTTTGCACTCAAAAATTAATTAGGTAGATTTTCCAAAAGCTATATACTTGGACCTAAACGGTTAAACTTTGATTAAAGACTTTCCATCATATGCACTACGAAAAAAGAAATGTTCTTTCTGTGCATTTGTGTCCTGTAACGCTGGCTATATTGTACAATCGCTGAGCTAAATTTGTTAGATATCCAGAAAACACAGAGAATCGTATGACAGCTCTTCCTGTTATACAAAACTAACACACATTCTTGCATAGTTAGTTGTATACGTTTAGGAATTTTTAAGTTCCATGGACTTCTGCCTACAGAAGAAATAAGTTTTTCGGTTATTGTTCCTCTATGCATGTTCCTCAAGGTCTTTTTTTTTTTCTAAACCTGACAACTGATGATTACTGTTGTCCACGAAACGAAAAATTTCTTATCTCGTCTCGAAAATGACACGAAAACTAGAGTTTCAAAATCGAGACGAGGCGATAAATTTTACGGTCCCATGGGAAATACTAGTTCACGTAAATCTTAGATCCCAAGCACTGTTTGAGTATTACATGATTCATAGTATTAAACTATAAATTGGTAAAATGATTGTACAAACTCAGTGAAGAGCATTCATCAATGACTATTTTAGCAGCAGCGGAATTCTGGCTCTTCCCCAAGATCAAAAAGGGTTTCAAAAGTAACCGTTTTGCCACCGTAGAAGACATCCAATTCACCGTAGAAGACATTCAATTCACCGTAGAAGACATTCAATTCACCGTAGAAGACATTCAATTCAGCGTAGAAGACATTCAATTCACCGTAGAAGACATCCAATTTACCGTAGAAGACATTCAATTCACATTTGAAGACATCCAATTCACCGTAGAAGACATTCAATTCACCGTAGAAGACATCCAATTCACCGTAGAAGACATTCAATTCACCGTAGAAGACATCCAATTCACCGTAGAGGAGACCCGAGTTCAATTCCCGGCGGGAGCTCATGTGGTTCGGATTCCACGTTAATCAGTAGGTCCACGTCTCATATAGCCTCGCTGTTGAACGGGACGCTAAACTAAAATCACCAATTCACCGTAGAAGACATTCAATTCACAGTAGAAGACATCCAATTCACCGTAGAAGACATTCAATTCACCGTAGAAGACATTCAATTTAGCGTAGAAGACATTCAATTCACCGTAGAAGACATCCAATTCACCGTAGAAGACATTCAATTCACCGTAGAAGACATCCAATTCACCGTAGAAGACATTCAATTCACCGTAGAAGACATCCAATTTACCGTACAAGACATCTAATTCACCGTAGAAGACTGAACTTCGGAACATACCAAAACAGGACTTTCTGCGTTGTTTCCAGGAATGGCAGGAGCGGCGGAACAAGTATGTGTGCTTAAGAGGCCTCATCCCGGCGAAATTAAAATACCGCTGATTTTACCGTAATTAAGTGATATCTTCAAATAGATAAAAATATAATTGAAATGTGAAACAAGAGCGCCCTAGACAATATTATTTAGCGTGAGGTACCGTTATCACAAGTCACCTAGTGGCTTTCTGTTTTCAGCCGTTTAGAAACGTGAAAATAAATGCCGATTTTCAAAATGGCTCGAAATCGAAAGCAGATAAGTGAGTCGTGATAACGGTATCTCATAAAATAATATTGTCTAGGGCGCTCATGTTCCACATTTCAATTATCTTTTATCTATTTGAAGATATCACATAATTACTGTAAAATTAGCGGTATTTTATTTTCACCGGGATGAGGCCTCTTAAGGAGAAATTTTGAAGGCGATTAAATGAATGTGTACCTATATTGTGGTAATAAATAGCATAGGCGTCTCCTACGGGGAAACGAGGGGGTCGCGTCCCCCCAATATTTTGAAGTACAAAATATTCAATATTTCATTCTAATTTAATTTATTTACTAACGACAGAATAACAAATAAACTTTCTTCGATGTCCCCCCCCCCAAATTTTACATGCCAGAGACGCCAGTGATAAATAGTTATATTCTGAGAACTTTTAACTGACTCCTTTACTTTACTAGGAGGTTCCCGGTTTGTAAGGTGTCTAGGACATAGGAAAATTTACTTGTTTGATTTTGTTCTAATGTATAGTTACAACACTAATGGCACAAGTATAATTACATGAATTACTCCTATCGAGAATCGAACTCATACCTTTCATACAAGAGATAAGAATGCTAATTATTTAGGTACGAAGAAGACAGGAGCTTCGAAGAAATAAATACATCAAATATATGAAAACTGCAACTAAGACAACAAATAAGGGATTCAAGTTTGATTCTGCGAGGAAGTCTCATTGGCTTTATCACCGCTAATGCGAGGAGGCTATAGATCTTTTTCACACTGTAGTTGTAAATTAGTACACGGCTATTATTTTCACAAATTAATAAATATCAAGGTCACCTGATGATTTGCTTAACTATTGAGGGAAAAAATTCAAGGTTATTACAAATACGAATCTCACAGCGCATTCTGGGAGCCTAACAGTAGGATATACGCAGTTGAGGAGTTTCCTGGTATAATAACACAATACATTAGACACATAAATATACTTCTACTAGTACAATATATAAAATTCTGAAGCGAAAACAGGAAAAAAAATCGTGCCACCTACAGAAAGAGAGTCGTAACACCTGTGTTTGCGTGTGTGAATCGACCCGACACTAACAAATACATCGCCAACAAATTCTTGCCGGACAGCAAACGACACGCAGAGGTTTTGGACCGGGTCCAAACAGTCTCTTAGATTATGCGATCTAGCGCCAAACTTAGACGCAAGAAAATAAGAAAATACACATACATTTTTTTACTTATTTTTATTTTATTTTTTAACCCTCTCATTCAAAGAGTTGTACTTTTTAACAAAATAAATACTTCAAAAGAAAAAGAAAAAAGCGTTAGAAATGAACAGGTAGTGGCGTTGTTCAAAACAATTCGTTCATCAACTCAGTTCCGTACCTGACAGACAAATCTTCCCAAATCTAAATGTAGTATTCTTATTCTATTTTCTACAAACAACTTCGTTATGATAACACGGATTCATCCCATCTAATTAGTTCACGTTCGTATAAGAGATTAATATAACTCAAATCCAACTCGTTATTCTTTTGTTAACGAAGTTATCATGGAAGGAAACAACAGCCAAAAATAAAAACAAATGACTGTGGAAAACAAATCGCTATCATCTGCTTCAAAGAGAAGCTTCAACCTAGGAGAAAGAATGAATCAAATAGATCTTTTCGCATGATAATATTTAACGAGATCAAAAATAAAACTGCTTCCTCACCAAGGGAAGAATAACAACGCTATTTTAAAGAACTAGAAATACAAAGATTAATCATTGTGATGGGAGCTTTCTCAAGTTGGAAGCTCGATGTTGAATCTTATCACGAAAATGTATGAACAAAAGAGCTCTTTATTATTTGGTAATAATGTCGTTAAAATGTAATCCATCTCTTTTTCTTTATGTATTTACAAATTCTCGTCTTATGGGGCGTTTACACTTAGTCGATTTGCGTTCGATTCAGTTGAATTGACGTCACTTTCAACTTAATCGACCGTGTAAACGGGAATTCAACTTAATCGCTTGTTGATCGAAAGCGACTAATCGACTGGCAACTGAATTAAAAGACGTTCTATTTTCTGTGGTTGAAATAATTGAACACATCCATCGATCTGATTCGGCCTAGTTGCTTCGATTTAGTGGCAAATGCAGCGAGTCGATTTAGTCGTGCGACTAAATCGATTTAGTCGTGCGACTAAATCGACCAAGTGTAAACGCCTTATTAACGTTACTAAGACCGTTTGCGTTCCAAGTGCTACCAGAACACGTGCTTAAATGTAAAATTGTTCCGTCTTACTAACGAAAATTTGTTAATGAAGACGAAAGAGAAAAGCTTTAAGCAGTGGAAATTTAACTTCGGTATTAATCGAGCAGACGATTCTACCAAATTTTGACATTCCTGACATTTTCACGTTAGATTGGAGGTTTGTATTTCTTTTAGCAGAGCATGCACTAAATGAAGAGTTCCATTACTACTTTCAGACTGACTTCTGGAGGGCTCAGTGTATATACAGTGTGGATGTATGACATAAAAACTACAGTGCATAAAAAACAAGTACCAACTTGTGCTGGATAGCCACTAAAAGTACGAATGCTATCTAGCCGAGTCAGGGCAGGAATGCATCAGAGGGTCTCGAGTGCTAACGAAGGGGTGCGTCCCTAGGAAGTAGACGCGTTAGCGATGGGGAGTATACGTATAAACAAGGGTAGTGGAACAGCACATTTACACATACAATACTTTCACTATCAGTCAAAATTCATTTCAATATGCTGTGCACTGACAGCAATTACTTATATTCATACTCTCATTCCTTCACGGAAAATGTTTCACATCGTATTTTACCTATAAATTTTCTATTTGGTAGGATCGTCCGTTCGTGTAAACCCTTTAACTTCATCATGCTCTTTTCACAGCTTTTAAATTGTATGCTGTACAGCTCTTTTCATAGTAATTTTAATATTATACACACAAGTTGGAAGAATGAAATATTTTTTCGTCTATCGTTGCCAGAATTGCATCAAAGAAATAGGTAATTGTATTTCATATTCCTGATCTTCATTATGATTTCTAATCAATTGGAATTCAGTTCTTGTTAGAATTTAGCATTTGTTTTCATCACCAAGGCTATAGGACACATGGTTCTACAGTTTGATCATTTTTAGCCCTCTCTCATTGCAAATCAAACTCGGGACCACGTGCATCAAAGGCGCACACGCTAATTATTTGACCAGCGACAATCCCTAATAATAAATATAATTTAATCGTAGTCATAACACACCAATTCGTGGACTTCTCGTGGCACAGAAGGATTCTGATAACTTGTAGATGAAATTAAGAAAAAAAGAACATCACGGTATAAATTTTCTACATAAACTTAAAAAACGATACGAGAATATTTTCGAGCCAAGGCGTGAAAGGTTTCCCGAGAATCGAGACAAGAAAAGCCTTCCATAAAATTTACGAAATGAAATGAAATTTTTGAGTTTTACGTCCCACGGTTATGCCGGCTAGGCTGAAGGAGACGGTAATGATGAGAAATGAATGAAATGGTGAAATGAAGAAAGTGGGAGGAAACGGGAGAACCCCGAGGAAACCCACGCACACGGTATTTGTCCACCACAAGGTTCACTTGGCGTTAGCAAAGTTTGAACCCGGGACCCTATGCAGCAGAGGTGAACGCTTTATCATTGAGCCACCACGGCCTCCACTAAATTTACGAGACGACACAAGAAAATTTTATTTTTCGTCTCGTTTCATCTCATGAGCAATACTAACCGGTATCAAATGGATGACTCCTCGCAATAAAGGCGAACGTTCTACCACTAAGCCATAAGCATCTCTCAAGTAGCTCGTATTTCATTTCATGCTGTTTCCTACATTTGTCTTTGTATCCCTTTTCGCCACATGATTACAAGCGTTCCTCCGCTCCTGAATATCATTGCCAAACCATTACTTAATTGTGAGTGTGGTAGTGTTGTACAATATTGAGCCAGACATGTTGTTCTTTAATCAGTTTAGCCTGTGTGGAAAATAAACCATACGCCGGAACTTCCTATTCGTATTTAATTAAAAAGGAACAAACGGGAAAATCCCGTTTATCAGAATATTCTCCTTACGTGTCTATAGCCTATAAAACTGTGATTCATAATATATTCCTTTATCAGAAAGAAAATTTAACAGTTGAACATTTGGTTTAGATTGTGAATATCCAGATCTCAAAATGCAAATTTTAAGGGTGTAACGCTCAGTCTTACTGGGGTTTGTGTCCGACTAGAGTCGAACCTCGGTTCAGCCGAAAACTCTACACAAGCGAGGGTTCGTCCACTGGGCATGCCTAAAACTTATTTCGCCTCTTACTTTTCACTCCAAGTCCAACCTTTCTCTCATAAATCCCAGGGCTTTGGAGAAAGGTACGCCTTGAAAGTAGAATATAAGGAGAATGTTGGAAGCGTTAAAGAAAACACTTTCCTCCAGATCTCTCACATGCTGTCAGGGGCGCCTTTAATTAATTTTGGGATTTTAATTTTGGGTAGGCCCACTCCCTTGATTTGATTGATTAATGACAGTGGGAAATTACTTTTACAGTAGTGGTTGATGCTATTTGTTAAATAATTATCTACTATTAATATAAATAGTGGAAAGTATACGATTATTTACTCCTTTTTGTATCTTTTAGCTTTTATATTTTTTTTTTCAAAATTTTTGGGTAGGCCTGTGTCTACCCGGCCTACCTGCTAAAGTCGCCACTGCATGCTGTATGGCTAATAAATTGTAGAAGCTGTAATCAGAGTGAGTTTCGGAAATGCTTTTTTTTTTTACCATGGGCGTAGGGCTAAACGCTTTCGTCTCTGATAGGTTAAGAGTATGCAAGAAAATAACCGAAAAATGTAACGAATGTAACTTTTAATTTCTGAAGATCACTCTGATTACATACTTGAGGTGCAAAATGTATCAAATAAATTATTCACCACTCTTTGTTGTTAACAGCAAAATTTGTAATAACATTATGTAGGCCTAATCAATATCGGCCTAATGCACATGTTTGTAAATTTACATTCCTTTAGAAATAAAATTGAAAAAAGAAAGAAACATAAGCTGAAGTGAACAAGGCCAACTATGTGGAGTGTGGAGGCTGGGGTTTCTTTCTTTTTTCTATATTTTTAAGTTATTCAGGAGTAAGGGAAATCTGGAACTTTCGTCATGGAAAGTCAGGGTAAAGTCAGAGATCTTTTCTCCAAATTGTGTGGACACCCTGTTTACATTTCCAAATGAAACTATATAAATTAGGGCGTCACTTCAAAAAAGTGGGGGCTAATGCCCCCCTCTTGCCCCCCTATTCGCCGCCCATGAAAGTGTGTACCTTCATTTACAATAACCCTTCCAGGTAACATTTAGAATGTGACTTTGGGTCGTTCACCATTGACAACGGAATATGTGGAAAAGCTTATTTCCAAGCAAGCAGTACATGTTAAACGTACCCTACCGGCGCTGACGTAATAGTAAGACTGAAAAAAATACTCCAAACATTTAATTGGAATCGAATCCGGGACTTCCCAGTTCCAGGAGAAAGCACTAACTTCATCTAATCTTAGTTTCTTCCCTTAGGCTGCTCATGATTTGACAAAATGAAAATGAATCAACTGAATTTATTGTTGATAATAAGAAGCTTCTAAAATATGGAAGGAAAGAACTAGTACTCAATATTAAAACCATTTTCAGCCTTCGTTAAAATGCGTAATATAGTGAAACCCTCGTTAAAATACATAATATACTAGAAGAACTATCCCATATTTTAGCAGTTATCACCTTATCCTTGTAAACTACGAAATAAATACAAGCTGTTCGACCTCTGGAAGAGGTTTAGTGAACCAGCTTCCTTCACCATAACTTAAAAAGTCTTGACAGAAGCACGTGGCTTTGCCTCGGAAGCAGCTTGAGGTTTGTCAATGTCAGTTTCAAATTTGGTGGCCGTTTATTCTACACTTGTACAGTACGCCACTCAGTGATAACATTGAAAAGTTAACACAAGGCCATCAAATTAGCTTTCGGGAGGCTGTTAAACAAGTTCAAACAAACCAGAAGCCATATCGTGTAAAATGATGTTGGTGAATCTCTCGGGGTCATCATTTTCCCCCTGGTGGCGAGACAACGAAGCGTGTTTTGTCTTCCTAGTTGTCTTGGAAGTTGCTCTCTTATCGTGTGTTATGGTGGAGTCGAGAAGAGAACATTCACCAGAACGTGCAGTAGAAGTTGGTTACAATAATCTTGTGCCAACGTATTTTTTAAATTCTTTGATTTAATGTGCAGTAGTGTCATTTCAGATTTAGCCAGGGTGCAAGATTGGCTAATGACATAAGAAGTTTACGTCTTTTGTTCGTATATTAGGATATATTTTATTATAAACAAGCATGTGTTTCTCAAACTTAACGGGAATTATCACATTGCCCTCTCCAAATGGCGCCCCTGCTTTTATGGGATATATAGACTGTTTTATTTTGATCGGGACTGTGCTGGTTTGACAGTTCTTGTTCTGGTATCCCGCCAATTTAATTCTGACTACTTTTTTAAAGTTATGACTATCTTTTCACCCAGTGTTGAATTCAGACTTTTGTACAAGGGGGGCAATAAAAATTTAAGGGGCTCTGTTCTAGATTGCAATAGGGCAGCAGGAATCTGTCGCAACAAAACTCACAACTTGTTAATGTCTGGTCGATTGCAATAACCAACATATTGCCATTTTTCCATAACTAACGTTGTAAAGCGTTCGTGTCTGTATCTAAATTCCAGGTTTTTATTTAACTTGGACGTTATACGAGAACGTGGTTTGTTAATTAGAACAATTAGGTTAGGCAAAAGGAGAAACTAATTTTCTTTTTTTTTTTTAAAAAAAAAAAACTTTGCTTTTAACAATTTTATTTCCGAAAAAAATAAACAAAAAAATATTTTAATGCATGTGTATAAATACTCTAGGGGAGCTCAGTCCCCTCTTGAACATGCCTGAATTCAACAGTTTTCACCTCAAGTTTTGTGTATCCTATGCACATTGCATTTTGTATTCTAAATTATTACTTTTGGTATTAAAAATGTTACATTAACAGCTACATATGTAATATTCAATACAAAGTACTCTTGAATATTGGTAGAGCGTAAACACACTTGAATATTGATAAAGCGTATAGTACGCTTGAATATTGGTGGAGCGTAAAGTACACTTGATTATTGCTAGAATGTAAAGTACACTTGAATATTGATAAAGCGTAAAGTACACTTGACTGTTGCTAGAGTGTAGGCTAAAGTCTCCCCCCCCCTCTCTCTCTCTCGCTCTATGGTGTATGGAACCCGGAGGTTCAATGCCGTGTTCACAATAACTCTCCACTGACTTCTATACCTAGCGCCAACTACATCCAATTTCTACTTTATATTCCTATTTCTACAAAATCCATCTTAATATTGTTCTCCCATCTGCGCCTAGCTCTTCCTGATGGTCGTTTTCCGATTGGACTTACAGTTAAAACTATGAAAGCGTCCCTATTCTCTTTCATTCTGGCTACATGACCTGCCCACCTGAGCCTCCTAGACTTGATGACCCTAATAATGCTGGTGGTCCAATACTAGAAGCCACTGCTTCTATATATAATTGAACGGGTATTATTCTGCACCCGAAAAGACGATAAGTAATTCTAAAATATTTCCACTTATATTTTCAGAAAAAAAAAAGAACTGGATTGTTTTTATAAGAGAAAGAATACAGATGAGGTGTAAGTCAAATTTTCATGATACATCAATCATTTTTCTATTGAAACAAGTATAGTTTTATTAAGAAATTGCACAAATGTATGTTGAGTTAGAAAGTTTTTTTTTTTTTTTGAAGGGGGGAGTCCGGATCCAGTAGATCCCCTCGTAGGCGCGCTCCTGAAAGAGTAGGTTAAAGAGATGGATGAAAAAGACAAAAGAATGATAAATGAAGAGTTGATGAAATAAGAAACTGATAGAAAACGAGAAGAAACTCGAAAGAATTCACGAACAAATATTCTCCACACCTTAAAACATTACGTGTGATCGAACCAGGGAGTCTTAGAAGAAAAGGTATGAATACTCTATTACTGAGCCACTATAACCACTGGGAACAAAAATCACACATCTTCACTTCTTTCTCTTAAAACTTTCAATGGAAAAGTACGCACGATCCCAGTGCCGTTATAATTTCAAACTTTAAGTGGTTGGATGAGAGTCCAGCTACACAGAAAATTAAAGTATCGCATAGACAGAAATATGTTTCGCCAGTATTTTTTAACTGCACGAAATAGCAACAGAAATAGTTATTTTCGTCACTTGTAAATGTGTTGAAGGTAACGTCATACTACGTTTTACTACTGAAGAAAAATATTGAAATCAAAGTGAAAAACACACACGCCACAAACTTTCCTCGAAAGCTTCTGACCACTTCAACCGAAAAGTGTGGAATGAGTGAACACAGATTAAAAAGGAACCTACGCAGAAAATTGAATTACAATATTTTATATTTTCGCAAATTTGTGGTGTCTGATTGAAACTGGGAACTGGTATCGTTCCAGGAAATATTTTACGAACGCTTTTAATCCCATACCTCTCTCTCTCTTATATATATACAGTAAAACCTGTCTTCAACGCACCCTTTATTAAACGGAAAACTGTCTTAAACGGAAATATTTTACGGTCCCATGAATTTTGGAGAACAAAACGTGTAAAAAGTACCTTCATTAAGCGGAAATTGTGTTACGCGGACAACGGAAAGAAAAATAATCATTTAACGGAAAATTCTGAGTTCCGGACTACAGCGTTTAGAAGATGTTTAGACTTTTGTGAGACATATACATTACACTGTCTGCGATAAAAAGTTCGTTCTTTTGTTAAATATTTCTGGACAGCGTTGACCTTCCCCAACCACTACTCATATTCACCCCCCACAAACTGTCCTTAATCCCCGCAACTTAATCAAGAATCATACGGAATGTCGGAAAGAAGAAAACGAGATAGAGGAAGAAGAGGAATACGATACCGAGTTCGA
Organism: Thermobia domestica; assembly: GCF_964235325.1. Classification (NCBI taxonomy): domain Eukaryota; kingdom Metazoa; phylum Arthropoda; class Insecta; order Zygentoma; family Lepismatidae; genus Thermobia; species Thermobia domestica. Next base: position 29,261,945 of record NC_137454.1, read on the forward strand.
AGAAAAGTGTAGAATAAATACATATCAAGATGCTCTCCGAAGTTTAAAGGAACTGCAAAAAATTGCCTTACGAAAAAATGATTCTGATTCACTTAGTATAATGTCTCAGGTTAAAGTGTTTGCGGAAAGTCAAGCAGCCAAGCAGCAATGTACACAGAAAACCCTGCTTGGCTATTAGAAAAATAAAGAAAACGTGTGCATAGTATATTTTGTATTCATTTTAATTTTTTTGTTTATTTATTCGTAGAAGAAAGAAGTACTGTAATCGAACAATGTACGTACAGCAATATATTTTCTCAGTATACCCCCTTATAAGCATGTATTTTTTTTTTAAGAAAAAAAAAGGAAAGGTCTACCTCCACTAAACGGAAACCTGACTTTAACGGAAATTTTTGCAAGTCCCGCTCGATTCCGCTAAAGACAGGTTTCACTGTGTATATATATATATAATGATGGTCAGAAATGCTTGTCGTGCAAGCACTTCATTTTCTAAGGCTGAGAAATAGTATTCATAAATCAAATTTATTCGGCAATATGCAATATCTTAAAATCCTTCAGCTCGATTACTTTACCTTACAGTAAACTTTATAAATACACATACAGGGTACATACTCAACATTAACACGCTATTAGGCCCACGGTGGGTCAGTGGTAGAGCGTTCACCTCTGGTGGTTGGAGTCTCTGGTTCGATCCGCGCTCATGGAACTTTGTGGTGGGCAAATATCGTGTGCATGGGTTTTCTCCGGGTTCTCTGTTTCCTTCCACTTTCTTCATTCATTTCTCATTATCACCGTTCATTTTAGTGTAACCAGCGTAATCGTGAGACGTAAAACTGAAGATTTATTAACAAGTTATCGAGACAAATATGATGCTGTGCCTTTTAAAAAAAAGTTTACTGCATCCGATTAGAATTAAGAATTAGATTTCTGGGCTTTCAGCGTCTATGGCCAGATTAGCCCGCCCGCAACGTCCTTCGGCGATCACACTATCCGAGGAAAAGGAAGGAAAAAGGAAGCGGCATGGGACCTATATGTTAGGTACCATCCCGACATTTGCCTGGTGTGAATGAGGAAAACCTCAATCAAGATGGTTGGCCTGAAAAACCTCTTACACTTCTTTTGACCGGGTGTCCTCACCGGGAACCGAACCCGGGACTACTTGCACCAAAAGGCAAGAGCGTTAACGACTACGCTACTGGATCTGAGTCGAGAATAATTTATTCTGAACTGTTACTATGGAGGACAAACGAAATGCCAGAGAACAGAAAATAAAGAAAAAAAAAAACAACTAAATTAGGATATTCATTTCCAACAGACAGTGCAAATTTTTGCTAGGCTATCTCAGGATATACGAGGGTATTCCCGTAAGTTTTCGAACTGACAATTAAATATCGTGCCACTGGTAATAAGCCGTTCACGACATATAGTGCCATCTATGGAAGAAATTATGTATTAGTTACAACTGTCTAGCTGCGTCAGTTCGTTGGAGACAGTCATTTGAATCAGTGGCTGTGCGTTGAGTTCGTCTACTGCATGGTAATGCTCCAGCCCACATGACTGTTGTTGCCAAAGCTGTGGTGTTAAATCTGGGTTGTATGGTGGATGTTGAATCTAATCGAAGTCATGGCATTCTATGAGTTTTCAGTAACTTACTACGAGGCACTGACAGAAAAACGTGTTTTTATGTTTCTTGTGTATAAACTACAATCCACTGTAATATAAAAGCAACGGATGATATTAAAACAAAGGATGATCAATCATTATTACCTACATTCTTTTTAAATATCAACAGTAGCGGATCTAGAAGGTAAAAACTGGGGGATTCAGCCAGTAACCAGACTATGATACGTATACATAAACTTTCAAAAATATATAAATAATAGCTTAAATTATTTTGTCACTGAAAAAACTGGGGGGCCTAGGGCCCCCGGCCCTGGACTTGATCCGCCACTGAATATCAATCATTTTAGGGTGGTGATGGCTCAGTGCTAAAGCACTCGCCGCTGGTGTGTGCGGTCCTTGGTTTGACCCTAGTTCTCACTAAGTGAGATGGACCCCACATCATGTGTATGTGTTTTCTCAGAGTCCTCCCATTTGACCCAATAAAATATACCATAGAACACATATTATTTGAATTAATGTTTTTCTTTTTTTTAAAAAAAAATCCCGTGTTTCCTACACCGAAACCACTCCAAATTAAAAAGAAATCAGTCTGAACGGAAAAATGGTGCGTTAAAGGGTTAAAAACAGTAAATCCAAAGGACAGCGCTCAGAATGGCATGAAGAGTTCTAAGATATGGGGTTAGAACTCTAGAATCTCCCTGATTATGCCGTCATATTCTCATTCAAGAATATTTTCCACTATGAAAAAAAAATCCATTTACGTTCAAAACTACATAAAACACCATATTCAAGAGAGTCCATTTTCAACAATTTTTCGCGGAAGCCTTGTAATGGTATTGGTATTTCCAATTATATGGTAGTTTTATAATTACAAGTACCATAATTAACATACTAGTTACCATCATAAAAATGACTGCGACAGCAATACATTTTATTGATCCAGCTATATTTTTAACCATATAATATTGTCCTCCCAGCTATAAGTATAGCTGGAGCCATATTGTTGCATTCAATCATCCGTCTGGTTGTTCCAATTATACAATTTTTAGAGTGTGATAATGGAAGAATTGGTGGAATGATGTGGGAGGGAACGGGAGAACTCCCAGATACGATGTTATCCATCACAAGCTCACATGGCCTGGAATCGAACGAGGAATCCCTCACACTAGAAACAGGGGCGGATCCAGGACGCACTTTTGAGGGGGGCGGTGGGTTGGAATACTGCTACTTAAAGCTACCTTTAAGAAGTCCAAACTTCCCTCCCCTGGATCCGCCATTGACTAGAAATGAGTACTTTGCCACTGAGCCACTATGTTAACTCTGAAAAACAATGTGGGAAAATATTACTTTACCACTGTTAAGCTTGTAAATGTATTGACTAATTGATTTCATTTACATCATCCTTTGTCAGCAGAAAGGATTTTTAAAGAAAAATCCGAACCATTGCAGTAGATTCGATGCTCTCCCACGGTGAATGGAACCTTGGACATCATGGACAAAGTCATTTGTTGAAATAGAGTATATATCACACAAGACAAACTTCAGTTCATGAATTCGATTAAGCAAGATTTATAAATTATGAAGAACATATTTCTATTTATAAAAAAAGAATCTAATGCGGAAAAGTTGTACACATGTCGCTACAGTGGCGCCACCTTACAACAAACTTGAGGCTTTTTATAAGCAGAGAACACTTTTTTGTCCTACATAAGTTAATCAAGAAACAGAAACTATTACGAAACACTTTTTAAAAACCTCTATTCAAGCTTTTTTATGAGTTTACTTTCAGCATTATCGTTGTTTTCTTTCCACATTCTGTTAATGGAAAAGAAAACGCACCCGTTTGTAGTTTTACGATGTACAGAAATAGTAAAATAAACAGAAGACAAGCGGCGGGTAGAAGACTCAGTGGTAGCAAGTACTTTCACCACAAACAGAAATCACTCACAAATCAATTTCTCTCCTACATTAAACAACGAAAAAGAAAGATATTGTTATTTAAACTGGGCCCTATTAACTCTGTAGAAAATTAAATTTAAAAAAAATACTACATAGTTGATCCTGTGCTGTCTACACATTGCATTCTACGTAATATGAGCATGAATCTTCTTTCCACTTCTTCACTATATATGTACATATCCCTTTACAGACACAAGTGGAGGATGGAATAACTTACAAAGGGAGTGAATTCCAGTAAACAAACACGTAAACGAAGTATTTTAATATAGAAATAGATGTTGGGGTGAGTTGTATCAAACTAGAGGAAGTGATAGTTGATGTCGATTTTTTTTAAAAACACATAAATCCATACGCTAGTTCGCCTACAGGCCTTCGAAGTTGCCAGCATGTAATAAGCTTTTGCCATTCAGATTAAAACAAAGGCGCCTGCAATATCCGTCAACTCGCTATACGCAGCTCTTCCACTGGTTGCTTAATACAAGGATAACCTTAGCAACCCACTAGCGATAATGTTAATCTTATGGGCTCAAACCGGCCCCTAAAACATTGAATAACATTTTTCTTTTTTTCTTTTTCTATTTCTTTTCTTTTTTGTTGAAAATTTGAATGAGTACTGGTAAGTCTACATAAAATTTGGAAACGATCATCAAAAACGACAAGTTTCCAGAGCTTGTGGTTTCCGAGATCTCATGGTCAAAAGGAATTGGCAACAAACATAGAAATGAAATGAAATCTTTCAGTTTAACGTCCCACGATTTATGTCCTTCAGGCTAAAGGGAGACGATGGATGATTAACGCAAGCGAATGATCATGGAAGAATTGGTGGAATGAGAAAGTGGGAAGAAACGGTAGTATCCCGAGAAAAGCCACGGACACGATGTTGTCCACCACAAACTTATTTGGGCGGGCATCGAATAAAGGATCCCACGCAACAGAGGTAAGTGCTCTACCAATGAGAGACGGTGTCTCCTTCCCCAGCCACATACACATAATAGTAGCATTTTAGTATAGATACCTTGATAAGCTCAAAAGTTAAGAACCTTGAATACAGAAATTAGATAAGCACTATTCGGGTTGTCAAATTGGAACTGAAGTCAAGTCCTGGGATCAACGGCATTTATGTAATTGGGTACACAGTGATGGCCAAAACGGTCCACTTCTATGATCACCGCTGAATGGTCGCTATTAGAAAGAACTGGTATATTTCAACGGCTCGTTTACCTTTTTTTTACAATCGAGAGAGAAAGTGTAAGTTTGAAAACTAAACTAGTAGGCTACTATCAGATTAAATGTATGTTTACCTTTTTTTTTAGACTACATAACTATATATCATAACTAACAAATTCAAAATCAAAAGACGTTCAGGTAGTTTTAGTTTTAGAATATGTGCAAATTAGGACTAATAAATTTTTAAAATACGATGCAAATGAAAAAAGATACAATTTTGGCTATATGTGAATTATTAACAATTGCTAAATATACAATTCAAGAGGATTTCAACTTTATTGTAACGCAAATGCAAATTAATTATTGTTAGTTTGCCAGTGGTTTGAAATATGGTCAGCGATGACTCATCCCACCATATTACACGTTTCTAGTCATCAGCGGTCCACGTTGCATATTGTAATATCCTACACGTAGTCTATATTTGTAAACAATACGTGCTTCTTATTTGTAATTAAAACCACGTGTTATCTTACTAGAACCACTACGAGCAAGCAGAGGACAGATACCGTGAACATCAACAAGTCATATGACAAAAGAGAAACACTAGCGCCACTGCTGTCCAGAAGAAAGTATAAAACACGACTTTCATTGGCATCAGTTTCGGCTGGTCATCCCCTTCCTTAGATTGCATGTAGCTCTGAGAAATTTAACCTAACTCAAGTCTCTTAGCTTGCTTGGAGGTTTAAAATATCATGCCCACTTAGCTTGCCTGGAGTTCTGTGGGAACTTAACCTCTTTCTTTGCATGCCTGGAACACTGGGATATTCTAAACAGCAATCACCTAGCTTTTATGGAGTAATGAGGTTTCCCTGCCCGCTTAGCTTGCCTGTAGCTCTGCTGGACCTCAACCTCTCTTTGCTTGCCTGGAGCACTGGGAGTTCTTAACCATAACCACTTAGCTTGCCTGAAGCCCTGTAATATTCTTCCGTTGGTTGCCTGATTAATTTCCTGTGATTAATTGCTATATCTACTACCCAGAGGTAAAAGTGGATCTAGACGGGGGGACGGTAGGTAGCGGCATGACGTCTCTCCGTCCCCCTGCATATCTTTGTCCATTGTAAATTTTTAGGAACGGAAGGGACGCCGTACATATTTTTTGAAGGCGGGAGGATGGCGTCCCCCTGCGTTCCCCCTAATTTTTACCCTTGCTACTACCTTACCAAGATGATTATACAATATTCAGGGTACCATTGGGGTTATGCTAAAGGGATATGGTTCCTCATAAACAGTTCTATCCGTGCAACTCGACCCCGTATGTTCATGTCATGGAACTCGAGGCAAACTGTGATTGTCGTCACACACAGGTGTTGCTGGGTGTTAGATGCTGCTTGAGTTCCTCCGGCACTTTCACCACAATCGCGTGACAGTTCTGAGTGACGTTTAGCGGAACATGCCACTGAGGGGTTCCTTCCGAGCACTGTTCTTCACTGATGTGGTTTTGCCGTGAGCTTTGCAGGCCGTCATCACCTTGGACAATGTCGTTCGCGACATACCCGACACCTCCTCGCCCCGAATAATTTACCCTCTTTACAATCAAAGAGGTCACTAATTTTATACTATTACACTTCTGATCAGTTCAATCCACACTGTCGTTTTACCATTCCTTACGTAGTATAAAGTTTGTCTTAGCACATCGCCACTAAGGGTCTGGTGCTGCAGCAGCCAGCTGACCGTTACCAACCCAAACATCTGTCGTGTTTCCAACTGCAGGTGTTTCCATTGATAAGTACATGTATACGTTTCATAGCTTAATTACAAACCTCAAATGAAATTATCTACGTCCGATTAAAAGAGTGAATCCAGCGAAAAGAAAAGAACCGGTTCTTACGTTCTTTTACTTATTTGACCTATTTCCTTGTTCTGCAAGTTCGTTTTTTTAATTCTTAGTTAATAGGGGAGAGGTTATTTCTAGAAAGGTTAGTACCAACAGAGATCTACATTAATTATGTCTGTCAAATGACAATTGTAATTTAAAGACGTAGATTTTTTTTCAGATTTGAAATATTTTGAGTAAATACTTACGGATTTTTAAAATAAAAATTCCTGTCAAATTTTAGGAAAACAATGCGAATAAAATTCGTATCGTTATATGATAGATATGCTGCACATGTCTGGATCTGTTGTCACATTTTGTACAAACTATATTAATTATTCTAAGACTTCGTAGCGGAAATTCAATCTTCTACCACATACGTTATAATATAAACTATTGGGAGACACGGTGGTCCAGTGGTAGAGCGTTTACCTCTAGTGCGTAGGATCCCTACTTCGACCACTACTGGTCAAGTAAATTTGTGGTGGACAACATCGTGTCCGTGGGTTTTCTTGGGATACTCCCCTTTCCTCCCACAATCTTATTCCACCAATTCTAACATCATCATCCACTTGTCTAAGGGGCATAATCGTGGGACGTTAAACTGATTCATTTCATTTCATTTTTAATATAAACTGTTCAAGTAAATTTTTTCTGTCCCCCTAAAATTTTCACGGTAAATTTGCAAAGGAACTATAATATAGTGATGAACCATAATATAGCTGGATCGCACCCCCCCCCCCTACATTTTTTGGGCTGGCTACCGACCTGTTGCCTTGTCTCTTCTATTGGAAGAGTTATCTTGTTTTATATCCCGTCACGAAACTTCTGTTTCGTCTCGATCCTGGGAAATCCTAAAGGAAACGAAGCAAGTCCGAGAAAAACACATAATAATGATATTGTTGACTCTAATTTCTTAGAATCGAAACTGGAACTTTTCGTACCAGAAAGACTGTTTTGGAGTTGGTAAGGAATTTATAATCGAACGATATTTCATTTTGCATAAGTAACTTTCCTCTACTTATTTTTTTTATTTTAATGAAATGAATTCTTGTTTCTGCGGCAATAAGCCTGTCCTTTTAGTAGGTTATGGAGCTCGTTAAGTTGTATAAGGCTGTAGAAGAAATGAAGAAACAAATCTAAGGAGACAGAAAGAATTGACTGGTTTATTTACATTTCATTCCTTTCCTTCCGAATACACTTCTCTTCCTTCTAAAACAATTTATGACACAATTTCTTCTACTCTGCAGGGAATTTCCTTCGCTGAAAAAGGAGGGAGAAACGTCTTCTTCCCATTATCAAAAGTTCTTTTTCCATTCCACCAGAGAAGGAGTTGATTCCTTTGACAGGCGCACACGCACGGTTTCTATGCTGAGGTTATTACGGCTAATGGATGTTTGTGTTCTATCTTCTACATAACAATAACGCCAGCAGAGGAAGAAAGACAACGCTAATTGAGTGTGGCATGAAACATCTTAGGTTTATCCTCCCCCTTTTTGCTGGCATGGCTTATCTCAACTCATGCACAGCCACTGCTTACTGAAGGAAGAAAATGTGAGGAGGACTTCGATCGCTAAGACTTTTTTTCCCCTTAGTTCGTTTTATTTCTTGGGAGTTATTTGTTTAGATGCTCCACGCGGTATTTACGAAGTTGTAATGTTGTTAGCAAGTACAGGAGAAGTTCATGTGAACGTTTAATGAGTATTTTCATTCTAATTAGAAGATTCAGTTCAATGTCCTGTTCTGTTGGTAAACATATCTCCCGCACTAATAATTCTCTGTAAGGGTGAATGTAAGTTACACAAGTAATATCACAGCAGCCATTTTAGGGATATCTGGGAATTGTTTCGGCGGCACCTTCATTGGCTAATCGTTTGTTTCAGCGTTCTTCATTGACTATTCCATCCTTGATTGGACAATGGGTCAGCCAGCATTACTCGTACAACTTCCAATTTCCCTGTTCTATCTGTGCAATCGGCTGCTACTCCCACGCAGTCGCGATCTTCGATGAGTACGATCGGAGATATACTGTATATCCCTGGGGGAATTTTGTAGTTTGGAGGGAGTTCCCTCCTGGCCACTTCCTCAAATCATCACTGATTACCTGCTCCTATTTTTAAAAAGCAATACAAAGGTAACTTTTGTGTGCGTCTGTAATATATACATAGCAGTAACGAGTAATTTCAGACGTTGTTGGGGAGGGGGGAGGAAGGGGGAAGTATTCTTCACCGAGATAAGTAGCATCACTCAAGGAACAATTGCAGCAGTGGCATCTCAAAGTTTGGTGAAGTTCTCGAGAAGAGTTTCACTATTTTTCTTGTACTATAGTATAATATACAATTGATTAACATAAGTGTATTACTGATACTCAGGGGAGGGCAATTACCCCCTCTGTCCCCCCAAATGAGGTCCCTGGACAATTGCAACCTTAACATCTATCTATTAAAATGCTACAATAGCAATTAAAAGCGCCTGAGCTCCAACCTATAACTCTGGCTTTCAAATCTTTCATTTACGGTTATGTGTGATTTCACGTTTAACAGAGACAAACATTTTAAGTATTTGTACTTTAAATAGTCTAAATTAGTTAACTATATCTTTTTCATAAAGTTTATGATATAAAATTATTGTTCAAAGCCTTTGTAATTTAATAAGCCTTCTCTAAAATCAATGCATGTAAATTGTGCTTCCATCTTCCGAGTTCTTTTAAACTATGTTTATATGTTTGTGGTCAATCCTTTCGACAATGAGATCTCGAAATCTACAGGCTCTAGAAAGATGACGTTTTCACTGATCGATTGGAAATTTTACGTAGATTGTCCAGTTCTAATTGAATATTTTTAAAAAACATGGCCATTATTTCTTTATTACATTTTTTAGGGTACGCTGGAAGCGTTGAAATTAAAAAAATAAATAAATAAATAAAGCGCCATATCCTATGCGTTATACATTCCAACACCACAATGTTGTATATTGGGGTTGTATATGTCTCAGGCGTTTGCTCTATGGCCAAATAATAGTGAAAAAGGAAGGATAACCATTTCTCGAGTCTAAGATAAATCTTTATTTTTTGAGTGTTTTGCCCAATAAACACCACATATAACTGACATTATAATTAATTGTATATGTAATGTATTTGCTTATTAGATACTGCATGCAAGAAGAAAGAAAACACTGGTCATACATGAATTAGAAACTCCAACCGGAAGTAGGCTCAAATCTTGCAAACGGTGCGAGATATTTAGAAAAAATAATCGATAAAATCTTCCCTTTATGATACCCCTTGTCGATTTTTTATGAAGACGTCTTTCACTTGTGTCTGTAAAGGGACATGTACATATTTTGTGAGGAATGAGAAGGAGATTTATGCTCATATGCGAATGATGCGCTGTGTAGAGAGCGCAGGTTCAGTTAGTATAATTCTAAAATATTAGGAATAGTGTACATGTTATTTTCTATTTGTTATGCTGTTGTTTAGTTACAAGTGCAAACTCTCAAGAACAAATTTTTGACAGTCTAAACGTCCGACCCCTTGAACGCTGGCCTCCTCCATTTGAATGTTAATTCCCACCACCTTCCCAAGTACGGACAGCCCTGTTCAGATCGTCTATAATCCCACCAAATTGCAATTTCTTTGTGCACATTTTTGGCTAGCACAAAAGTGGAAAACACACACATATACGAACCGAACCGTTGGTGTGTGCGCAATCCATTGTTTTCTCAGCCAAAGAAACCAAAGATTGGCAAAGGTCGCTCTTCTACTTATAAACAGAGCGATTGCTTCTCTCGTCGTTAGATCATGTTTACGCTACTTTTGCAGTGTACGATTTCTAGAACACTGCAAACGTTTCGGAAAACGCACTTGCAAATCTGAAGCAGCAACAAGCAAAAAAGGAACAATGGTCTCTCATTGAGTTTAAAAACACTGCAACTTTTGTTGCATGCAACACTTTGGCAAAAATTGAAATGCATCAAAAGACTCTACAATAATTCTTATTCGTTATAACTTTGTCGTTACGTAAAGACTTAAACCACAATCACGTAATCATCTTCGCTGCTATATAGTTACATATGCACCTACGTTAACCTACGCGTACATATTCACGTCTCATTAACCTCGGTGGTGAAAGGGACGCTAAACCAAAATCCAACCAATCATCTCATTAGCCTCGGTAGTGAAAGGGACGTTAAACTCCAACCGAACCAATCATCTCATTAGCCTTGGTAGTTGAAAGGGACGCTAAACCTCAATCCAACCAATCATCTCATTAGCCTCGGTGGTAGAAAGGGACATTTAACTCCAATCCAAACAATCATCTCATTAGCCTCGAGTGGTAGAAAGGGACGTTAAACTACAATCCAACCAATCATCTCATTACCCTCGGTGGTAGAAAGGGACACCAAACCCCAATCCAACCAATCATCTCATTAGCCTTGGTGGTGAAAAGGGACGCTAAACCGAATCCAATCAACCATCGATGGTGAAAGGGACGTTAAACTGCAATCATCTCATTAAGCTCGGTGGTGAAAGGGACAATAAACTCAAACTCAACCAATCATCTCATTAGCCTCGGTTGTGAAAGGAACGCTAAATTCCAATCCCACCAATTATCCCATTAGCCTTGGTGGTGAAAGGGACGCTACACTCTAATCCAACTAATCACAATTACGTGACAGGAATAGTATTGTATATTTAAATTGAGTGTACGGTAACTGTCTTGGATATAACTTGCATCTGCTGTGCGCGAACGCAAGTTCGGTTCCAGACTTTACACTGCCCATGATAATTTTCTTCCAGTATTCATATTTCCTTCCAATTTGTAATATACTTATTTTTTATTCAAATCTTAACTGTAAAAACGTGGGGCTTAAATACGTGACCTCTTCGTTCCACTCACCATATTTTTTGATCTTTTAGCAACTATATATATATTTCCTCAACTTTTAAAGTTTTATTCTTTTTTTTTGTTTTTTTTTTATTTCTAATAGTATGTTACTTTTTGATTGATATTCCAGAATAAAAGTAAAATTGACTTTTGGAAGAGTATAGAAGTCCAAATTTAATTTTCTCTTACACAATTCCAAGACTACGCCCTTAAGCTATGAAAAACAATTATCCAAGTCCCTTACACAACTATATACTATATTTTAGTTTTCTTTTTTCTAAAAGAGAAATATTATAATATTTCTTATTTGATATTGTACACTGTATATCAGTATATACTAAGTTATATTTGTATACTGTCATCATCAACGTGACAGTGAATAATCCAGTTTCCATTTTGGGCTAAAGGGTGGAGGGATATCCCACTGACAAGAAACAATAAATTACGTAATATGTACACCCGCGTACTGATGTCATTTTCCTCTAACATCCACACTTCTCTGTTCTTTTTTTTTAAGTATTTCTTTGTTTCCATTTCTGCCTCTTTCTTAAACAACTTGACCACACAAGCACTGTGTCTTTCAATGACCTTTGACTTCGTCCCACGGACTAATATAACCTAACGAGTGATTTATTCATTTTATTTGTTTATTAATATGTAGTTCCATATGCAACATTTAAAGTCATTTTAATACTGGAGACAATTAGACCGCTCGGGTGCCAAGCGGTGGAACTCTAAAATTTTAAAATTTCCGGAGAAGACTTTGAACTTGAAAATTTCATATACGAGGTGTGTTCAAAATAAGGTTCACTTTCTTCAGTGTAGAGGTAGAGGGAACGAGGGATGGGCAAAACCGGTTTTTATAAAAACTGGAAACCGGTTTCTAGAAAAACCGAAATTTAGTTTTCTCCAAAAACCGGTTCGGCTTTTCACCGAAACCAGTTTTGGTTTTCTTCAAAACCAGTTCGGTTTTCACCGAAACTGGTTTCAGAGAAAACATTTGGAAAACACAAAACTATTTCTGTGGAAACGGAATCGGTTTTCCCGAGAACAACGAAACACTATTTGGTAAGAAATAGAACAAATTTTGGAAAAAACCGGAACCGGTTTTGGAGAAAACCAAAACTGTTTTTTTAAAAATTTTCAAAAAACGGTTTCGGTTCTTCTAAAAACCGAAAAACCTGTTTTTGTGCCCACCACTAGAGGTAACACTCATGCATAATCGTCAATTTTTCCTGGCCACAGAAAGCGTCAGTCACTGACAGTCGGCCAACAAGTGAAGATATATAGTGAGAGGTGAACAGATTTTCACATTTCGTGGCTCTTACATGCCGAAAAAAAGTTAGTTTCGAGTGTCTATCTATTAGTTCGTTTCGATGTGCGCACATTTCCTTAGAGGCCATACTGTTCAATATATTTACACAGTGTTTCTTGCAGGCATGATTTTTTGGGGGGGGGCACTGCCCCCCGGAGCTCTGAGAATGCCCCCCGCGGAGGAGACCAGAACAATACGTCTATAATATAATAATAAATAACATAGTACCAGCAGTGTCTCCTCGGAATACTAAGTGTTCCCCCCCCCCTCCGGAACATTTTTTTCTGAAAGAACGACTGTATTTGCATCAAATTTTATTAAAGATTTTAGAAGATTCTCTACTGGAGGTACTCGTAAGTTATTTCCCTGGAAAAAATCTAGAAGGAGTAATTTAATCTTGAAGGTGAATTATTTCCCATGATTTTCTCTAAAACGACTCCGGCAATTTTTTAAATATATATTTCATACTAGCGTTGATTACCCGTTTCGTTGCGTTGAAATAAAAACTATAAATGCACAACAATTTTTACTGTCATGTGTTTGGTAAAAATGACAGTAAAAATTAAATATTACTATTGTGGGCTGAATTTGGATTTAAACGGCATCGGAAATGTCATTGTTCATCTCACCGACCCTGAAAACTATGCTTTCGACACCAATATCGGTAATTTTCAATCATTTTTTATATATCTTACCCTCTCCCAAGTTGCGGGGCTGAATTTGATTTAAACGGCATCGGAAATGTCATTATTTATCTCACCGATCCCGATAACTATGGATTCGACACTAATATCATTTTCTATCATATTTATATCTCCCGCTGCTCCAAGATGCGGGGATGAATTTGGATTTAAACGGCACTGGGAGTATAATTTTCATCTCAGCGACCTCAAAAACTATGGATTTGACAGTAATATCGGTCAATTTCGGTTATTTTTAAATACCTCCCCCTCCCGTCCGCTACGTTGTACCGTCAAAATAGAGATGCGCACGAGACGAGACGAGACAGAATTTTCCTGTCAAAATTCGAGTCAAGACAAAGCTCTTCCAATAGAGAAATATACTTTTTTTCACAATTTCGAGACAAGACAGCCTCTAATCTTGCCTCGTGCGCATCCCTACGTCAAAAGAGATGATAAAAACCACCCGAGGTTCGAATCTCACCTAGGTTGAAAATTTGATCGAGATCGGTCAGGTTGTTTAAGAGGTATAAAGTCACATAGTCACTTTAATTTATATACTATATACAGATGTAAATATTTCATTAATAACCTTATAATGGTACGTAAATTACTTTCATGAAAAAATGGAAGGGGATTTTTTTTAATTAGGTCTTTTTTTTTAAAAAATCCTTATATGTAACTCATACGTTTTTGTTGATATTACAGAAACAAATATTTCATTAACAACCCTGATGTATTGTAACATCCGCTCCATTAAGCAATTATTATTATGTATCTTAAATGACAGAAATTATTTTCCATTATAAAACTATTTGGCAAACGCAAATTCTTCTTCTTCTTCTTCTTCTTCTTCTTTTTGTGAAATAAACATCCTTTTCTTTGAGATCAGAGAACGTTTCCCGGCAGGTAAATGGGGAAAGCACATTATCTGCGTGCCGTTCTTCTCTTTGTATACATAGACCACACACAGATCACTCAGAAATGCAGGTAGTGTGAAAGAATGTGCTAAAACTACCGCTTTCGTGTCTTTGTATTTTGGCTATGAAGAAAGTACCCCACAAGAACCCAAAAATGTTGAGAAAAGCAGAAACTAGACAGTCGTCTTGAGATTAATATCTATAATCTATTCGGAGCACATACAGTTCAAAAAATAGGTTAATGGTCCATGCGATCTTAAACAAGAGATTTTTGGAAGAAGTAAACAAGCCACAAACACAACAAAGGATTTGTAGTGTTATTTATTTATTTATTTTTATTTTTTTTAAAAAGCAAATATTTTGGAACCTACTTTGTCAGGTTAACATCCTAGAGTTCTCATATACTTACACGGAATAAAAATCAGTTACACAATTTAACATCGTCGTTTACATTACGTTTACCAAATGACTCGACTAATGTATAAGTCAATGCAAAAACAAAGCAAATGCTAAAGCAAACTAACTTTTGAGTAAGTGTACAACCTAATTTTTCTTCATAGTATATTTTAATTTTAAAATTTCTCGCTTTTTCGTTGATCCATAAATAAATTTGTGTAACAAAATTTAATCCGGGGTGTGTCTTCTAGTAGCTAATGTATTGCTTTCATCACAATAAAAATAGTAGTTTATTTTATGATAATAAATAGAACAAAAATTATTTTTTTAAAAAAGTAGATTACGTTCTACTTTCATGTCGCCCCGGGGTTCATGAAACTACTAAGGATATGGCTTTACCATCGTAACCCCCCGTGGAACCGCCAGTGGTTACAAACAAATGTCTCTCGGAACATCATGTTTCTTTGTCTCGCATGTAAAGGCTTAACGATTCTTACTCCAGTCCAGGGACGTACGCAGGAATTTATTTCGGGAGGGGTCCAAAGTTTTTCGGGGGGGGCGAACACAATTTCAGGCTAAATTATATTAAGAATTGTAAAATTGCTCCTAAAAGTAGACTAAAATTTTTAAAAAGTCCGGATTTCGGGGGGGGGGGGTCCGGACCCCCAGAACCCACCCCCTGCGTACTTCCCTGCTCCAGTCAATGTTCCTTTAAGAAACGATCTCATCCAGTTACTCAAAAATATTCAGATGTCGAAAGAGGCTCTACGACACATTTATAAGCAATGTTTGATGACTTGAGCGGTTCCGTCTCCAAACCCAAACTCCTGATTTTGAGCATAAAAACAGCACAAGCACGGCACCAGTTTCACGTTAACTGACCGGGGTGACAGTATTTGTAATTCGGACTCTTCAGTGACAAGGTCATTGGTACTTACGTCACCTGTGACAAAAGAACGAATACAATAAGCTGCATTGATTCAAGACAAATTCAAGATCATTGTATATGGAAAAAGACTCAGTGATTTCCGTGATTTAAAGAGGAATTGTTATCGAAGAAGAATAGGGCAACGTATGACTGTATTCAAGCTCATTTTTGATAACCGTAACAAACCTTCACAAAGTTACAATCCTGACTGTGGTGGATATGTTCTGTAAAATATCTCAAATCCTGTATGTTTACAAAAATGCGGTTACAGTTGAAAACATCCCTTCGAACTTCGTACTTTGTTAGCTTACGAAATAATATCTCTAAATAATTTTTCAGTATCTCAGTTCAAGAGATTGATTCACATTGAATAACGTTCTCTTTTTATCACACAGATGCTCTACAATAAAAAATAACATCATATAGTTTCTTGAAAATTTATAATAAATTTTATTTCAGTGTCTAATTAGAACTACTTGTTTTAAAAAAGAGTTTTCTCAACTTTGTGTTCCACTTCTTTGTCCGTAAGTTCACAAATTATGTAATTAAATGAGAGATTATGAGTGTATAGAAAGGAGCTATCTCATGAAAATGCAGTCGAATCTCAGCCGACGGAACACGTCTCCGTCACGTGTTTCTTGTACCTTGTTTAGTATGGGAAGAGGAATACATATTAAATTATATTTAAAATATTCAAAACATTAAATCTTGACTATGAAAAGTTATATCGAGAATCGAAAACATGAATATTTGAGTTTGAATAGTGGAATCATGATTCCACTATAAAATTTTGCAGGAATGTTGTAGAGCTAGTATTTCGACTACTTCCGGATCAACGGGTCTGTCTGGTTCTCCGGATTTGTCTGAATCGCCAAGGGTTACCGGTTCTGAGAAGCGAGACAATGAGCGAGTGACCTGGACAAAAGTCGTGACCCAAGTGACCAGGTACCTTGTGATTTGTGTCATCACTGGACTACACACCTCCTCTATGTGGCGAGGTGGAAAATTGGAACTTATTTTTACCTTGTTTACATTTTTTACACTGGACTGTTCCACCGTATTAAAATATTTTACACTGAAAATGTTAGTAATTGAATGTGAGAAAACTGGTCACAGATAAAATGACAAGAATATATCTAAAGTCACTATCCCGTAATTCGTTTGGTGGAATTTAAGACATATGATGGGCAGTTTTTTTTTTTTTTTTTTTTTGATGAACAGAATTATGAGCTTCCATTCTCTCTTGCTTGCCTACCACTTTAGTTTTAAGCATTCTCTGATTCAGTTGCTTCTTTCAGTGAGGGAGACAATGGGAAGTCTGTATCCGATACGGTGTTTAGTGTAGTTTTATAATAAGTTCTGAAAGTACACCCAGTATATGCTATAGATGCCCTTTTTGTAATCACTTATACATAAATGGAAGGTCGTCTTGGATTCGGAGTCGTATTGGATTCTGAAATATTGGTAGATTAGCTCATCTCTATTTTTATGTGGATGGAGAAATCGAATAAATCACCTTCATATAAAAAAAAATAAAATATAAGTTTGAAGGATATAAAAAGAATTTTACCGATGTGACTTCCTCCCGAACCGCCCTTGTTATGTTGTGCCTGTGAGGTACGGTGACTTACTGGTAGAGCGCTTAACTCTGGTGCATGGGGTCCATAGTTTCATCCCCGTCCAAGTAAGTTTGTAGTGGACATCGTGTTCGTGGGTTTTCTCGGGGTACTCCCGTTTCCTTCCAGATTCTCATTCCACCAATTCTTCCGTCATCATTTATTTGCTTTAATGGTTTGTCTCCCTTAGCGTAACAAGCATAATCGTGGGACGTTAAACTGAAAAATTCCGTTTCGGTTCATTTATACTGTGCCTGATAGTTTTATGTCCAGCAAGGAATGTTCTCTGAGATAAAAGACTTCAACAAGTGATTGACTTATCAGAACACATTATAAGTAAGACTGAATTATTTCAGTCACAGTTACAGAGATGCAGACAGACGGTACGTCCTCAACTCATCTCATCGGATTATATCTCTATAGAAGCCCACGATGAGTGAAAGAGCGTTTGGTTTAGTTAAACGTAACATGGCGGTTTGTCACAAATCTTCCATTAATCTGAGGGATCCTAAGGGACGTGAGATCTCGCGAGATAATGCGTTCGACAAACAACTTGGTGAGCCATCAATGAAGTCATTGAAGTTAGATTAATGACAACAAGGTCAGTGGTGTCAGATTGCTAACAAGAGGCAGCGCTGATGGCTCTCCTTCACTTTTCTATCAAAGCTCCCTGCTATTATTTCTTTTTAAGTCAATAAACATTACGTCAGTCTCTCCAAAACTCTCACCGGAGGCGCTCTAGTCGAAAATATCAATGGTTTCTCACTTCCTTTCGAACGAAATGACTGTAACATCAAAGATCAATTTCAATTGCATCTACTACGTACTACCTTCTTTGGGAGTACGCTATAGGAAGTGAAAAAATACAATCTTAAATATGGAACGTACTTTCACTTCCTCAAAGATCTTTTTTTATGAAATTTAGTTAAATAGTTCTACTGTAAACAACACGAAATTATCACAACAGCATCATAACTTGTGACATCATCACTTAAATTAAGACTCTTCGGTAAGCTCACCCCATTTTATCCTTTTTTTTAAAGTTCAGTGAATAATAATGTCGACTAAAAGCAGGGCATTCGTGTTATTATTCCGTTCAAAATCTTTCGTCGTCGAGGAATGTGAAACTTAAAATATATAAAATGATAATCATGCTTGTTCATGCTGGATGGCTGCGAAACATGATCGCTTTTTTTTTTTTTTTTTTTTTTTTTTTTAGGGAAGAATAAAGACTAAAAGAATTTAAAAACAAAATCCTCAGACGAATATTCAGACCAAGAGGAACGGTAACCAAACATTGTTAAGGTCATCAAATCTAGGAGGCTCAGGTGGACTGGTCATGCAGCCAGAATGGAAGAAAGTAGGAACGCTTCCAAAATTTTGACTGGAAATCCAATCGGAAAACGACCATTAGGAAGACCTAGGCGCTGATGAGAGGACAATATTAAGATGGGTCTCTCAGAAATAGGAATACAAAGTAGAAACTGGATGTAGTTGGCTAAGGATAGAAGTCAATGGAGAGCTTTTGTGAATATAACACTGGGGCCGCGGTGGTTCAGTGGTAGAGCGTTTACCTCTGGTGTTAGGAGTCTCGGGTTCAAACCCTGCTCCCACCAAGTGAACTTTGTGGTGGACAAACACCGTGTGCGTGGGTTTTCTCGGGGTTCTCCCGTTTCCTCCCACTTTCTTCATTCCACCATTTCATTCATTACTCATCATCACCGTCTCCTTTAGCGTAACCGGCAAAACCGTGGGACGTAAAACTCACAAATTTCATTTCATTCATTTTGAATATAACATTGAAACTCCACAGAATTACTTGGTTAACAGGCCATAGAGTTAGTTAGTTGGTTAGAGATATGACTTTCTCATTACAATTTGCACCTTCCACTTACGTTAGTCTCATTTTAAATGAAATAATGACTATTTCGGAATAAAAGACTAGAAAATAATTTAACCAGTACCAAAGCAAAATAAATACAAAAGAATATCATACGTGAAAGAACTACAGATAATATCAATTAAATGCAATATCGTGCCTAGAAGTGTAATGAAATGTGTTCACTTGCAGCACTTCTTATGCCAGGTAATAATATTACCAAATCTCTCTTGTAATGAAAACACATAATAACGCATATTGAACTACTTTCTTGTGCATCCTATTATTTTAAAAGTAAAAGTGCATATTTAAAATCCATGACATTGATAAGCATACATCACACATAAGTGGATTTTTGAATTTACCTGAAGGAAGCATTTTTGCAATAACAACAAGGTGTCTTTTTCTACTAATCTTTAAAAAATATACACGTATTGAAAGTTTTAAATGCTGCGGTTCAATAAAAGTTTTAAGTTTTATATTTTTTTGGATTAATATCGTGATGCACAGTTTGGGAATCACTCCCTTAAATTGCTTTTAAATAATCATAAAATTTATACTAAATGTATTGAGATAAAAACAGGGTATTTAAATCAATATTAGTTGCAAAAAGCTTCAAAAAACTTTTGTAATAAGTTCAAGATTACTGGTAACGAAAATATTAAATAGAAATTAAAACCATTCGTTGCACGTTTATGAATTGTAGGGTAAACTGAACGAATGATAGATACAAACAGTGGCGTATACAGAATTTCACCACGGAGGATAGTTTCAAGAACCCCAAGTTCATATCACCTATAATAAATTAAATATTGTGATTGTCACGATAAAATCATACGGTTGCCAACAGTATTTACATTTACATCAATCACAACTAATAATTGATTCACCAATAAAATTCTTTGTGCGTGACTATGCAGAGGTGCCAACAAAGGTGGGCTATGACGCAAACTGCGTCATTGAAATATTTGGGGGTTAAAAATCTATATAAATATGTTTGAGGGGGTGTAAAAATTAATCGAAAAGATTTTTTTCATGGAAGAACACCTACGGATAGACAATTGAGGGGGGTGCGTCATGGACATGAGGGAGGTGGGCACCACTGGTCTATGTATTGAAGTCTCCAGTGGCAAATGTAACCCGGGACCAGGGAACCTAGCCTCCCAGTTTTTTGAGTGACAAAAATAATTTTTAAGCTATTATTTATATATTTTTGAAATTTTATAGTAAACTCATGATATATCTACCATAGTCAGGATTCTCGCTGCTCCCCCCTCTCGTTTTTAAGTTTTAGATCTCCCACTGGAGTAAGTCCCTTCTAGTTTTTGTGATTTATGTGTGTCAAAATGTAACATCTCTAAACATCATAAATCACGAACAAGAAAATTGATCCAAACATTAATTTATATTTGGTAATAAAAGAACAGATAGAAAATACCTGTGACAGGGACATGTGCGAAAACTATCTTGGGGAAAGGTAAAATTTTCTTTCAGATTTGACACAACAGAGAACAATTGGATTTCATTTATTGGAATGCAGATATATGTGTTCAAACCTTGCCTACGTCAGAAAAGCAACACTTCCCCAGTTCCATCACTAGCTTAGTTTCGCACAAAGTGATACACTGTAAGACAGTAACAACAACAAAACGTCAACATAAAGTGAATATCTTCCTTGAAGGAAACAAGCGGGAAAAAATATTACAGGTTGCCTACGTTAAAAGTGGAACGTTTACACGCCCCTGTCACAGGTGTTTGTTTACCTGTTCATGCCACACATATAATTATACAACACAAATACTATATACGAGTGTGTGTATATATACAATGATTGTCCCTTCTTTGCGTTTTGCCAAGTGTGGTTTGCCAGAAACATTGATTTATCCCGGATGTGTATAGCAGGCACGCCGTTTACATCAACACTTGTAACATATCGTCGCCCTTTGCTATTTTCGATGTGTTCTGCGTGGTGGAAGCTATCCTTGATAGAAGTCTCAAAAGCGCTGTGGGTGGGAAGGTTAGCATCAAATATTCACCAACTCCTTCGCGTCAGAAATCCAGCCAAACACATTGAATTATTGATGCTTCCCACACACACATGCGATAAAGCATTTTTATACATCACATTTTTACCTGTGACAGCGCCACGCCACAGGTTGATATCTGTAATCAGCCCGCAAGGGTGGTAACACATTTTGCATCGAACCAAAACAATGTTGGCAACTTCAAGGAAATTACACGATTGTCACGTATGAAGCAGTCGTTTCCTTATGTTTTCGTAGCAAGATTGCAAACGCAGTGTGCAGTGAAACTTGGGTTTCTTGTCCGTGTTTGTAGAACCACGTAGAGCATCGACGCTAGTCTTAATCTAACGTATGCTTATGGATACCACGGAAAATTGTTAGCAAAGGCGAAGGGCTGACAGATATCCTGGTTTAGCTAGAACAATCCCGGATTTATATCATTTCGGTTTTCTTACAAAACATAAGTTAGGATCACTCGTGTGATATATATATATATATATATATATATATATATATATATATATATATATATATATATATATATAAAGTCCTGCTTGTATTATTTATCAATATATAACAGATAGTACTCTGTCAATCACTTTTGGCGCACGATAGTTCAGTGTTAGAACATTCATCTTTGGTGCTAGAAGGTCTCCAGCTCGATTCCAGGCGAACTCAGTTTTTGGTGTACAACATCGTGTTCATGGGTTTTCTCGGAGTTCTCTCCTTTCCTCCTACATTTTCATTCCATCTGTTCTTTCCTTCTGTTTCGCTTTCATTAATTATCCGTCTCCTTAAGCTAAAGAGCTTAATTATGGCGCGTAAAACTAGAAATTTAATTTATTTTAATTCATCTGTGAATTTACGAAAGACTGTTGAATGAAACTCTACCGTTAAATACAGAATTAATTTCACTTTTAGTTATGTCACTGGATTGCTAGAAAGACATAGCATAAAATAAACAGGCAGTCTGACAATGTTGGTAACTTTTCCAAATTAAGATCTTGCAACATTGATCATCTATTGCTGGAGTACACCCATTCGAATTCTGCACGTGCGAGATATTGCATTTCACTTAAAGCTTTCTTCTGGCAATGGTTATGGCTTTTTACATATTCTTTCATTAACAATACAGGAAATTGTCTCACCAAATGGCCTTGAATTAAAAAAGAATTTTACACATTTTTCTGTGCAATGATATATGACGCACCTGCACTGCATTTATAAAAGCGGCCTTTCTACTCCTGTTATATTACATGTAGTTCACACTATGCACCAACGGTTTTCAACCTTCGATATTTGTAAACATAAAATGAAAGGGGGCTGCAAGAGTAAAACTCATTTGTATTATTATTAGTAGTATTTACTCGAAATAGCTTGCACATAAAAAGAACCGAGATGAACGGGCAAAACGATGGAAAGATGGAAGCTTCAAATACAGGGTAAGTGAAAAATGATGGACCCGGTTTCAGAAATGTATTCTCTAATATCTAATAAACATATGTTATTGTGAAACATACGCTGAGAGAAGTAAACTGTCAAAGTTTTCTTCAAACATATGACAAGTGTTCTATATAAGCATACCTTGCGTAACTGGGCATACAACAACCCGATAATCTATCTCCTGCCAAACAGTGGTGCCAACCTGAAACATTAGAAAATCCCATCTCGAGAGGCAAAAATTCCCATCTTGTTCTTGAATTTCCCACGCTACACTAATAACAAAATTTTCTACATTTAGAAAAAAAAAACATGAATAGTGAGATTAGTGTATGTCACTCACTTTCCGATCATCTACATTTATCAAACAGCTTATGAACACGTATTTTCCTTAATTAAAACAAAGAATTGAAAATGCTGATGTAAATAAGTACATTTTGTTGTGAGGTTAGTATTTCCATCACGTTTTTGTGTCATGATCTTCCACTGAACGTAATAAAACTAGATAAAACTTCATTCTTCAGTCGTTTCATATTGAACATTTTGGAAATTGACGTTTCTCATTTTGTCTTTTCCCGTTAATTCTGATCTTTCTATCCCTTTTTAAATACCAGAGTGCAATTATCGTTCTTGGCGATTGTTTTTTTTCAGATTCACAATTCACTTCGTAAATCACTTTAACAATAACATCCATTTTATAGTAACAAAATTTGACAATTAGCATTAATTTCACTCTTATTGAATATTCATTTTTCTACTCGCCTATAAACAATTTTGTTGGCACACCAGTGGAATAGATATATGAAATATCCCATAGATCTTGCCTATTTTAAAGAAAATTCCCTTTATCCCATTTCGAAAAATCGTTGTCAAAATATCCCACAATATGGGATTTTTTCACACGGGTTGGCATCACTGCTGCCAAAACCTTTTGTACAATGTTGCGGTCAATATCAGCAGTTCATTTCATGCTCACTGCTGACTTCTAGCGGTAGAAAGTGGAAATGCTGCGTGGAAATTAAATTTTGAAAGTTAACCCTTCGAAGTGCATGACCGAAATAACGTGTGTTTACTAGAGTTCAGAGATAAATTTCTGAAATCAGGTCCATCAATTTTGACCTGCCCTGTATGTTGTTTTATACTACGCTAAGCAACATAGATCCGTAGCCAGAACACTAACATAGAAGGTAAATTTTTTGAGGGGGGGGGGGGGCGGAGGGCAAACATCTAAACAAAGAATTGAAATTTTCAGAGGGAGCTAAAAGTGATCGCCGGAAGGCTGAGCCCCCTGACTACACGTCTGATACAACGTATGCAGCGACCGGATCAGTAAAATAATTTCGGCCAAGTCGAAATATCTCGCCTTGTATTATTTTTTTAAGTGCAATTACCAAGTTGTCTGAAGCACTACGCAGCCCTACTATGTAGTATTGCAGGGGCACACCCATGGGGGGTCTACCGGGTCAGGATGCCCCCAAAACTTCCTAATTCAACATACATTTGTACACTTTCTTCATAAAACTGTACTTGTTTTTGTTTAAGGGCGTTGGCACTCTACTCAGAATTACTAAAGAACGCAATTTATCAAAATGATCTGTGTATATAACATTATAGCAATATATTTAATAGTAGTAATGATTGATTTTATGTTGGTATAATCAATATGCGCTTATATAATTAATTAATAATTAATTAAAATTTGTTCCAATTTAGTGCAATAATTAATAAAAATTTCGTTCCGAAACTTGAATATGTTATTCCCTGATTATTATTGATTAGAATGAAATGGTATTAAATTTTTCTTGAAGCTTGATTTGTTTTTAATTATCTTAAGAACTAGATATTAGAATGAAAAAATGCAACTAAACTGCACACCACAGCGCAAATCCGTTTTTTGATTACTTATATTTGTCGAAAGAGGCCAGCGATCTTCAACATTTATATATCGTTCTAAACACTGAAATGTCTTCTTCCCTTCGGTATTATACTTCATCATATATTACCAACGTACTTTATGTATTTCGAGAATAAATGCGGAAAGTGTTAACATTTTAAAAGGAACATCTGTACGCTAGCGCCACTCGCATTTTCGACGGAATGTTCTACAACTACAAGGTCCTACTATCACCTATTTCGCAGTGTAGCTAACGAGTTGAAGGTGTTACCAATCAGGCGTGAGCTGATATACTGCAAATACATAATGGCTCGTAAACGACCTTTATCAAAAACCAGAAAACGAAATAAGCGCTCAAAATCTGCTCGAGCCGCCGCTAAACGTCGCAAAACTGAAATTGTTGTTTCCGTTGATGATTCTTCTCCATGTTATCAAGAACAAGGAACCGCTGAAGATTCAAGATTCAAACTGATATATATAAGCTTCGTGTTACTGGAGTATGTTAGTAAATAACTCTTTATATTCGTTTTACTTATTATTTAATGTATATTTACATTATTTTTGTCTCTGGTTTTTAATTATGTTTTGTTTTCGTTGTTTAGCATCTGTTCTCAGTACCTACCAGTTTCTATATACAATCTGTAATATATTGACTCACTATTTAGACTGGGACGGAATATTGTACTACATTTAATACTCTCTCACTGCGAACCAAATAAGGGTACCAGTGTACTATAAGTTATTTCAATAAATTAGAGTGCTAAGAACAGTGGCTCGCAAGGATACCCGTGAACCGTAAGCCATACCAGGGGGGTCTATCTTCGAAATCTTGGTTTACGTAGGTATAATATTTGTCAATTAGGATCGGACAGTAAGCAAGATATAAATAATGTTGACGATTAAATAATATAAAATATTAACATGTGAGAATCATTTTCGTTCTGAAATATTCCATGGTACGTATAAAATTTGTGCGTCATTTTGTTCGATCTTTAGCACAATATAATAATAATTTAATGTTAATGGACTAGAGATTATGTGGAATTAATTATGATGATGATACATATCATGACAAAGAGCGATGTATAAGAATATGATGTTGATTAAAGAGAAGTACGATTATAATTACATGCCATTTGGTCCTCAAACATATTTGTCAAATAAAATATTTA
Source organism: Thermobia domestica (assembly GCF_964235325.1). NCBI lineage: Eukaryota > Metazoa > Arthropoda > Insecta > Zygentoma > Lepismatidae > Thermobia > Thermobia domestica. The sequence continues at coordinate 29,287,717 of NC_137454.1, forward strand.
TTTTTGCAAAACTGAGATAGGCAGCTTCAGAACTGCGTAAACTGACGAGCAACTAGTTATATAATGCAGTATAACTATATGGATATTGTTCATGAGTGGACAACTTCACACTATCCCTCCTCTCCCTAATTTATTTCTAGTATAAAAGAACTCTTTCGAAAATAATAATTTTAGCAACTAACCTAAACTAACGATTTGAGAAGAAAAATCTCAAAATCGGACGGGTAAGTGTGAAGTTGTCCCGCCCCTTATTTCATTAGTTTGATTAATAATAATAATAATAATAATAATAATAATAATAATAATAATAATAATAATAATAATAATAATAATAATAATAATAATAATAATAATAATAATAATGTCTCATCTATCAGTTATAAGTACATCCTATCTCGCAAATGGTACGGTGGGACAAGCAGATGAGCCAAGAATTTCTCTGCTTTGCACATCACGTGACTGACTAGCTTCGGGTTAGAATTCCAAGAATTGAGAAGAAGCAAGCAAACGAGGGGATCTGATAAGACCTATTTTTTTTTTTTTTTTTTCATTTGTGCTGCACAGAGGGTTTTCACATTGGAATTGGCATGTCATTTCTACTCCCCCTCCTGCCGGACTGGTTTTCCTCATTGTTGTTCCGCCAAAATCGTTCCTAAGTATTGACTCAGCCGCGGGTCGGTTTCTTTCTTTCAAGGCATGGTAAAAACGCCAGAGTCAGTACGAAAAGTAGTGCATTTCATATATTGTAGCTACAAATGAGTGTATTCTCCATGTTAGCATGCGTCTCTACCCTCTTATCTGGTTTATAGTTTTAGTCGTCTTGATCCACCATTTTTTTTTCAACGTCGACCAAGTGTTCACATCGGGAATCATATTCGCAAGCCCCCGCATCGTAGGCTATGACTTGAATGATTTTTTTTTCTAAAATTTATTTACATGTTGTACTATAGCAAGCAATTTATGCAGCTATTTAATCCACTTGGGTACTTTCTAGCGGAAAAAAGTTGTGTAGAAACCAAGGATGTAGCTAGGGGGAGCACGGGGTCCAAATCTTGCCTTGCCTTCCAAATATTTAAACTAGCATATAAATACTAGTTTGCTATTTATACTACTAGTTTAGTATATATGCCCCCCACCCAAATCAGAACTCTGGCTACGTTCCTGGTAGAAACTAAAAAATGTAATTGCTGAGCATTTTGAACGTCCGAAAACGTGATTCGCCAAAAAAAAAAAAAAAAAACTTTGACGCGCAATTACCAGCTCTGATGATAATTCCATCACAAAAGTGGTATGATAGAAAAAAAATTCATTTCTCAGTGAGATCCGACTTTTCCAACTACTAAAATGTGGAATTTGCTATTTCTTTTTCTATAGGAGTATTTTTTTTTTCATTTGCTCAGAATTTTCTGGGAGGGGTGTGTATGAACCCATAGACCCCCGTTTATCTGCACGTCTCTATATATATCACGTAGCTATCATTGTATCACAATGACGCCTCTATGCTATGCATAAGAAATTGAAGTTCTTTAGAACGGCTGTGTCCGTCCGTCTGTCTGTCTGTCTGTCAACAGGTATCACAGCAAAAACGGTAAGAGCTATCCACAAGCGGTCGTTCCAGCATCCTAAGAATAGATTCCATCTCCTTCAGAAACCTCCTACTTACCAGAAGTGGTAGAAATCGGCAATTTGCGGTTTTAACTCATAACTCATAAAACGGTACCGTAACAGCTATCGACAAACGGTTTTCGGAAATTGATTCAGGATCTCAAGGAAGCAAACCACTTCCACTTCTGCATTTCTACTAGAACCGAAAGTGGTACATATTCACTATTACTTCCGGTTTCAGTTTGTCATACAATTAAAGCGGTAAAATCTATCGACAAGTGGTTTTCGGGAATCGATTCAGCATCCCATGAACAGATTCCATCTCCTTCAACAACCTCCTACTTAAACCGGAAGTGGTCGATTTTTACCACTTCCTGTTTCAACAGTAATAGTCATAACCCAGAAACGGTAGCTAGCGTCAAACGGTTCTCAGAAATCGATTCAAGGTGTGAAGGAAACAAAACACTTCGACTTCTGTATTTCCACTAAAACCGGAAGTGGTAGAAATTCACTACTACTTCCGGTTTCAATATTGATTTTCATTGACAAAACTGTAAGAGTTATCGACAAGCAGTTTTCAGAAATCGATTCAGCATCCTAAGAATATGTCCTATCTCCTTCACCAATCTTAAGTTAAACCGGAAGCTATACAAATCGGCCACTTCCGGTTTCAACAGTATTTGTCATAACTCAAAAACGGTAAGAGGTTTCTGAGAATCGATTCATCGTTCCAAGAATAGGTACAATCTCCTTCAACAATCTTCTATTTAAACCGGAAGTGGTAGAAATCAACTACTTCCGGTCTCTACTATTTCCAGTTTTACTATGTAATTTGTATAGTTTGGAAGTCTACCGTAGTTTCACACTGTGGAACGATACTCACTTGTTTCTTCTTTGCAGCTTTGATTCTGAAACTTTCATATTTGAGACAGCGTGGAAATGTGACACGAAATGGCGTCCCAAGCGGCTATCGAATTGTTAACTTGGAACATTTTCTTCAATGGGCATTAACACTTCAAGATAACCATAGAAAAATATGCACTGGCGGTAAATTGGACTTTATAAAAGAACGGCGACTAGGACTTGTTAGTTATTTGTACTTCAAATGTCGAGCATGCAACCGGGAAGTTAGCCATTCTACTGAGAAATTGGACTCAAAAACGAAAGTGTCAACTGCTAATATGTCAGCAGTTTGGGCCACGGTATCTATTGGAAGTGGTTACTCTCCTAGAAGAATTCCTCAGCATTTTAGATATTGCTTGCATGAGCAAGACTATGTTCACTATCATTGAAGAGAAACTTGAATCCGTTAGTCTTTTTTTTTTTGTTCTATATTTATCCAGACACATGCACACAAACCAATCAGACAGCATCATATTGTGCGTGTGCGTTTAAAATTAGATGTATTGTATATGTTAACCTATAGCGAGTGACAAAATCTACTATTTCATTTTGATAAAGTATCTGTAAATAAAATTAGTTCATTTGGTTAAAATAAAGAATGTACTACAAGTGTCACTAGTGTGAGAAAATTCGTAGTATTTTGACGAAAACAGAAAAAAGGTCTTCAATGTTTATGAAGGGATTAATGATTTGGGGAAAACCAAATTGTAGCCTAACGTTCATTCGCTACTATGACAACCTTACTGAAAGTGATGAATAAATCTTAGTTTTTCCTTTCCGCCCGAGTCGAGCGGCAAGTTTAGTTCTCTGCCTCGCTGAAGTTGTTCCAATCAGGTGACTAATAAACAGCGGTACAACCCAAACCTTTTCTCATCTCTCTCTCTCTTTCTTTTTTTCTTTCTTTTCATTCTGCGAATTCCTGGAAAGGGTAGTTGTCACTTGTCAGCTTACCATTTCCGCAAAATAACATAGCACAGATGTCAGTTTGTGATCTTTGGGAAAGATTATAGAAAAAATATTGGAATCAATCTAGGACAAATTTACCCTTTGAAAGCGAGGTCAAAACCCTTTCAGAAATAATTGAAAGATAATTACATGAATAATTTTTGAGGGAAATATGATCAAGTGAAATGGTATGTGGATAAAATTCCTAGGCCCTGTTTTTTAAAAAATCACTTTCGTTCTTTGTTGCCTGTCCACATGGCCACTTCTATACTATCTAGATCTATAACTTTTTTTTAAAAAAAAATTTCACTTACATATGTCTGGTGACAATACAATATTTTATAAATTACCGTATACTCATGTGTAATATCTGCATCTCCCTTTTCCTGGAAGTGCAGAAGGAAGAAAATATAGATCCATGTAATGTTCACACTAGCATTTCCTAATTTTAGTTTTTTTTTTTCTAATAAATGAATTTCGCAAGGCGCCTGAACGCTGTGGGATTCTACCTAGGTATCATGTGCATAAGTACACTCGTATAAGATCAAATTCGTGTGAAATATCTTGTGCAAACTTTCATTGTGAGTTCGAACAGAAGAGAACCAAGTTTGATAAAGCTGGGTAACGGCTAATGCAACATTTTATGCTCTTGTAACTAAATGATGTTGGCTTATTTTAAAATTGAGCATGATTTAGTAGTAAATTTATTTTGCATTATACAAATTTGTTTAAATTACGTAATACCTGTGAAAACCTTGTTGACCAGGCCCGCAACCAGCCACTGAAGTTTGGGGGACATAAATATGCTAGGGGAACAATCGTAACAATTCTAGGTCTCTGTATCAATATCATACGGATGCATTGTGGTTTGAGGGGCTAAAAAAATTTAAGAAGGAACCAGGCCCCCTAACCCTCGCCGTAGTTGCGGGCCTGTTGACGACTATGTAAGTAGATTCCTCAATACTTTATTTCGCAAAATAAACATTACTTTATTTCGCAAAAAAATATTCTTCACTACGTTATATAAAATTTGGATAACTGGACGGGTCAGTGTGCGAATTGAATATTTTTCCCAGGGCAGATGAATTTCACTTATATACGCACTCAGCCATCACACACGTAAGAGAGGGGAAAAGTTATCCCTGTCTGGGGTTGTATTCGGACCTCCCGAAATGGTTTGGACCCCTCCCAAAATAAATTCCTGCGTACGTCTCTGAGGCAAATACAGATATTAGCAAATACAGATACTTTATCTTTAGGGGTGATATGAAAAGCTATGCATTTTTCTCTGTATCCAACGATGAATTATGACAACAACCATTCGAACTATTGAGACAGATCAACGTGAAGCTTCCATCACAGCAAGCATATATTCTATAGCAGGCACGTATCCAGGGGGGACCTGGGGGCTCATGTCCCCTCCGAAACTGAAGCACGTTTTTAATACACATACTTTTACGTTTTTGAGATTCTTTTGTTTCAAATTACTTCGAGTCTGTCAAAATTTTGGGCAATGTGTTGTCTTCTTTTAAGTCCAAGAACATACCGTGATGCCATTGCTTCTTCGTGGAATAAAAAAAAAAAAGAACACTTTTAAATAGGATTAAAATTTCGTTTCTGTTCTGTTTACAACTTTAAATGTAATAGAACTATACACTCAGTGTTTTCTTGTTATTCTTGTTATATGCTATCGCAGACAGTTTCCTTAGTTACATATCTCTCGGAAATATTTGACTTTCTTTGTGCCACAATACAGTTCATTCAAACTAAACTGGTTCTTATAATGAAAAGTAAGGAAAAGTTTAAGCAAGAATAGAACTGTTACATTATATTATTATTATTATTTTGAAAACAAATTGATATTTTAAAACATTAAAATTACGTGCTTACGAGACTTCCCCTTGTCACCCCCCGCGAAAAGAAAACCTGGATAAGTGCTTAATATATAGTGATTAAATTCCCATCAAATCAAATAAGTTCTCATGTATCCGAACTTGATACATGGATACATGTATTCAAACTACAGACCAGGAGAGCATAACATGTTCTACAAGATAAAATTTTGAGATGATCAATTTCACATCACATCACATCAGGATTGTGAAGACAAGGGACGTACGCAGGGAGTGGGTCCGGACCCCCCAATATCTCGACATTTTTGTAAATTTAGTCTAATTTTAGGGGCAAATTTACAAAGCTTAATATAATTTAGACTCAAATTGTATTTGAACCCGCCCAAAAGCTTTCGACCCCTCCCGAAATAAATTCCGGCGTACGTCTCTGGTGAAGACTATATCTGAATTCGGTTTTTCGTAATAAATAATATAAACAAAATTTTATATAGGCATATTTAACATTACCGTACTCTTTTGAATAACAGTTTCATGATTTGTTAAGATTGTTTTCTGATTTATAAGATATTATATTAGATTCAGCTAAAAACATTCCACAATATTTTAAACGTTATGTGGCAACAGTAGCGTAACTTGAAGCCTCAAAGTCCCCATGCAGGTATTTATTAAATGTATTTAATTTGCTGGTATTTCGTATTCTGAAAATGTACAAGAATGAAGAAAACAAGAAATTCCCATTTATCACAAACTTTCAATACTTTTTTTCCTTTTTCTGAGACTTCAAATGGGTCCGAATAATGATGAGAATCTTGAAAATATTTTCATTATTTCGGTCACTGGTTCTTAGCAATGGCTTAACGCCCCCACAGGCGTTTTCCTTTCTAAACGAGGCTTGGAACAAAAAGGGGCGATTAGAGGGTGTTTGAGATTTCATGACATGTTATAGACTGTTTTCTTATTATTAGACGAAAACTATGACTTATTTTACCAATACACACAAACATACACGTATAAATATACAAAAGAATTGTGTATATATAAAACAATTATGTTCTTTATGTTCATTATTTGTCAACTGATTTGACTGTATTTAACACTTTTTCATTATTGAGATGGCAACATCGAATTAAACAACAAACATTTTCACACACGTTTTTGCGAGCGGAGGCAAGACCGACTGCGATGCTAACTCCATCTCTGGACGGAGAAATAAAACTCGTGAAAGTCCTTGACTGTTAATAGGGAAATGATTGATGTATCATGAACGTATGACATTTTATCTGTACTACTTCTCTTATAAAAACAATCTAGTTCTATAATTTCTTTCTCAAAATATAGGTGGCTTTATTTCACAATTACTTAACGGGTACAGACAGGGTTGCCAACTTTTGAAAATGGAAATACCGGACACCCTCCTGGAGTACGTATAGCCTACTCTTAGGATTGTGACATTAACGTTTATCAAAAATGTGAACAATCTGAAAGTGATTATTTGTCATTTCCCATAAAATTGAATTCGAATTTAATTACTTCGGAGTTTCAGTTGAATAACTTTTGAAGCATTTATTAAACTTTGATTAAGTCGGAACATGTAATTTTTGTAGTCTACCATCAGCAATACATCGCATTTAAAACAGAAAAGCAAACATAATTGGCAATATAATTATGGCATACACAAAATATACTTGAAAAATAAGTCTTTCCAGCTTCGCTGGGGCTGGTAATGTCTCATAATGACCACATACTTTTCAATTTACGAGGGGGGAGGGGCTGGAAAATTCATGAAATCACCAAGAAGAAATTGAAACATATCATTGTAGTCATTAGAAAGGTCATATATTGTGATCATCCCGTATATGATAATTTTATCATTGTTATTTCCTTTGTTACAAGTGCCGTAAGAAGATATGGCGGAGGATCTAAGGAAATTCGAGAAGAATGAGCTTCGAAGTGTCATCAAATCTTTTGTGCTGAAAGACAAATCCCCTATGGAAATTCATAAAACTTTACAGGACACTTTGGGGGGAACACATTCCTGGATATACAACAGCAGCGAAGTGGGTGAGGCGTTTTAAGACTGGTCATCGTGAGACTGAAGATGAACCTCGCTCAGGCAGGCCTTCAAGTGCAGTGACCACGGAAAACATCGACAAATTGCATGACATGATCATGGAGGATAGGCGCATATCGATCAAAAACATTGCTGCGTGTTTGGGGATATCGCGTGAGCGTGTGGGTGTCATAATAGCAGAATATTTGAACATGCGGAAGGTCAGAGCCAAATGGATCCCAAAAATGTTTGAATGCTGACCAGAAGCGAACACGGGTGCAAATGTCACTGGAAATTTTGCAAAAGTTTCAAAACCCTGGTGAGTTCTTGCGCAGTCTAGTAACAGAAGATGAAACATGGCTGTACTACTATGATCCACAGACTAAACAGCAATCCATGGAGTGGCGCCACAGTGGATCTCCTCGACCGAAGAAGTTCCGAAGCCAAAGGTCAGCTGGGAACGTGCTTGCATCGGTGTTTTGGGATAAGGAGGGTGTCATCCTTATCAAATATGTTAAAAAGGGTGAAACCATCAATGCTGGGGTTTATTCCAACTATTTGATTGAGCTGAAGGAGGCTCTGAAGAAAAAACGTCGGCGAAAAATGAGCAGTGGTGTTCAGTTTCTCCAGGACAATGCGCCCTCCCACAAGGCTCATCAAACCATGTAATTGCTGATGGATCTGGGCTTCACCTGTGTACTTCACCCACCCTACTTACCTGATCTGGCCCCCTTCGACTATCACCTCTTCCCAAATCTCAAAAACATCTCAAAGGCAAACATTTTCCATCCGATGCGGCACTCATTGCGGAGGTGAAAGGCTGGTTTGCACAGCAGGACAAGACCTTCTATTTGCAAGGGTTAGAACGTTGTGAAAAGTGTATTGAGCTTCGGGGGTAATACGTTGAATAGTGTATTAAAATGGTTTTTCCAGGTAAATTTCTTCTTGGTGCTTTCATGAACTTTCCAGCCTCCCCTCGTACACATACGGATTTATCAAAAATATATTCGGTAATACACAATTCAATTTTCTGAAAACAACAGACCTTTCAGTAGATCTAAAAAAGAAAACGGTAAAATTAAACCATTAAAACCTCTATTTATTTGAAAGAAAATAGAGTACTCTCTAGTACGTCCCCATATAAATCAATAGGCTATAAACAAAGATGGCAGATATATGCAGCGGCCTCAATATTGCTTCCAAGTTTCCTGAATATTCGTAATGAAGCATCACCATGTTAATCTTTCCTTCATTTAACATTGTTTTCTATGAAGGTCAATAAAGTTACATAAACTGAACTCTTATTGGCCGTTAGTATTCGTGAATTGTTATGGTCGCTTATGTCAGACAATAAACTCAAGTCGCCCACTACAATGACTTGCAACTACAACTAGTTCGAACATAAAAACCAATTAACTAAGCTTATAATCCTCCTTCAGTAACAACAATGAGTTGTAAAAAGACATATGACAACAGAAAGGAAATTAGCAAATATTTGTTCTGCAGGCTTCAAAATTAGTCACTATATGCACCATGAATTATGGATTTACCAAGACTTTTCTTCTTCTTCTTCTTTTTGTTCAGTTTGGAAACGAACGCGTGCACTTCAATGATGCCAACTCATCAACTCATACAACAGTAAATATTTGCAGTACTTTACTACGGTATTGCTTTCTTCAGAGTGGAAACAAATGAAATATGTTTTACAGTATAAATTAGAAGCAGAACAATATAACTTATTATATAAAATCTGTCCAGAAACAAATGGGACTGATTTCGTTGAGCCCGTGCCGTGCCTTGGCGGGGACGAGCGAGGCGACGGCCCCAGGCACCAAAGTAAGGGGTGAAAAATTCGAGAGGAAAAAGAAAAGAAAAGGAGAGAAAAATAAGAGAGGAAAAATTACTTGAAATACTTTAGATCAACAGAAAATGCATATGCACATATAAAAAATGGAAGGAAAAAAAGTAATAAAAAGTACTCAAAATCAAGGAAAAGCACGGTTTATTTTTGAAAATTTTCTAACGATTAGCGCCAACCATGCTGGTGCTTCGCGGCTGATCTGTTGACTTCACTCATATGTACGGGGGCGCCGTTGTATACTCTCGTCCCGGGCGCTGATTTTCCATGGCAAGGCACTGCTTGGACCAATCAAAAGGATTAGGGGCTCGAGTGAACAAATCAAAGACGATTTTTTTTTTTAATGTCCATAAGAATGTTATCGTACCACATGGATAAACAAAGTTGGACGTTCGCCCGATGATCGCCAACACCTACAGTTACTGATCAATTTAATGGAATCACCGGGAAAAAGCGCAACTTACCACATTCATATGATGTTGGACCAACTTTCGCTCTCAGAACAGCTCTGATGTGCCGTGCAATGAAGAGAAACAAGTCGTGAATGCTGCTACCAAGTGGAGTAGTACATCATTCCGCTTGCTGTGCATCCTGAGTTCAGTGAGACAGGATGGCGGCGGAAATATGCGCCGGATTTGTCTCCAAAAGGGACCACAGATGTTCAATTATGTTCAGTTCCTGAAATTGGACGCTCAGGGGAGGTGTTCAGCTTCATCCTGATATTCCTCAAACTACACTGCAACAGGGAACATTATCATACTGAAATATGCCTTTATTGGCCGGAAACAACATCTGAACCATTGGACACACATGGTCTCTTAAAATGACGACAAAAAATATGACACGTTTCCAGTCAAAATATGACACGTGTCCATGTTGTATGTTCGCGGAACTATTGCCGTCGTGCTATGACCCGTGCGACCGTGCATGTCCATATCATGTAACTCGCGCTAGACACAGACAATGGGAAGTGTTGCTTAAGTTTCTCTGACCACAGTTGCACGACTGTTCTCAGGGCAACCCGCTTTAATGCTCGGAGAGACTGTCACTGAGAATTTTCTTCCGGCCATACTGTTTGTCTTTACCGACGTGGTTTTGTCGTGAGTTTAGTAGGCCGTCTTCAACTTGGAACATGTCCCTCGCAACACACTCAACACTTGCTATTTGGTCTAGGAATTAATTCGTGCGGTTGGTACGCACACATTGAAGCTGTAGTACAAACACAAAATACATAAATACCTTAAGAAAAATATTGTCCAACGCTAGCCACCACTTTCGCCCATCTGTCAGGCAATGTACGGATTCCGTGGCGAAAGAAGTCCTCATCCTTGGAAGCGATCCAGTCAGAGACCCATGTTTCGATATCTTCTGAAGAAGTAAACCGCTGTCCAATCAAATCGTTGTTCATGCAATCGAACAAGTAGTAGTCCGAAGGAGCAACGTCTGGTGAATACGGCGGGTGGGGTAAAACTTCCCATCCGACATTTTCTAAATAGGTTTTGACCGGTTTAGCGACATGTGGGCGAGCGTTATCATGTTGAACAATAAGTTTATCATGTCTGTTCTCCCATTCTGGTCGTGTTCTGGCCAGAGCTTGCTTCAAACGCATTAATTGTCGTCGATAACGTTCTCCATTCATAGTTTCACCCGGTTGCAGCAGCTCATAGTACACCACACCTTTCATATCCCACCATATGCACAGCATAACCTTTGCACAGTGAATATCTCGTTTTGGTTGTGATGGACCTGGTTCACCTGGTTTCACCCAGGCCTTTTTTCGTTTAGGGTTCTCGTAATGGATCCACTTCTCATCACCCGTAATAATTCGATGCAGAAACCCCTTTCTGCTCTGTCGTTGAAGCAGCAATTCGCAAATGTTTTTTGTCTTTCAACGTCTCTGTCTTTCAATTCATGTGGAACCCAATAGGACATCTTTTTAATCATTCCCATGGCTTTCAAGCGTTTGGAGACTGTTGTTTGATCAACGCCTAATGCTGCTGCAAGTTGTTCCTGCGTTTGACACGAATCCTGCTCGAGCAATGCTGTCAATTCTTCGTCTTGAATTTTTTTGGCTGTCCAGCTCGCTCTTGGTCTGCCAAGCCGAAATCACCACTTCTAAACCGTGCAAACCACTTCTCACACGTTCGCTCAGCTAGAGCATGGTCACCATACACTTCCACCAAAATACGATGACTTTCAGTCGCACTTTTCTGCGTGTTAAAGTAATGCAGCAGGACACCCCGCAAAAACACTTTATCAGGCACAAATTGCGCCATGTTCATTTAACTACAAACTGGTGTTGTTGACGCTTTAATCCACTGCCCTATACTACGAAGGATACGCGATGACAGGGGTTTGCAACACATGTGTGGATACACGGAACTGTGGGACGCTCCGTTCGTTGCGCCATCTCTTGTCCACCCGCACGAATTAATTCCTAGACCAAATACTTTCAAGACTCTCACACCACATAATCAGCGCAAACAATTCACTTTCTTTGGAAATCAGAAAGATCATTCATTTTAGACTACTCCCGTCTGCTCAGCTCATCGCGTAGTACTGCTCTTCGGGCTTTGTCCTAACACTACCACCGAAACAGCAAGGCGCTGCGATCGTTACTTGACCGTTGCCATCCAGACATCTGACGTGTTTCCAACTTCAGATGTTTCTAGAAAATTGATAAGTATCTGTAGGTTTGTCACCACCAGGGGAGGATCCAAAATGGACTTCTGGGGAGAGGGCAGTGGGTTGTAATAGTTACTTAGAGCTACTTTTAAGAACTCCAAACTCTGGGATGGGTTTTATTTTTATATAAAATAAGAAAGTTTCCTCGCCCACCCCTGAATCCGCCCTTGGTCACCACGACAATGTTAATAAGAGAGTTTGTACCGAAACAAGCTATAGCAACGCTGCTCCAACTTCTTTACAACCAGCACTACGCCCCGACTGATTTCATTTTGTTTCCATGGGTGAAAGCTTTGAAACATATCTCTGTTCAAGATATCCAGGTAAGCTAAGACGGGGTAATACGACCACTGACAACGTTGTATTGATATTTAATGATGTTATTTCGTGAAATCTTAAGTAAATACAAGCATATTTTGAAATGAACTAATTTTATGAAATCAGTCTCATTACTTTCCGATCTGACCTTGAGTGCTTATATTCACTTGATTAATGTGACAGCCCTTTGTAATTAAATGATTAACGATACTGTCTTCACTTTGGAAAATTCGGGTTTGATCTCCATTTGAAGTTTTGATCTCATGTTAACTATAGGTTCACGTATCACAAATAGTTTCGATGTTTAAAAGGGCTATCCTCTAAAATGGTAATCAAACATTCATGTATATTGAAATTAATGTATTTTATTAAAAAACAAAAAAGGAGAGTTCAAACTTAAGAGTTATCAGAAAACCGATAAATATAATTTAAAATGATATATCTAAACAAAAAGTACAATTTTCAATGAAGATAATTCACGAACATCTCTTGCTTTGTACCGGCAGCAAAGAAGAAATATCTAAATCATGATCAATAAGATGGTCAATTTTCTTGCCTTTTGTGAAAAAAATCCAAGATTTGATCCCCGGTAAAAATATATTTCAGACACCACTCTAAATTATATGATCATACTATCGGCATTGCTAAGATAATTTGGTAGGGGAAACCATCGGTCTTTACTTCTGAGAATTGAAAGAACCCAACGGTATTCTAATGGGCCAATAGTTTTGTACTGGAGCATGCCCTCTCCTCCCTAGACCCCTATAGTTACGCTTATGCCTATGATCCATACCCTCTAGCAGGGGCGTACGCAGGGGGTCCGGAACCCCCGAAATCCCGACTTTATTGTAAATGTAGTCTACTTTTAGGGGCAATTTTAGAAATTTTCATATAATTTAAACTCAAATTGTATTTGGAACCCCTCCCGAAACGCTTTAGACCCTTCCCGAAATAAATTCCTGCGTACGTCCCTGCTCTCTAGCACAATACGCAGTCTTGGAACAGAATGCTAAGCTCTCAACAGACAGACAACAAACAGAAATGTTTTTATTCATGGAAGGATCTCCATTAAATCATAAAAAATACATTAATAGTTTATGACTTGTATCGTGTGTAGATTAATGTTAGCGCGAACGCGCGTTAATTTTACCGTTACTTGCAACATGTTGAACGTTCAATCAGAATCATTAAACAGTTAAGGACCTGCTTCAATTAAGAGGTAGCCTAGTCGGTTTTATGATGGTGTTGGAAGCAGCGTTTCTCAAACTGTGTCCCGCGGACTAGGTATAAGTGATTTTCGAGTATGCTCACCAGATGTCCTCTTTTCTCCGGGCATGTCCACTTTTTTGGCCCCTAAAAATTATGCTGTAGGGCTTTCTTTTAGGTAAAATGGGGAAGTGACCTCTTTTTGGGATTGGAGACAACTGTTTCAACTTCTATAGATACTTAATATATATTTAATTAAGATTCGTAAATAATTATTAATGTAATTATTGTTGGAATGTTCATTTTCCAAGAAAATAAAATACAGCATATCCGGAATACAGCTGTAAGTGCGAAGCAAAGAAACTTAATATAGCAAAACTTGACTTCAACGGACTTCTTATTGAACGGAAATATTCCATGGTCCTCATGAATTTAGCGGGCCAGAAACATGTTAGATTCTCTTCATTAAACGGAAATTGTGTTACACGAGCAATGGGAATCGAAATAAGCCTTTAAACGTAAAATTTCAAGTTTCGGTATGCAGTGTTTAGAAAGTTTTTAGACATCCTATAAGAGGTTAAAGCAGTGATGTATAAACCGAAAGAGACATAATGGACATATAGGCTATACTTTAATTCAGAATTATACGGAAAGCTGGAAAGGAGAAGACGAGGCGGAGGAAGAAGAGGAAAATGACATTGAGTCAAGGATCTTATAAAATCTGCTCTTACAACAAAATCTTGAAGCCATACGTCACAGTTTCGCCACCTCTACTCTGCCCACTCCACCCAATAGGATCGCAATGTTTTGAGCCAACAGACATGGCGGAAACGAGAGTAGCCAATCAGACGTTGGCGGAAACGACACTAGCCAATCAGACGTTGGTGGAAACGAGAGTAGCCAATCAGACGTTGGCGGAAACGACAGTAGCCAATCAGACGTTGGCGGAAACGAGAGTAGCCAATCAGACGTTGGCGGAAACGACAGTAGTCAATCAGACGTTGGCGGAAACGAGAGTAGCCAATCAGACGTGCCGATGCTCTGTTGTTTTTTGACTTTGTTATTTAATAGGATGAAGGTACATATGGGCAGATCCTCTATTTTATATGATCCTTGCATTGAGTTGTAATAAGAGTGTAGGCTAAAGATTTATCGAGATGCTGCAAAAAGTTTAAAGGGACTACAACAATTCGCATTACGTCTAAATGATACTGAGAAAATTAGTTTGTTTTCTCAGCGTAAAGTGTGGAAAGTCTAACAGCCAAGCAGTGTCCAGAAAACCATCCTTAAGGGTTTTTACTATAGGGAAATTAAACTACCGCTAATTTTAGAGTTTTTCTGTAATATCTTCAAAAGAACTAAAACTATTAGAAACGCAGAAACGTAGAGAACTAGACAATACGATTTTGCATGTGATACCGTTATCACAACTCATCTAACTGCTTTCGATTTGCAACTGTCGATTGCGGGTTCTGTAAATAGCGGCATACTAAAAGAAGATAGGTGAATTATGGCAAAGGTATCACATGCAAAATCTATTATCTAGTTCATTACGTTTCTGCTTTTCGAATATTTTTATTTGTTTTGAAGATATTTCAGAAAAACTCTAAAAATTAGTGTTAGTTTAATTTCGCTGTAGTGAAGACTCATGAGTATTAGAAAAAGTAAAGATTTGAATTGATTTGAGTTTAGCGTCCCTTTTAGCAGCGAGGTTATATGAGATATTGACCTACATCTTAAAGTGGGATCCAAAACACATGACCTCCCACCGGGAAACAAACCCGAGTCTCCTACGTCAAAGGCGCGTAGGTTAAGTGCTTAGCCACGAGCGAGCTCTATTAGAAAACATAAAGTTAACATGTACAATATAATTTTTTTTGTTCGTTATAAGTTTTGCGTGTATTAATTCGTAGTAGAAATAAATACTGTAAATTGACTACGGTACGTACTACAGCATCGTATTTTATGCCAGCGTGTTTATTATATGCGTGAACTTTTTCCTTTGTCTTGCTTTTGCATTGGTCTACCTTAGTTCGCAGAAAATCTATCTTTAAAGGAAATTTTTGCGAGTGACGTTTGATTCCGCTAAAGACAGGTTTCACTGTACTTCCGTGTCGGTATTGTAAAAGTTTAGTTCTCTCAATTATGTTTTCTCGCCCATTAAGAGCAGGAAGTGGATTTCATGTCTTTCCCCTTTTAGCCTGAAAGGTGTTTTCCGCTCCTCACCCCCGACGTACAAAATTTTAATACAATAGAAAACAGAATAAGTAGTAGCGTCACGTACACAAAAGGTGAATAAGTTTGTTTTGAATTATACGCAACCAACCTAACGTATATGTACAGTTGGGTTGCATACTACACAGGCTGTATATACATGGGGAACCAATTTGATTTCTGATTGTCCATATCTTCGGATCAATTGGATGGATCACCTCCACCAAAGAACTCGATTCCCAACTTCTGACTATCTACAAACTGGCTAAAAATTGATGGTAGTGCATCAAGTAGTGCTCTAGACAGACAGACAGGGTAAATACGAACATAAAGGGGTTTTAGTAAAACCAAACTTTTTAAAAATAAACTTATTTTATGGATACCTTTGTTTCTTTCTTTTTATTTTAAATTGTGCGGTGGCTTAGTAGTAGAGCACCTACCTCTGGTGCGTGGGGTCCGTGGTTCGATCCCGGATCAAGTAAGTTTATGGTGGACAACATCGTGCTCGTGGGTTTTCTCGGAGTACTCCTGTTTGCGCGTACTTTCTCATTCCACCAATTATTCCATCATCATTCGTTTGCCTTAATCATTCGTCTCCCTTAGCCTAAAGGACACAATCTTGGGACGTTAAAATGAAGGATTTAATTTTAATTCATATATATTTTCTCGAAAACTACGCATCACCTTTTACAAGCACGCATATTTTGTTCCGCTCAATAAGATCTATTCATTGGCATCTCATCTTTCGACTTTTCCTTTTCTTTGTTTCTTTCTCTCCCTCCTTTTAGCTAGGCTCTAATAGCCTAATATTGTAGAATTTGTTAATGTTATTCCTCTGATACCAATCTAATGTGTCATTTTATATAAATAATGATAATAGTAATATACTAAACAATTTAACAAAATAATAACAAAATGAACAAAGATAGATGTAGACCTACATTTTGACAAATCACACTACTTAATCATTACCGGAAACCTGAATCTTTAGCAAAAATGTCCACCGTTGATAGGAACTGGTTGTGTATATATATTTGTAAGTCTGTTTCTTAACACACTCGCCCAACGGAGATCGGGTCATTTTTGTTCCCATAAATGTTTTATTTTAACTTTTGTCCTATTTCTTCTTCCTTTTTTCCGGTCATCGGTCTAGATATGCTTCTTTAAACCTACGTACCATGCAGTATCATTTATATTATCCCAGCATTCTTTATTTGTCAACCATAAATAAACAATTCTTTGTCAGGGTCTTCAATGACCCGGTCTTCGCTGTTTACGTGAAGGATATTTTATTTCTCTTGTCTACATCACAACGTCCGATTTGTTGCCACTCTGCAGGATAATTTCTACTCTTTACTCATTCCCTTAGAATTCTCCAGCATGTCAGCGGGAACCGGTCAAAACCCCCACAGCCAAAAACCCCACACTCAAGAAATGTCAAAACGCCCACACAAACAGTCATAACTCCCACACAAATGGACAAAACAGCCACACATAGCAACGGTCACAATCCCCACATAAATGGACAAAACCCCCACACAAATGGACAAAACTCCCACATGCAGAAATAGTCACAACTGCCACACAAATTGACAAAAGCCGCATACTCATGTATTGCCCTTGTACTTTTTAATAACATTTTTTATTCCACTTAAACTGATGTTGCAACTATTCTTCTTGGGCGTCATAAAGAGCCGCAACAAAGACGTGAAATGACGATCATTTCAGAGTGTGGGGGATTTGTCCGATTTTGTGGGAGTTTTGTCCATTTATGTGGGGATTATGACCGTTGCTATGTGTGGCTGTTTTGTCCATTTGTGTGGGGGTTATGACCGATTGTGTGGGCGTTTTGACATTTCTTGAGTGTGGGGGTTTTGGCTGTGGGGGTTTTGACCGTTCGTGCGTTTGGGAGATTTGTCCATTTGTGTGGGGGTTATGACCGATTGTGTGGGCGTTTTGACATTTCTTGAGTGTGGGGGTTTTGACCGTTCGTGCGTTTGGGAGATTTGTCCATTTGTGTGGGGGTTATGACCGTTTGTGTGGGTGTTTTTACATTTCTTGAGTGTGGGGGTTTTGGCTGTGGGGGTTTTGACCTAGACCCATGTCAGGAGTCTTGCCAGGTGGCAAAAAAAAATCCCACAAAACGGGAAATTCATATCAGTGGCGGGAATGCGGGATATTTCCTTCCAAATATGTAGTATACAAGGCACTTTTCTTTAAAATATGTACCATGGAAACGCATGGTACAATTTTGTTATATATTATATATGCATATCTGGGTGTGTTTGTGTGCATTATTTATTTGCGGCAAACAATGAATAATAATAGAAAAATTTCATAACTACGGAAGAGAAATTTCTCTTCACGAACTGGTAACACTGCCTGTCAGAGTAAATATAAAACTAGGAGGACCAATAGGCCCTATATATTTTGGTAAATAGACGAAGACCAACAGTGGTGGGTCTAGCCTGAGCTGGGAAACCTAGGTCCCCAGTTTTTGAGTGAAAAAATAATTGAAGAATTTAATTATATATTCTGGAAAGTTTATAGTAAGCTATCATAGTCTGAGTTCTGGCTACTCCCCCCCCCCTAGTTCTTACCTGCTAGATCCGCCAATGAAAACCATTATGTCCATCACTAATATCAAGCTTTAAATTAATTGGAAATATAGTAATAATACTATGTTCTCCTTAAAAACAATTAAAAATATTGATGGGTCAAAAATGACCCTATCTTCGTCAGAAGTGTTATGTCTAGTATCTTCGCTGGGCGAGTGTTAATAGTGTAATACGACCTGCTCTGCTTCTTGAAAATACTAACGTAAAAAAGGTATCTGTATCTGATAGGCGGGTAAGTATACAAAAAATGTATATCGCTTAGCTTATTTCTACGTTTCACTTGCCTGTTTACTATTTTCATGTAAGTAAACGAGTCCTATAATTTTAATCCTAGAAGTAAAGATACGATGTTTAGTAAAAATACGGTACGCGTATTAAGTATTTTGCATTAAGAAAAAGCTGAATATAAGGCACTCTGTGCCGTAAATGGACACGAAAAAAACAAACTTAAGTATCAAAACCATTTTCTTTTAAATATAGCAAATGACTGTCCAAATAGAACAACAATATTCTTGTGATATGATTTATAAAATAATTTCAATCCAATCCTCAAGTATAGCATCCCAATTATGCCCTTTTTACGCTAAGGGAGACAGACGATGAATAGTGTTTCTTTCAGAAACACTGTTCTGGGGAGGCACACTTAGTATTCGGGGGGGGGCACTGCTGGTGCTATTCTATTTATTATTATATGAAAGAGGTATTATTTTGGTCTCCTCCGGGGAGGCACTCTCAGAGCTCCGTGGGGCAGTGCCCCCCCCAAAAAAAACAGATCCGGAAGAAACACTGACGATGAAGGCCAGTGAGTGATGATAGAATAATCAGTGTAGTGAGAGTATGGAAGGGAGAATCCCAAGAAAACCCACGGACACGATGTTGTCCACCACAAACTTACGTGGCTGGGGAACTAACTGGAGACCTCAGGCACGATAGGCAAGCACTCTGAGCCACCATGTACAAAATTATTCCACCAGAGCGTATGATTTATGTGAAACGATATAGTAGACGAAGTTTTCTCATAAGAGTACGAGTTATATGATTAAGTTAATTCACAGACTTGAGCTTAGTACTAATAAGGACATCTAAATCTTATTAGGATAAGACCAAGGTAAAATTTATATATCCAATAATGTGTGTTGAGTGTATTTTTTTTTCTTTCTCCAGAAAGAAAATCATATCCCTTGGAGTAAACAACTCTAACGCATTGGGTTAAAATTGCATAGCGTACAGACATAATCTCTGTAATCTGGCTTGAAAATTTTGAGAATAATAAGTAAAATTGAAGGTTTGGTTTAACAACGTAAAAAAGAATTTAAAAAAAGAAGAGAAAAGGAAAGAAAATACGTTATTGGATGGTCGACGTATGGTGTGGCTGATTCGTGGACAAATAGCTGCGTAAGTTTGATAAATTTATTGGAAAGATTAATATTTGTAAATAACTAATGAAGTAAGCATAATTGCAGAACAATGAACATCATATGTGATTACAATATAAGCACTTTTTCAAGGACCTCAAACTTGAGACGAGGGGAGTTATTAGAGGTAAGCCATTTAAAAGTGATAGTTAATGATATTTTGGGAGTGGGCATGTCAGAAGCATTTGGGGAGTTGCATCACGGAGCGAGGGGGAATAGGAATAGCACCCACCCTAGTTTATAAAATATAAAATGATATACAGGGTGGCCCTAAAGTAGGTATACCATACCCTACTCATAAGTCATTGCACTTTATATCATTTCTCATTTCTTATATCATCAGGTAGACTTAATTTCTTTATTATTTGTTCTAAGCTCCGAAGAGACGAAGCAAACAAACCATAAAGTAGAATGTTATACTTGATCAATGCAGCGATATACACCTACTTTTGGGCCACCGTATAGTCTGGTAGTTTAATCGTATCAAGATATTTCTAACTTCTTGAGTGTTCATGGTTTTATGTGAGGAGAGAAGCTTTTCAAAGCATACATGAAAATGATTGTTCACCTAATTTGACATCTAAAAGAACTAACATAATGATGGGGGAAAATGTTGCAGGAAGAAAGCAGACATGAAAGACCAACAAAGAACACATTATTTGTTAATATTGCAGCACTAAACCAAATCTGTTCGTAACATGGCTCCCCGGCGGAAATTGAAAACCGATCTCCTGTGTGACATGCAGGGATACGTAGCCCTACTCGTTTAACTGGGATATCTTTATCTACTCTCACGAACACAATGGAAAGCATTTACCAACGTTTTAAAGATACACAAATCATTGCACAATACATTCCAATAATAAATATGGTATGACTATTGTTATGTCATTACCTTCGTGGGCTCTTCTTGGCCCGCAAGGATTTTGATAAATTTTAGATGGAATTACGGGAAAAGTCAGAGAACACATTTTGTACAGCTCACAGATGACGAGAAGAACCCTATAACAGGGGAAGCGAGGAAAGGTCGACACGGTCAAGTCCATTTTCGGTTTTTGAGGTGTGGTCTATATACTTAGATGTCGTCTGCTACTCCGGGTAGTTATCTCTGTGGTATTCCGTGGTGTCACTTGAAACCCCCGTGCGAAAAGTGGGCGAGCCCATACCTACGTCACACTACTTCTGCTAGTATAGGGTTCTTCTCGTCATCTGTGAGCTGTACACACTTTTCGATAAATCAAGACGAGACAAGACTTCTGCGAAAATTTACGAGCCGAGACAGAAAAACATCATTTTCTCGTCTCGTCTCGTTAGCAACACTACTTACGATTGACAGGTGATGTAGTGTTTAGTGTTTTCTCCAGGCATACTTCCGAAAGGGATATTTGCCCCTCCGGAGCCAAAACAAATTAAATTGCAATTTTATTGCAAGGCACCACTGGTGCAAATCCCGGGGAATGAGGGGGACATGTCCCCCAATTCTGGAACTGAGGGGTTGTTCCCCCAATAATTCGATTTGAAATGTGATTTTCGTCTACATTGTGACGATACCAATTATAAATACCTTGTATGCAGTATTCATATTTCAGAATGTGTTCATGGTACTGATTTGTAATACTGATATGTACCATTACTTCATCTACATCGCCTGATATATAATATACATCAGGTTTGCCTCAGAAATCAGATTTCTCATCTACCAAAATATGAGTCTCATCTGCCCCTTTCCCCCTCCAGAATAAGCCTTAAATCTGCTCCCACCCAATGTTGAAGAAAACTTTGCTCCCTTGATCCTCCACAGCATTGTTTTTCAACTTCTTAAATATTTTGAATATCGCTTTAAAAAAATTATGGGAACGATCTTACCCGTCCCCCTCCCAATGTTAAAGACAGATTTGCGCAACTACAAGACACAACCTTAGCAAAAAGTTACCTCACATTTTTATTATGCTTCAGAACAAAATATCCCTAAAGAAAACTTATACGTTGTTTACGTTAGTCGAGCAAAGTTTTCTTCAATATTTTTTTTTCCGAGGAGCAAAATCAAAGTATGATTAGTTTCAGAGGAGGGGGTTGATTGAAAAAATTCCGTGGAGCAAAGTACTCCCGGAAAATACGCCTAGAAGAAAGAGTAATTCGAACAGTATTTTGTGCTTTCTTGCATTAATATTTAGAAGAAATTATAAAAAATGAGAAAATTACCTCACCTTGGGTTCTCAAACCCTGCTCTACTTTAAAGATGATCTATTACAGAACCTAAAAACAACCATCACCTTCATATTAACAATGAACTTCACACGGAAAACATTGCCCTCTGCTGTTCATATACCTATATATATTCCTCCAAATGGGTTTCCCATACGTCACATAAAAGAAGCCGAAACCCAGTGGACTGTGTCCAAAGCAATTAAAAGTCTTCCATTCTCACCTTCGTGCATCCACCTGGCTACTTACCTACTCGAGTTATTTCCGTTCCAAGTACTTGCGTTCTGCAGTTGAGAAGGTAAATTCATTTGTGCACCTTCCTAGCTGATCCTAAGCGCTGCTCTGATGTATTTTTATACAGTGCGTTGCAGGAGTGTCAGCTGGATTGCACAAACACATTTAACACAGGCGTTTGAGAACAACTTGTTCTCTTCTGTTTAGTAAGAGACATCATCCTTTTAGTATATTCTAAGAAGTTATTCTAAAGGACTAACTGAATTTCTCGATTATTATTCAGTTAAATACTGATTTATTTATTAGCTTAAGTAATGTAAAGACGTCTACAGCTTTAGAGGATTTCATGCTGAGAAAATGACTTTTTTTTTCTTTTTAGAAAGCAATTCTAATTGACAGAAAGGACTACTCATGATATTACAGTAACAATCGTTGAAATAAACGGTTAGTCATATTCTTGATTTAGTGCGAGAACAAATACAGGGTGTATCACAAAGAACTTTACAATTTTGAAAACTCATATTGCTTTATTCATTTAGCTTACAGACATGGTTTTGGTGTCATTTTGTAGCAAAATACATCAAGTTTTTTTTTTTTAATCTTATACCTAAAGAGGTTCAATATGGCTCCCAGAGGTGATGCGGCATACATCCCATTTGAAGTCAATTTCTTGCCAAACCCGCTGCAGAATGTCAGGTGTGTCTTTTAATTCTTGCATCATTTGTAATTTGTATGGTTTGAGATGCAACCGTTTTCTCAACACACGCTGAACTGTCATGTGTGGAACGCCCAGCTGTCGAGAAGCAGGCCAGGTTGATTTTGTAGGACTGTTCAGAAAGCTTTGTCTTACTTGCTCTACAACGTCTTCACACGTACGGGAACGACCTGAAGATTTGTTGTGTCTCACCGAACATCCATTTTCAACAAAATATTTATCTATGCCACTGATAAACAGCTGGCCTTTTGGGAGGATCTTTACCAAATTTTGTATGAAAATTACGTTGCACAGTTGTCGCACACTTGGATTCTTCAAACCAAACCACACAGTTAGCACGCTCGGGACCAGTAAAGGCAGCCATCTTTGCTGCAACTGCCGCTAGCGCTTGTGGTGGCTTGTTTCTGAACTAGTATTATACTACGTGAGTCAAAACTTGATGTATTGTGCCACAAAATGACACCAAAACCATGTCTGTAAGATAAATGAATAAATCAGTATGAGTTTTCAAAGCTGTAAAATCCTTTTTGATACATCCTGTATTGTGGTATTGTATAAATTCTCTGAAGAGAATAATTTAAACAAAAATAGATTTCTCAATTTAAAAATAAACTTGGAACAAGGTAAAAAGAAAAAAAATATATATAGATTATGTGATGTTAATAAATTTAAACCGAACAGAACTTACCTGTCGATGAAAAGATGATTATAGATATAAATTACAGCTAGATAAGTGTGGGGAAAATAAGCTGTCCAATTTACTTATCATCAATATTTTTATATCTTGAACGTCATCAGAAATATTTATTTTTACGTTCATGAAATTTATTCCAATGAATACGTATTCCAAGTGAGTACACATACCTTACATCTGAACTTCCATCTTCCTAATAACACCAACGTTTAACCTCCAGACAATAGCTTTTTAGAATCATTTGGGAAGAAAAGAAGTCAATTATTGGATAATTTCGTTGCTATCACCTCAGTTCCATCCTTTTCGCTCCCGCAATCAGAAATTCATATATTTTGCTCTTTACCATGCGCAATTGATAGTTATACTGTATAAATTACTGTTATTTACACCTACGGGAAACACGTTGTAGATCATGGCACGGAATGTAGATGTGGAGAACAGCCACAACTCAAGATCCTATGGGTGTGGACACATCCTGGGGTCGCGAATCGTGCAAGGAAGAAGATCGTCATTTTGTTACTGTTTATCGTATATTCAGTAGTTTTATTATTATTATTATTATTATTATTATTATTATTATTATTATTATTATTATTATTATTATTATTATTATTATTATTATTATTATTATTATTATTATAGACAACAAATAGTGAATACTGCTTACATAATATATGTAGGTATAAGGGTACCAATGTACTTGTATAATACGAGAAATGGATCAACATTAGTTAAATCTATTA
Source organism: Thermobia domestica (assembly GCF_964235325.1). Taxonomy (NCBI): domain Eukaryota; kingdom Metazoa; phylum Arthropoda; class Insecta; order Zygentoma; family Lepismatidae; genus Thermobia; species Thermobia domestica. The sequence goes on from NC_137454.1 coordinate 29,311,978, forward strand.
AATCCAAAATCTGTAATTAAAAAAAAAAAAAACAATCGTGAATTCTTTTAATTTAGTTTGAAACATCAATTTTTAATCAATACCAAAGTGTACAGTCTGACGAACATTATTTGTAGTATTCTTGACGTAATTATTTTGAGATTAAAAATAATTGACATTAATTTTGCCAACAAATTTTTGTTTAATCTGATACTATTTTTTTAAATTAGACTGTTCATGCCACAAAAATGAACATTATTATTATTATATTCTAGACTTACTGAAAAAATAAGTAACTTTTGTTTCAAACATTTTTTTTTCGAAAGTATACCTTTTACCCATGAAGTGGCTGTGTCCAATCCAATCCGACGACAGTAATTCTACATACAGTACTAAACAACTTGAATATCATCCTAAGTGCAACGAAAGCATTATGGACAAAGGACAAATGTTTCAAAGCAAAATTTCCCATTTTCTACATTTCTTTCCAAATCTGAAGCAAAGATGGACATATACAGTGCCGGATTTACGTATAAGCTAAACAAGCTATAGCTTAGGGCCCCATACTCTTGGGGGCTCCAAAAATTCAAGGAAAAAATAGAACGTGCATTTCCAAAGTATTAGAAAAACAATAAATAAAGTGACATCTACATATAGCAACAGTGCTTCGTTTGTGTAGCCCCTATGATGTAAGTAATGGGGTCCCTTCTGCTAGTGTGCTTTCTAAAATATCACTGGTTTCTTCATGTCTGTATATAGGGTCCTACGTTCATCTGGACACATAAAGGGCCCCATTATCTTCAGTAGCTTAGGGCCCCACCAAACCTAAATCCAGCTCTGGACATATATACTACAAACGATGCGAATTCAATACTCAAAGTAGTCGTACTAGATTTATGATTTATGATATGTAATAAGTGTAACATAAGAACAAAAAGAAATAAATATAAAAGAAATAAAGATCAAATTAAATTGTGTTATAACTAAAAAAGGAAACTGTGAATTCATAAATCAAATTAATAAGTGAAATTAAACGAAAAGGTTACAATCTCTTACTGTCATAAATGGCAATATTTTATTGATGACCGAATTAGCTTACAACGGTAGTATACTTGTTGTAACAATATAAATTATTCAACTGTGAACATTCAAGAGTGTTGAGTTCAAAACCAGACATAATATGTCAGCTTAACTGCATAACAAATAATTTATAAATTCACTTAATGCTAAGCCAATTATAACAGAGATTAGCTGAAATATTTAAGTATTCAAATTTGCCTGTCACTTTTAGAGACCTCCCAATATCTTATCGCATGCAAATAGTGTAATTTCTCTTATGTCATACTTTACCTTATTGCAGATTTTGTTTAGTTTTGACCACGCAGTGGTCTTTTTCTGTATTTATAATTTCTTTGAGACTTTCCCATTTCGGTGTAGGATATAGGATGCAGGATGATTTTTTTAGTTGAAAACCTGGTCATTTTATATGAAGTGTTGTCCTTGTTTGTTTCAGTTATTTTTCCTTTCTAATTTGCCAAAATGAAATCAAATTGTATTTTAAAATTTACAAAATGACAAAAATATTATCTAATGGTGGAAAAATAAGAACTATTTTGAACTTTAATTTACCCTGAGGTTTGCATTCATTTTTTTTTTCGATTTTCATGATTTTATCCGAAATGTTAATTACTACTGACAAACACTGTGTTATTTAACCACAGGTGATTCTTGACTATTGCAAACACTTTCCTTCTGTTTCCAACGATTTTAAAAAACTTGCAAATCCTGTCCTTGTGATTTTTTTTAAAAAATTATGTTATGCACGTATCCAAAATTTAAGATATTACAAAAAAAAAAAAATTTCGTTCAGTTTCACCCACAGAATTGACATTATGATTTTTATGAAAAAAATTAATGATGATTTTATTTTCATTCTTAGTTCGTGATTTCATTACATAAGAGAATGAGTCATAAATGTAATATATTCTTGGAAGTTATTCATCTAATGGCTAACGCGCGTGTCTTTTGGTACACGGGGTCCTGGGTTCGATTTCAGTAGGACAACATTCAAATTTGAGCGAATTGCAATGGTTTGGGTTCCACTTAAAACTATAGGTCCATCTATTATGTAGCTTAGATGCTGGAAGAGGTGATAAAACCGATCCAATCAGTAATTCCTCGACTTGATAGCAATAAGTAAAATATTGGTACTTATATCGAACAACCATTTATTCGTAGTAAGATTATCAACATTTTCCATTTTTAGTGAAGGTAAACAAATGTATACAAAGTAAAATCGAATAAGACCATGAAATGAAACTTTAGAGATAATTTGGGGCATTATTGGGACCAGTGTTTCTTTCAGACTTAATGTTTCGTGGGGGGCATACTTAGTATTCCGGAAGGGGGCACTGCTGGTACTATTCTATTTATTATTATATTATATAGTATTATTTTGATCTTCTCCGGGGTGAAAGTGCCCCCTTCCCAAAAAAAAAAAAAAAACATGTCTGAAAGAAACACTGATTGGGACACAATTTCCTTACAGTCAAAAGGTGGAATATGGTGACTGTACACCAAAAACAACAGTATCTGATAACCTTACTTTATACTTCATTTGTTACTTTCTACAATATAATGTTTTTTTTTTTTTTAATATAAACCTGCCACTGCTGGAATAATGTTGTGCTATTTATATTATTAGACCTTGATTTAAATCAAAAGCTCTTCATGTAGCTTGAATATCCCCTGTAGAAACGTCTGTGCCCATAGGCTAATAGAGAACTCAAAACATAGTCTACTGCCAAAACTATTACTTCATCGAACCACGTTTTAAGCTGGGTTAACTCTTTTGGAAAGAGGTTTAACACTACATACATCAACATGCAAAAAAAAAAAAAAAAAAAAAAAAAAAAAAAAACTACTATAAAACTCGTCATACATTTTATCAACTGCACAAATGTCTTGCCTTATGATCAAGTGTTTCATTGTAAATTCAACTCAAGTGCAAAAACGGCATGCATTCCTCGCTTATATATTTCTGGTAACAGTATACGCTAATACCGAGATATATGACAATGACCTTCGGAAGGACTCTTTAGCAACGAAAATAGCAGATAAGTGGAATGGGTCGCCATAAATCAATTCGCGTGGTTAGAAACGCCTCGAGTGTTCCAGAGTAAGGAAGAAAATTTGGTAAATAGAAGATAATGTTTACAGATAACTAAGGTCGCAATTTATTTACATCTTACCACATATTCAATTTTCTGATTTCTCAAGACAAGAATTTACATAGTAAGAATTGTAATTAATAATTTTTAAAAAAAGACGTATACAGGAAAGAGTACAGTACAAAATGAGTACGGTATATCACGGAGGTATTTGTGATACTACATACAAACTGCCTTTACGGTACAAACAGGGCCTGCCCTAGGGAATCTGCCGACCCGTGCAATGACATCATTTGCAGTTCCCTCTACGATTTTAAGTATGCTACCCCATCATGAATAACGAATGGGAGGGAAAGAGTACTCGCACTCAGAAAAGCCTAAATACTACAAATACAGTCTCGTGTCAGTTTATTCCTTTAAATAATAATATATTATGTTAGTGCAAGATAAAGCAAACACACCTGCAGAGGAAATATGGTAATCCATTTTTATAGAATTCAAAATCGAGCTTCAATCTCAATATATCAGTTTGCAATTCTACTGCAACCAGCTCTTTTATTTCTTGATTTTTGTTCTATATCTGCTACAACAAAAAAATTAAACTTGTTTCCACCTTCAATGATAAGGAACTTGTTTGTGACAAAGACGAGACTAGTTTTCGTATCAAAACTGTGATAACTAACTAAATGGAACAGGTGTTCGATACTGTTCGAGAATTGAGTTGTTGTATTTAACAACAATCAAGCAATCTATGCTGAGATTTGTTTGACCGTTTGCTTTAGTACTGTCCATGTGACCTTAAACTAATGCGACCTAAACATGATTTATAAATGTAGGGTCTAGTATTCAAACAGAAGGTCAGTTTAATAACTTTAACTACCATCATCATGAAGTCTGAATCCAACAAGAAATATTCACTCAAATAATATAGTTATGATAAATTTTGCCGCTCCTTGAAACTTGCTCCAAGTATAGATTTTATTCTTCCCAACATTAAAGTTTCATTACAGGGAACTTAACTGAGGATAATAATAATAATAATAATAATAATAATAAACTCAAAAATATTCTACAAATTTGGTTTGATGATTTTGGCGAAGCTTGTCAGCATGGGTTTTGCGGTACGTGGCCCTACAGTTGAAAGCAAGATTCAAATCATACGCAGGGAAGCGAATTCGTGTCTGATGCACAGATGCTCACCATTAACAATGAGGAAGTCTTCCATATAATTGATGATTCATTAATCGTTCTATCAGAGATTAAGGTACGTTTCGGAAAAGATACACTAACATCCGCAGTGAGTAATTGATCACAAGTATTTGGTAAAATTTTAAAACACATACACAGAACTATGATTCTAAGTTACCCTGTATATACCCTGGCCGGCGAACGATGATTTCTGACAGCTCAGCTCAGTTCGCGAGGACGACTGAGAAGTGCGGTGTTGCCATGTGCTTCTCGCTCAAGGGGAGAATCGTCTGCTTTCTCGTTGAGGATGAGAGGGGGGGTGAATGAAAGTTTGGCAATGTGCGGTGGTTACCATGGAGACGCTACAGGTTCTAAGGCTAAGGCTGGTTGACCTGCTGTCTTCTGCTCGCTCGCCGTGGCCATGTGCAAAGCTGTCAGAAATCATCGTTCGCCGGCCAGGGTATAATAGGTCTACTTTAAGACAAGTTTCTCGACATCTTTGTAAAATATTTCAGTAATATTTCATTTCATTTCATTTCATAAAACATTTCATTCGGCAACGTATGTCCTGCTACCTTCAATTATCCTTTACTCATAACGTTTTCTTTAGTGGTGCGAAAATGTAAAATGGCGTTCTGCTGGATGGTACCGTAAGTCGGAAGTGAACAGCCCAACCGTTTGCAAGACAGTAAGGATTTAACATAAAAGCTATGAGAAATCCATTCTACCGACTTTACATTTATTGGCTTTCAACTTAATTTTGCACACACGGAAAGATATTTTTAACAGGAAAAAGTTTTTAATTGAGCACCAGTTATATTGCTTACGGTATGTGTAAAGAAGCATTAATCTCCAAAGATAACATGTTTCTCCTACCTTTCTAGTGTATTTCATTTATTTACAGAGCGACAATATTCACAATAATGAAAGTGAATTGAAAAGATGAATTTTGAAATTCCGTCTAACGATATTTTTCTAAACTGAATCTGTGATTCGTAATTCTTTTGTTTCATTTATATCTATATCTATCTATCTATCTATCTATCTATCTATATATATATATATATATATATATATATATATATATATATATATATATATATATATATATATATATATATATATATATATATATATATATATATCAAACTTTATTTCGTACCTCAGCAACATAGCTCTAGTAATCAATCTCTTAATAATGTGAGTGAATTAAACTTTTAAATAGGCCTTCCAACCATATGACAGTTTATCGTGATATACGATATAATTTAAGCCTTAATGCTGTATGCCATATAATAGGTGAATATACGATAATTTCACAATGTACACTTCCTTTCTTGCAGGTTTTGATGTGCAAGTAAATTGTAGATGTGCATTAAATAATTATAAAACACTCACACTAATGTTTATAACAGTCATTCTCGCTAAAATAAATCAATAACGATTTGCGTATTGGCAAATGGCAACTCTGTATACATTCTTTAAATTCAATTCCGTTTACGAGGGGTGGAAACAGACTCGTAGCCAGGCTACAATGTATGGCGGGGGGGGGGGATCTAACCATATTATAGTTCATTTGCAAGTCAACGTGAAAATTTTAAGGGGGCCAGTAAAAATTTAGGGGAGCCGGCCCCCTAGCTTCCCGTGGATACGGGCCTGGGTGGAAATACTGTTGTTCAGAGTAGTTTTACAATTTGTAAAACTGCCTGCAGTAGACTTTCCAACTGTAAGAGTCCAATATTAAAACTAGAACTTACAAATCCATCATTTCTGGTTTGAATAAAGGGATAAGCGAGAAATCCTAGGGATGTAGAATCCATATGTATATATATATATATATATATATATATATATATATATATATATATATATGTGTGTGTGTGTGTGTGTTATTTTATTTATTTATTTTTGTTGTTTCTGCTCTACGCGAATCCAACATTGAAACCAGAAGTGATTCAATTTAACACCCCCTGTTTCAATAGAGACATAATGACAGGGATAGGATTCATTCTTTAAATATTGATTCTTTATTTTTTAAAAATCTCGTTCGTTGTCTCTTTTACACTGTTTTTTTTTCTCTCTCTCTCTGACACCTGTCAACAGATAGACAACGGACAAAGTATGCCTACAAGACTCCCCATACTTATACACAGCATAACTTGTCAGCCTAAAATATTACACACAATCTTTGATTCTTTACTAATTTTGTTTTTGGCCAAGCCTTCAATATCTACTTCTAGAAACTGAATCATTTTGAATAGTGTCTTTCTGTGAGTATGAACTGGAAATATAGGGGGAATTGCTGTCAGGATGTAGTTTGTTGGTCGGTTGGTTTTGGGGGGTTAGTGTCCTATTTCAATACCAAAGCTAGATCAGACACGGACCTACAGCTTAGGCTAGCCACATATTGATCAGAGGACAGGACAACCAAGCCGAAGCTCAGTACAAGCAACCGCATATTTACCCGAATAATGCTAGACAAAAGTATCCCCAAAATTGTGATTGGGACGCGTGATCAATGCATTCAGGCTTCTCTCTTTGCATCCCCTGTCCTCCCCTCAATATGCGGATAGCTTTAAAGTTGGATCCGATCCACATGAGCACTTCTGAGAGTCCAACTTGGGTCGTGTACACACACCCCCAACCATGTAGTCAAGAGGGAGTTCTTTTATGATTAAATAGCTGAGGCACATTCTCTCTACGCGCGCAGTACAGGCCCGTTGCCAGCCCCAAAATTTAGGGGGGCCCGGTAGAAGTTAGGGGGGGCGACTCAATCATATTATAAGCCTACCGTAAAATTTTATGGGGGCCAGCCAAAGTTTAGGGGGGCCGCCCCCCTTGCTCCCCCGTGGATACGGGCCTGGTGCAGTATCAGATTTGATCAGCAGTGGGGCACAAAATGCATTCATGATGACTACTGCCCACACTCCATGTGATCATTTGTGAAATACTCACGATGAATAATTGAACGAGTTTAAATAACATACATGGTGATATTTCCTTTCTACGTTAATATTATATTCAAATTTGGGCATAGGGGGTCACGGTGGCTCAGTGATAGAGCGTTCACCTCTAGTGCGTTGGGTCCGTGGTTCGGTCCCAAGTCGCGCCAAATGGGCTTTGTGGTGGACAAATATCGTGTTCATGGGTTTTCTGGGGTTCTTCCGTTTCCTCCCATTTTCTTAACTCCATCATTTCATTCATTTTTCACCATCACCGTCTTCTTTAGCCTAGCCGTCATAATTGTGGGACGTAAAACTTAAAGATTTCGTTTCATTTCAAATTTGGGCATTTATTTACAAATTACTGCTGAAAAAGAAGTGAACTGCGAATGCAGCACTTCTGCTCAATTGCTAGTCGCTATACCAGGGCAATAAATAAATAAATACTATAGTCACTTTATATGATCTGATGTCCGAGACACTGAAATAATTGGAATTTATGAGCTCCTGAAACAGTGCATTGTATTTACTTACAATAATAGTTCATTTAGAATAAACGGTCTCCAGCTAATTTATTGTGTATTTGACTATGTAAAATGAATTGTTATACTATTTTAACTTTCGATTCAAACTCTAACAGCTTCAAGTCTTTATACCTAAGCTTTACAAATAGTTATATATCTCCACAATAATCACATTGATTGTCAACAAATCAAAATAGACCAAATATCCTTCGTTAATCTAAATATATAATGAATGGTTTTCTACGATTTATTTATTTAAATTTAAAACCTAACGAACAGTTCAATTGCTAAAGACGGGATTTCCTTTTTCGTTTCCATAACACATAAATCAAGGATAAGCAAGCGTTAGTAAGAAAGCAAATAAGATTGTTTCGAGCATTCTTACTGTACAGTTCGCAGCTGCAGATCATGAAATACGCTAACTAGTTTCATCCTGGCAAGTTAACAAAAACTCCATCTTGAATTCACAATCAGCAAACTTGAATTGTTATGTCATAAATATAACTTGGAATTAAAGCTACAAACAGCAAACGTTTTTTAAATGGTTTCATTCAGTGTGCTCGTCGAGAATTAAAACTGAAAGAATAAGCATACAAATGGTTGAAAAATCAGTGTTTCCATATCTACAGCTGTAGGATATACGTACAAAAAGGATTGTTGTTAAGGTTGGTTTAAAGGGACAAGTTTTGCCGATAGATGTCAGTACAGTCTTCGTATCTTTCTCATGTATTCTTTTACCTTTCACAAAAATTGACGATTTCTCTTATAAATTTCAACCTAGAGAAGGAAATTCATAACCTATCGAAGGCAACAATCCGTACGGATTTTTTTTTTATTTAGAATTGTCTTCATTGTTGGAATGGCTTAATTGTTGAAATTGGATATCCAAATCTTTAACAATATACTGTTTCAGAAATGAAGAAAATTCTAAATAAAAAATTGGTACGGACTGTTGCCTTCGAGAGGTTATGAAGTTCCTTCCCTAAAAATTTGAAGTCTAGATTGAAATTTGTAAGAGAAATCGTGAATTTTCGTGAAAGGTAAAAGAATACATGAGAGAGATACGAAGACTGTAGAGACATCTATCGGCAAAACTTGTCCGTTTACATCAACCTTAAATACAAAGGCGAAAAGAGAGTTTTTTCTGTTTGTTTTTAATACAGTATAAACGATGAAATTGAAATTACTTGTCAGAAAGACAAAAGCCATGGCGATTGGAACGAAGCGGTCGGTGCCAAATATAGAAGTAGAAGGAGAGGAAATAGACCAGGTGAATAGTTTTCGTTACTGGTATGAATCTGAATGAAATAAAAGGATGGAAAGAAATGGCGAAAGATGCCTTTAGGATGAAGAAAATACTATTTTTGGAACCTTTAATAGAGTTAAGAAAAAGACTCATAAAATGCTTCGTGTGGGGTATTGTTCTGAATGAATCAGAAACCTGAACATTACGCAACGATGATGAAAAACGAATGAAGTTTTCGAAATGTGGGTGTGGAGAAGAACGGAGAGAATTAGCTGGGTCGAGAGGAAAACGAATGAGAGGGAGTTAGAAATGGTGGGGGAGAAAAGAATAACTTTAGATTTTGTTAAGAAGAGGAAGAGAAACTGGCTGGGTCATTGGCTAAGAAGGAATTGTATCATGAACGTGCTAGAGAGTATGGTTGCAGGAGAGGAAGAAGGCGAAGGAGACTACAATTAATGGACGATATCAGAACAGAAAGATCGTACGTGAGAACGAAGAGGTTAGTAGAAGACCGTGGAGCATAGAATCCTCTCAGTTGCGGAAGTGTTCTGCCAATACTGATAGAATATTAATGATGATGACGATGATGATAAGGAGACAAAGCGTCTTTATATCAAAGAAATATTACTTGATGATGCAAAATGACCCTTCTACCCCAACGTGGCAGCTCCGCTCATATATGTTGTATTATATAAAAAAGCAGTTTTCCACATTAGCCCTAGCAGCACAGACAGTAAACCCAACTGTAGCAAACGGTACGCTAGACAACTGCAAATGTAGGATCTACATTGTAAATGGCCGCTCTGCCGTGCATTTGCCAACCAACTGAATTGACAACGTATCCCCTGAAATAAATGAAATTGCAGTGGGAATGCGAGCTCGAAATTTGTTGGATAAATGACGGTAAATTGTTGGTTGGCCACATAAACTGTTGCATAAATGACGGCAAATTATTGATTGGTCAACATAAACTGTTCAACAAATGACGGCAAATTGTTGGTTGACTAACATAAACTATTGGATAAATGACGGCAAATTATTGATTGGCCAACATAAACTACTGGATAAATAACGGCAAACTGTTGATTGGTCAACATAGACTATAGGATATATAACGGCAAATTGTTGGCTGGCAAACATAAATTAATGGGTAAATGATGGCAAATTGTACACTTGAAATTGAAGTGTATGTGAACAAATCACAAACAATATAGCAGCCCAAGGACAATATTCGCTACAGAGGGTCCGTATTTGATTTTACGTCCCTCGATTATGCCGGTTAGGCTAAAGGAGACGGTGATGATGAGTAATGAATGAAATGGTGGAATGAAGAAAGTGGGAGGAAACGGGAGAACCCCGAGAAAACCCACGCACACGGTGTTTGCCCACTACAAAGTTCACTTGGCGGGGGCTGGGATCGAACTCGGGACCCCAAGCACCAGAGGTGAACGCTCTACCAATGAGCCACCGCGGCCCCAGGGTCCGTATTTGTGAGGCCCATAACAGCAGACATCGACCTGAGATTATATCCCACACATAAATGTAAACAATCTCCCATCTTTGGTCTTGAAGTCTGTGAAATATTAATGGAAACTAATGATAAATAAAAAAGTTATTCACAATTATTATCCTTCGTGATTTTTGGACCACTCTGTATAAAGGAGTTTTGACCGGTGAACCAAAACTCCTTAAAATCATAAAGCAACGCATATATTTCCTTTGGGTTTATCGTTGAAATTAGTGAAGGGTAAGGGTATCAACCTTAAAAAGAAAAGAGAAGACAATATACATCGCTCGCTTCTACTACGACTTGCACCATAACTTTTTTATTTTAGCATTAAATTTCTCGCGAAGGATTCAATCTTACAAGCAACATATTTTAGATCTTACACTATCCTAATTGACTAGAATGCACAATTATCATTAAAAATTAACGGAATAAGAATAAACGGAAAAAAGAGTGGGAAAATCAGAAAAATAAAACAGTGCACACATTCCCAAACAATATTGATGGTCATGGTTCATGTCTGGTCATAATTTAAAGCATAATTTCAGTTGACAGGTCGGTTGGAAATTGTTATTATTTCCCATAATTCTTTCGTGAAACAGAAATTTCCCTTTTTCTGTCATAGCAGAAAGTCCAATTAACCAACGACATCCTAGTTTAAGTGACAGGGTCAGATCCCAATTAAGCAATCCGCAAAATACAGTCAAGACTAAATCTTTCGAGCGTTTGACATTAGTTTGCCTTTTCCACAGTGTAGCTTTTTTCTTCCTTTTCTTCTTCTTCTTCTTGTTCTTTAGCCAGGATCAACGTCCTTTGCTGTCTATCTTCATTACCCCCAAGGTCCTTTCAAGTCAATCATTTTTGGAAAACTCCAGAGTTGGAAGTAGAGCGTATAGATTCTTTTCCACAGTTTCTGTGACTCTCTGCAGAAGAACTGTGGAGTTCTTTCATTTGAGTGGTGTTCTCACAAATTGCACGTATGTCTCGAGTCACTTCTCAAAAATAGTATCTACAATGTTTCACAATTTCCTAAAAACGATATGCCATTCTGAAATCCAATTTTGTTCGTTTTCCACCATTATTTTCATTTATAAAAGGAAACTCAACATCCTGCCACTTTCACTAACATTTGTTAAATATGTTTATTGATTGTTAGTCATTTCATAAAATTTTAGACTCCTTAACCTATCATTATCATCATCATACGTATTTTGCCATTATTGCCATTATTGACAGGTCACATGTTGCAACTGAGAAGGTTCCATACTCCACGGTTTTCAACTAACCTCTTCGTCTTCACGTACGATTTTTCTGTTTGGATATCGTCCATCAATTGTAGTCTCCTTCGCCCCCTCCCTATCTTTCCTGCCACCATACCCTCTAGCACGTCCCTCATGATACAGTTCCTCCTTAGCCAATGTTCCAACCAGTTTATCTTCCTCTTTTTAATAATATTTAAAATTGTTCTCCCCCCCCGCAATTTGTGGTGTACAAACACCGTGTGCGTAGGTTTTCTCGAAGTTATCCCGTTTCCTCCCACTTTCTTCATTGAACCATTTCATTATTTTTTCATCTACATCATCTCTTTTAGCCTAGCCGGCATAACTGTGGGACGTAGAACTTAAAAGATTTCCTCCCCCCACCATTTCTGGCACCCTTTCATTCGTTTTCCGCTCGATGCAATTACTTCTCTCCATTCTTCTTCACGCCCACATTTCGAAAGCTTAAGCTAAATAAAATCATCATGAACATTGACAGCAAACCATGGTAAAAGAGAAAATCCTTTGACGAGATATTAAATAGAATTTAACAATATATAATTGTAGCGATTATTAATGAAACAAACAGTAAGATTTCCTCTTATTTTACCCAGTGTGACCTTTGTTTTGATTTTAATACAGATAATAATATGAGAGTTGTATTCAGTTCATATATGTGTCTATCGTAATGTTGAAAGAAAGTGATCTTTATTTTACTGCTGTCAATAATAATAATATATTTATGCTTCATGATTTAAAAAAAACTGGTTGTTTTTATGCAATTCTTATCGAAGTATTTCTGACTTTCCCGTTAATTCGAAAATTGGGTTCCTTCAATGAACGTATCCAATGCATGACAGGCTCGGAAGAAGACAAAGGTAAGTGCCAGTTCCGGTGAAATTGAACTGTTAGATGGAATGAATTGAGATCGAACCACAAAAAAGTATTAGATAGTTTAATTTCAGAATATACCTGCAGATGGCAAAAGTTTGTTTGATATGTGCCATTATATTGCATTGCATAGGAATGTTGCACATTCTTTTTCCAAATTACTCAAAAGTTAGAAAATGTGACATAGCATTGTCTTCTTTCGACCCACTTATATAGCAAAGAACAAAGGAGACGAATCTACCAATTAATTGTTTTTCTAGCCCAGTTAATAGTGTAGCACTGAAAGGAATCGGATTTCTTCTTCGATCTTATGTTTTCGACCTTTATTTGATTTTTCTAAATAAATAACTAAATCAAAAGGATAGTAGGATAGGACGGTGGTATCAAAAAGTTCGTGCAATCACCTAGAAGAAATTCACTCAGAAGAACTCTGACACCATGATGGTATTAATCCTTCTCTATATAGTCACCGTGCCTAGTTACATATTTTAGCCAGCGGTTCTTCACTTTAGGTAAGCCAGTTTTGTAAAAATCTGCAGTTTAGTGTTGAAACCAAAGTCCAACAACAGAAATAACCGGTGCACGTGCACCCCCCTTCGTTATAAATATACACTATCTAAAATGAGAAGCTAGCAGTGAAAATAGGAACATTTCCGAAACTTTCTGCCGTCATGTCTCCCTTTGTGGCTTAAAAGAAAGTGGAGTTTTGCAAAAAACAATGGTGTAAGTCGATTTTCTGAATGTAGAATGGAAATAATTTACCAAGCAAAGCAACATAACATTTGCCAAGTAAGAAAGAAAACAAAAACCAGGAAGAGAGAAGAACAATTTTTCCTGCACATCACTTGCGACTCTCTTTAAAGTACTCCCCCCCCCCCCCGCTCCGTTCTATGTATCAGCGTTGTCAGGTGTAAAGAATATTGTCACATGTAACTGAAGAGTTTCAATGAAACTGGTTATATTGGTAGTTATGGTGCCCTCCCCCCCCGACCCTGAATGCAACCATTTGCATTTTTAAGAGTTGAGACCCTATCCTCAGCCTTATGTTTAAGAATAATCTGGTTCAACATCTTAGCTTCATTTGTCAACGCCGTCTTGAGTATATCACAGTTTCAATCGGTAGTAACATACCGTGGTATCAATAGTAACGTAAAATTATGCTATTTCCAACTGAAATTATTCTATTTTACTACGTGAAATCATAAGTGTTTAATTAAGAATCTTTTTTTCTCACTGAAAAATCTGAAAATCTTTCCTTTTTCTCTGAAAAATCTGCCAACCTTAACGTAGACCTACAGTTGACGTTGGAATCCGAATCACCGTAATACATTCAAATTTCAATGTTCTCCCAACGGGAACTGAACCACAGACCACGTGCACCAAAGGCACGAGCTAGCCATTAGACCAGCGGGGAGGGCAGTGGATTGTCTGATTTTTTAAATATCTTTCAAGCTTGGTCTGCTCTTGAAAAGGTTGGGTTAAGCCATGAAATTAATTACTTAGTTAATGCCAAAGAACTAAATGATGTTGCGTATTGATTGCCTCAATTTATATTTGAATAAACGATGAAAAAGAACAAATATCCTTGTTTTTGCTTTTATGTGTCGTTCCACTCCACCTCCCGTATAAAAAAATCCAGTTCTGAACTCAATTCTATTGCTAGCCACCAGACACTGTTTCTAGATTTATCAGATATTGCAAAAATGTAAACTATGTTTTAGATAGACATATTAAATAAATTACCTGTGCTAAAGTTTTAGATATCACATTAGTCTCATCTTTAGTAAAGCACAGGTATGGTCATTTACGCTTTTCGGCTACAAGAAAAAAACAACGATCTGACAGTGCAAAGTAAATTATTTAATTGTATATTCTTAATCAAAAATAGTATCAACTTTCGTTACGAAAGTTCACACTACACATCTCCTGACTGCCAAAAGCAAGTGTTAATAACCGTATTTCGAGACAAGGATGGTTTAAAATACCTTCTTAATGTGCTTGTGTTTTCTTTCTGTTGCGACGTTAAGAAGCAGCATTTTCTTGGCTACACGTAGCTCTCCCTCTTGACCAAGGGGTGTCTAATTGAAATTTTGAAACAGTTCCCTCCAAAACGCATAGATTTGCTCGATATCATCTCATTCTGTCAAGGTGATGAACGATGCAGCGCTTACTTCGTGAAGTAAATAAACTGGCTCAGCAGATGGCAGCACAGATAACTTAACTATCCGTGTAACACCTTCCTTCTTTTTATCCTCCGTAAAGTTCAAGTTTCTTTCCCTCCTCTTCTGATGGGTTCTGGTCTAGTATTTTCACTTGCCAAGCATTTCGAAACACAATATGGCAATTACTTAACTTAAGAATTTTAATTTTAGTTCTTAAATGTACACGTAATGACTAAAAACAGTCACTGAATACTTTATATCCCTAACCGTTCATGGATCTAATCCATATAATAGTTTGTAACTGTATGTTTTCTGTAAATTTAGTTATGTCGAATGACATGTTCTCCTAAACCCTGTCATAATGAATCAATCTTTCTAAACAAATGAGTCAGGGGCAGTGTTCGAAGTAGGGAAAAATCAGAGGCGGTATGTTTTATTACGATTTTGACTCGATATACCGGCTATCTAAATGTTGGAATGCAGTGAGGGTTATGTTGCCTAAAAGATTGCATTTCTATTTACATAATGACTGAAAACCACTGGAGAGGTTCTCTGTAATAACGGGGGTGGGGATATGGAGAGACTTTGATTCTGAAAAAAGAAATAAAAAAATATTCTCTTATGTTGTATTATAGAGAATTGTGCACGAAAATGTTGAAAAACCGAATGAGGATATTAACAAATTCTGGCGGGAAAACTGTTGGTCCTCCCACTCTACTGTAAGGTATTGGAAATCCCCGGAAGGTCTCTCCACAGCAGACAACCTCTAAGTCAGCCCATGCTCAAAACATGGCATTTATATGCATTAAGGCAAGAAGATATACACATATACATAAAAAAGAAACTGTTCAATATGGCTCATCAAAATATAAACTTGGTGAACTTCTTCAAAGGCACTTCATTTTAAAAACAAAAGGTAGGAAAAAGATAACAAAAATGTCAGTGTTGTCAACTTAGAAATTATTTCCACATAAGAAATTAAATCTTTTTACGTGCAAAGCTATTCGTCAATTACTGTGTATAAAAATGAATTTATTAAAGGTATTTTGCATCTACTTTTCAGTGACGGTATGTCTTAATCATTGAAAAACCAGAGACGGTATCCCATTAACACTGAAAAACCAGAGGCGGTATGGTATACCACCGCATACCGTCTCACTTCGGTCACTGGTCAGGGGTGTCATAGGTGTGGGTATAGGGTCAAGCAAGACCTGAAATGACTGCTGAAACGAACATAAACTTTTGCTTGAGTTTTGATGGTTACGCTTTAGAAGACATATACAGGGTGTTTCAAAACAACACCAACAACGTTTGGGAGATGATTCCTGACACCAGGATAAGATAAAAAGTATAGACCAACCTGGATGCACAAATGCTTCTTTTCGGAGTTATAGTCTGCCGAAAACGCGAAAAAAAAATCTTTAAGGGTCCATAGCTCCAATACTATGGGACTCACCGAAGTCGAGTCAAGACTTCACTGAGGAACTATGTGCCCTATCCAAATATCTAAGTTTCAGAATTCTGCGGTACTTGCACAACAATTTTTATAGAGGTAGTTGGTGAGTACCGGCACTTCAAATTATATGTACGTAACCAAACTGCCTCTATAAAAATGTTGCGTGAGTATCTTAGGATTCTGAAACATGCATTTTTGGATAGCGCATAGGTATATATTAGTTTCTAAGTGAAATCTTGACCCGACTACGGTAGTTCCCATAGTTTTGGAGCTATGGATCTTTAAAGTTGATTTTTTCATGTTTTCGGCAGCCTATAACTTCAAAAGGAAGCATTTGTGCACTCACGTTGGTCTATACTTTTCGTCTTATCTTGGTGCCAGGAATCACCTCCCAAATGCTGTCGGTGTTGTTTTGAAACACCCTGTATATCTTGGGTACTCCTACCTGAAAATATTTTTTCAAAGAGGCTTCCGTCCGTTTCCTGAGTACATCTCGAATAACAACCATGCATCCTGATCCACAGCACTAAATAATACACGAGTATTAAGTATTATTACTATTATTGTGGATAAATTTAGTGTGAAACATATTAGACAATATACAAAATGAAAGTTTGTAGTAATTCTGCCGACAACCAGGTTGTGAAAAGAAGTATGGACAATCGTTGGAAGGATGGGACATGGTGGCTCACTGGTAGAGTTCATACCTCTGGTGTGTAGGGTTCTTGGTTCGATCCCCGGCCAACATCGTGTCCGTATGTTTTCTCGGGCACTTCCGTTTCCTCCCACTTTCTTATTCCACCAATTCTTTCATCATTATTCATTTGCCTTAATCATCCGTCTCCCTTAACCTTAAAGGCATTATCGTATGACGTTAAACCGAAAGATTTCATTTCATTTTTTCACAAGAGCATTATTGTGAGTGCACCGTGTTAGCCAAACGGTTACGTATGTGCTTTTGATGTAGGTCTATGGAGTCCCGTCTTTCATTATCTTTGATTGATAGTTTACATTACAATGTAGTTCAGTATGTGCTCTTGAAGTACATCTTCGATCCACAGAGACATTTTGATGTTGACCACCATCGTGAGCTACGTAATTGAAGAGCTAATGGAATTAAGAGGCCATAGAAAGCCAGAAAGAATGGCATCTCTAAATTAAATCCTGTACAACTAGGCACAATCCTTTATAATTGGCACTGGCGTATTTAGGGGGGCTTTCGGGCTTAATCCCCCCCGAAATCCTACTTACTATAGTAAAGTATATGAAATATCTTGCAGAATTTTCACATTTTCAGGCAAAGCCCCCCCCAAAACAAAATCGTAAATACGCCACTGATAATTAGTTCATTTAGAGTTCAGCTTTCCTTTCAACAGCGAGGCTATATGAGTCGTGGACCTACAGCTTAACGTGCGATCCTGAGCAGTCCCAGGTTCGATTCCCGGTGGGGAAACTCGGTCGAAAAAGTGTTAAAGTTTTTTCAGGCCAGGCATCTTGAGTGAGGTTTTCCTGGATTTTCCTCATTCACACCAGGCAAATGCTGGGAAGGTACTTAACATACAGGTCCCAGGCCGCTTCCTTCCTTCCCCAATCCTTTCTTCTTTCCCTTTTCTCCGATAGTGTGGTCACCGAGAGACATCATCCCTCGTACGTTACGGGCTAAGATGGCCATAGATAGGGAAAGCTCAGAAACCTAATTCCTAACTTCACCTTAATGTGGGATCCGAACAAAATGAGCTCCGCCGAGAATCGAACCTGGTTCTCCCGCGCCTAAGACGCGTACGCTATCGATATAGACACAAGGTAGCTCTAGGCCTTCATAGGACCAACTGAACGCTCTTGTCTTGTATGAACTGTCAAAACGTAGAAAAAATCCTTACGATATACATATGTAAATATCTAAAAAAAAAAAAAAGAAAAGAAAAGAAAGAAAGAAAGAAAAAAAGAAAAAAAGAAAAATATTGGGTTTTTAACATGGAAAGGTTTGAAAACACAAAAGATTCAATTGTATGATAATGGGAAGAAAAAATATTTTAAGATACCGGATATAAGAGAATGGATGACTTCAACATTAGCTTTCAATTCTGGAAGCTGAGCTACAAATCAAATCTGTCATTTTATTTTCTATTCTTATGTAACATATACATAAATCATACGCGATATAAATAAATCATCACACTGTATCACTACTTCTTAACTACAATCAACAAGCTAGAACCACTGTCTAATTTATTTCTAAACTTGCTAACGAATAAAATCTGTTGATTCTACAATGCCATTTCTTAGCAACATTTTTAAAAACATTATTATACTTCTGTAGCACCTCAGAACACTATAATTTTTAAATAATAAAGAAAACAAAGCAATGCTTACACAATACAATGGATTTGTAAAAATTTTCATTGTTCTAGCAATGGCGCCATAACGAAATAACGAAACTCTTTTACACCTGTCTACAAGATGCGATTGTACTCTATGGACAGAAACACGGGCATTATGCAAAACTGATGAAAAACGACTAAAAGCTTTCAGAATGTGGGTGTGGAGAAGAATGGAGAGAATTAGCTAGGTCAAGCTGAAAACAAATGAGAGGATGTTAGAAATGGTGGGAGAGAAAAGAAGAACATACAAGAAAGGAAACTCGATGGGACATTGGCTAAGAAGGAACTGTATTATGAGGGACGTGCCAGAGGGTATGGTGACAGGAGAGAGAGAGGAAGGGGAAAGCTTCTCAGCTGCAGCAAATGATCTGCCAATAATGACAGAATACCTATGATGATGATAATACGGTGCGAATTATAGGAGATGGTGTTGATGATGATGCCTCCAAAAGAAACCAACTGAAGTATCCCTACCGGGGACACTTGTTTTACTCCTGAACAGAGTTTAGTGATAAAAAAAAAAAAGAAAGTGTGGCTATAATGTCCAGTTCCATTACTATTTGTCCTTTTATGCAATTTTAATATGTTAGCTGTATGAAGAAACGAAATATGCGAAATATTCACTTCTGGTCTTTTTAAATTTTATACCCACAGCTACGACGGTGGCTCAGTAATAGAGAGCTCACCTCTGGTGTTAGAGGTCACTTGTTCGGTCCCAAGTCAAGTTAGTTTGTGCTGGACAGCTCCCTGTTAGTGGCTTTTCCCGAGGTACTCCCGTTTCCTTTCACATTCTCATTCTACCAATGCTTTCATTATTATTATTATTATTATTATTATTATTATTATTATTATTATTATTATTATTATTATTATTATTATTATTATTATTATTCACCTCCATTAATTATGAAATGAAATCTTTCCGATTAACGTCCCACGTTATGCCCGTTAGGCTAAGGTAGACGATGATTAAAACAAGTGAATGATGATGGAAGAATTGGTGGAATGAGAAGGTGGGAGGAGCAATGGACATGATGTTTTCTACCACGAACTTATTTGGTTGGGGATCGGCTCAGGGATCCCACGCACCAAATGTAAGCGCTCTACCACTGAGCTACTATGGCCCCTTCATTAATTATCTGTCTCCGGTAGCCTACCGGGCATAATCGTGCGAGTAAAATTAAAAATCGAAATTAATAAGTAATTTATTATTATTAAAATTATTACTAAGAGCTCCCTCGTGGCTAAGCGGTTAGCGTACGCGCCTTTGGCGTGGGAGACCCGGGTTCGATTCCCGGCGGGGGCTCATGTGGTTCGGATTCCACGTTAATCAGTAGGTCCACGTCTCATATAGCCTCGCTGCTGAAAGGGACGCTAAACCAAAATCAACTCAACTCAACTAAAATTATTATTAAAATTAATAATTAGTTAAAATCGAAATAGAGTGTACCACTCAACATCTCCAGCGGTAGGGATAATGCTCAGTGCTATATAGAGTCATTATCTTGTGGTCCCTGATCCAAAAATTAATTAGATGGCCAAGATCGCAATCTTTTGATCCATTTTTATATCATTCCTCCTCCTCCTCCTCCTCCTCCTTCTTCTTCTTCTTCTTCTTCTTCTTCTTCTTCTTCTTCTTCTTATTATTATTATTATTATTATTATTATTATTATTATTATTATTATTATTATTATTATTATTATTATTATTATTATTATTGAGTAAATACTGTCCGAATGCAACTTCTCATATTTTTATTGAGCTCTCCGGACATTTTCTAGAAGGAAGTCTGGTTCCAACACTCAGATGTGTGTTCCTTATTATTAGTAGCAGTACAATGAAAATAAAATGAAATCTTATGTTTTACGTCCCACGATTAGGTGAAAGGAGATGGTGATGACGAGAAATGAATTTAATAGTGGAATGAATAAAGTAGGAGAAAATGAGTGAACTCTGAGAAAACCCACACACACTGTGTTTGTCCATCACAAAGTTCACTTGGCTCGGGCTGGGATCGAACAAAGGACCCACGTATCATAGGTAAACGCTCTACCACTGAGCCACCGCGTTTCTGCTAGTAATAATAATAATAATAATAATAATAATAATAGTAGTAGTAGTAGTAGTATTTATAAATGCGATTTACATGTATATAGAAAGAGAGAGAGAGAGTAGACAGAGAAGATAATTTAAAAGGAAACAGGAATAAAAAATGGACAGAGGATAATTGAATATGCTGTTTCTAAAAATAATAAGTTTTAATGTGAGATAATTTAAAAGGAAATTATTTTATTTCTATGCCGTTTGAAGTAGGTACTGCATACATACAGTCGAAATATTGCATATTACATCACTACTTGCAGTTGCACTGTTCAAGTAGGAAGGAGGTAGGGCTCGTAAATGAGGCCACAGATAATAGTCACATAGACATTTGAAAACATTTATCATTTTATGTTTAAAAAAATCCTTCAGATAATTCTGAGAGCGAATGGTTTGTAGATTATTGATAACGAATATTTTAATTGGGTCAGACAATTCCTATCACATTCAATTTGCTTTATGCGTAATGTTGATCATTAGAGAGGACTATCTATTTTACAGTCTTAGGGCAATAATGTTCTGTATCGTACTTTCTAACATATGCATATAGATCAGATTGTTGTTCACAATCTCTGGCAAATTTACGTCTGGCAAATTTACGTCTGGCAAATTTACGTATGCATCTGACATATATAAATGGTGATTAGTGTGTACTAGTAACATATATTAGGCATGGAGTGACACATTCCAGTATTAGTTAAATATAATAAATGCTAATTTTTTGGCAATATCCACTCATTTTATGGTACCAATGTGAATTGATTCAACATTCCTTTTCACTAAATTTGAAGCATAGCTCACTCACTTTCCAAAATAACATAGCCTTTTTCCCCATACCTACTAAGGTTTGTTATTTTTTCTGCAGCCGTATTTTCGTAAGTGTCATGAAGGTGAGATGCTTTCCGGATTAAAATCAGAACTTCTATTTGTAAATTATTAATGTTTTCGTATTTCGAGCAGGAAACGCAAATTCTATTCTTGGTGGGAATGTGGAGTCAGGTCCTAAAACCAAGTGTCGGAACATTGCAAAACAAATGTTTTTATATTATCTTGAAGACTATTAAGTAATTAAAATATTAAGTGTAAATGAAATCTAAAACCAATTATTTGAATAGTCAATTTTGGAATTTAACAGGAATACTCAAAAAGGGGAATCATGAGCAAATGAGTAAGGGGTGCAAAAATAATTTCGTGAGGCAATTAAAGCAATTGTCTGTCAGCAATCTTATTTATATTAAAAAAAACATAGTCTGTGACTAACATTAATATGCAAACTTCAAAACAATCAAGAAGTACGGGTTACATAACATCTAGGATGGATATTTGGATATTCTTAATCATCCTATGTCTACTGCAGAAATATTTGAGTTTGTCCATCACGTTCCTACAATGTTACGCATACCTCAAAACACTTAAGAGTTACAGGTTGCATAACTATTTAGGTGAACTGTTTAGATTCTTAATACACGAGCCGAAGGCTTGAGGGAAACAAACAGTCCTTATTATAAAGCAAAACCATGTCAGCCTGTAAGTTACACACGGTTGCATAAATATCTACAAGAAAATATTTAGATAATCTTACTCAGTGTTATGAACGCAAAGGGCCTGTCGGTCAGTTATGTTGATTCCCTATAGTTCAGAGTCACTCTAAGAGTTGTTGTTAGTGTGCTGCTTCTACCTAGCGCCAAGAGATGTCGTTGGCGTGCAGGTGATTTGCAGACTATTTGAAGGCTTGGAGAGAATAACTAATTTCATAAAAAAAATATTTTGTTCATATAGGAATAACACGTTTTAATTAAAGCCGTATCCCACTGGGGCATTTCTCCTAATCCTTAGTCACCTTTACCCTAAGTCAACATCCTCATACCACTCACTCTCAACCTCAAATATGATACCTTCACCCCAGGGGTAAGAGTGGATCTGGAAAGGTAGGGGGATGCATGACGTCACACCGTACCCCGTGCCTATCTTTGTCCATTGTATTATTTTTAGAAAGTAGGAGGACGCTACAGATATTTTCTGGAAGTGGGAGGACGACATGCCCCCGCGTTCCCCTACACTTTTACCCTTGCTTCACCCTCTATTAACTCCATCACACTCATTTGCCCTCATCCACAGTCACTCTCGCCCTCAATCAACTTCCTTACACTCACTAGTCCTCAACCTCAAATAACATTGATGTCCTTATTCTTACTCACAATTACCATTAATAAACTCCCTCACATTCACACTCAATCAGCCTCAACCTCAAATAATATAATTGGCCTTACTTTCAATCACACTAACCCACTCACCTTCAAATAATATTGATGCAATCACCTCAATCAATTCCCTCACATTCACATCTCACCATCAAATTACATTGATATTTTCACCCTCACTCGGCCTTGCACTCACCTCAATGAGTGTGAGGGCGGTTACTGTGGATGCCCATTTCTGCTATAGCTATATTCTACTATAAATATTGCTTTTTAAGCAGTAGTCGAAGTGAGACGGTGGTATGCCATACTGCCTCTGGTTTTTCAGTGATGAAGGCAAACCGTCTCTGGTTTTTCAATGATTAAAACATACCGTCACTGAAAAGTAGATGCTAAATACCTTTAATAACTCCATTTATATACACAGTAATTGACGAATAGATTTGCACTAAAAGGATTTTATTTTTTATGTAAAAATAATTTCTAAGTTGACAACACCGAATTTTTCTTGTCTTTTTCCTACCTTTTGTTTCTAAAATGAGATCTTCAAAGAAGTTCATCTAGTTTTGATGTGCCATATTGAATTGTTTCTTTCTTATGTGTGTGTGTGTCTTCTTGCCTTAGTGTATATGAATGCAGTGTTTTGAGCATGGGCTGATTTAGGGGTTGTCTGCTGTGGGGAATGGACCTTCCGGGGGTTTGAAATACCCCAAGTCGAGTGGGGGTGACCGGGAGTTTTTCCGCAGGAAATTCTTAATATCCTCATTCGGTTTATGAACATTTTCGTGTATAATTCTCTATAACACAACATGAAGGGGTATTTTTTAATTTTTTTCCAGAAAGTTGTTGGTGGGGGATCAAAATCTCTCCATACCTCCCTCCGTTACTACAGAGAAGCTCTCCAATGGTTTTCAGTCATTATGTAAATAGAAATGCAATCTTTAGGCTACCCTCCCTGCATTTCAACATTTTGATAGCCGGTATGTCGAGTCAAAATCTTAATAAAACATACCGCCTCTGTTTTCTTTCCACTTCGAACACTGTTTTTAAGGGTACATATCAGAATTTAGGTGTTGTGCATCACACACATTGGGGATGTACTTCAATGTGAGATCTGAAACCAAATGAGCTCTCATCGGAAATCGAACATATATTCCACACGCAAAAAGCTGATCACTCTACCTTTTGATCAGAGCCTTTGAGTTCCTCTGTTACAACAACTTTATGTTTACAGCAATCCAGTGCTCTTTCTCTATCATAATCCAGAGAGCGCCAGCGAAGCCCACTGTATTTGGCCGTGAGACAGGCTATTGCGTTAAATGTTGCAGTAACTGTTGGTGAATTTTCAGAAGGTTGAAAAGTAACCAAAGCCACAAATCAATCAACAACTGGTCTTCGCTTTGAGGATTTATACATTTGTTGAGTCTAGTTCCACTTTCACTCGCAAGCAGAGGGCGCCAATGTCCATTAAATTGTGCTTTAAATTTTAAGAAACAAACAACAAAATTGTTCGTTCATTTAAGGTTTACGTCTTTTTCTTACGCTCTCCATTGCTTTTAGTTATGTGATGCGTGGTCGGGTCACTGGCTTCCAGCGTCGCTATTTCTGACTGTCAAGACTGGAGATCACTACTTCTTTATTTAGATAGCAAAATCTAATGATTTTGGGTCAACACTAAAAATTGTCTCCATTAAAAATCGAACTAAGGATCAAACTCAACGAAAGCATATGATTGAACTGTTAAACTAGACAATAGACTGCTTTTGTACAGATGTAAAATTAGGAGAAACCCCAATGACCTAGTCGGAACACACCGGTCACATAAATAGTGTCTTTTCTTTCACCTGAATTCGTGCTGCATCTCACCTGAGGAAACAACAACAACAACAACAACAAAAAAAAATCTTTTGCACCGGTGTATTGATGTTAATACTGTCTGACTTTTTAAAATACTATTCCCTGAAGTTTCCAAAGCCCTTCCGGAAACTTTTGAATTCAACAGTGTGTGCCACAACCAAAAGTTTACTTAATTGCAAAGTACAGTAGCGAGTCTCGAACCCAAGTCCAAATATTCGCGAGCTGTATGTTTATTTACTGACCCTTTTCATTTTGGTTCCGCTCCAAATTCAGCGCCCTCGATAATAGTCTATATTTTTTTCAGACAATACTCCAGGTATTTTGTATTCTGTTTTCAAACAAAGTGCATTTATTATTGATTTTTTTTTTAAATACATATATTTTTAAAAATGAAAGCCCGAAATACATCATATTTGTCGCAAGTAGGGGTAAAGGAAAGTGAACTCACCGAAAACGACAATGAGCTGCGGATGCATATTTACACCTTTCTGTTGTAGGAAAACAAAGAACACGTGCGACTCTCGTAAACCCAATCACTGCATCGGCTGCCGGCACCTCAATCAACTAGGAAACGCGCACTGCACGCAGTCAACATGCACTGACTGATCTCGCCTCGCGCTCCGAGAAGATACAGAAACCAAAAGTGCCCGGCAAACAAGGTTGCCATCTAACATAGTTAATATTCCACTGCGGTATATACTGTTTACCAATATCTTCCAGAGCCAACCAGGATTTATTTTCACCAATCAAGAAATAAAAAGAAAAGAGAAAAAAAGGAAGATACAACAAAGGAAGGAATAAAGAAAGAGAGGATAAGTGATAATAGGTATACAGTGGTATCCTTATTTTAAAACAAAAATATATCAGTTTGTGAGTAATGCTAAAATACAAACTTCGAAACATTTAAGAGTTACGAGTTGTATACACATCTAGGCAAAAATATTTAGATACTCTTACACTTTATTGTAGCATAAACGCAAAGCGCCTATCTGTCAATCATACAATTTCGCAATAGTTCATAGATCGTAATAGTTGTCGCTAGCTACGCCAGGGTTGTCCACAGACGGGCTTTAGAGTCCAGATTGCCAGCGTGACATTTTCAGGGGTGGACATGATTTTCATTGAAAATACCACAACAGAACTTTAATTGTACCATAACAATTCTTTTCAGAACGTTAATTGTGAGAGAGAACTTAGTATGAATAACATAGGGTTGTTATACGTACCAGAATTTCTGCGGTTGTATCGGAATCGACACCTGTGTTTCGACGTGCCGAAAATCAATTTCGGGATGCATAAATGCCCCACTTTTTTCTGTACACAAGAGAAAAACAGTTTTTCTTCAGTATTAAAAAAAATAATAATAACTTCACTTTACGGATATAGCAGCTCAAAACACTAAGTGTCTTATGCAGAGTCGTCGCGTGATTAGTGTCATACTAAAGAGTTCGACTAACATATGTTCCTGAAATAGTCAGGCCTTTTGTATGACGCTAATAATTCGTCAAAACGACTCTGCATAAGGTCTAAAGAGATTAAGCATAAACTGGCAAACCCATAACCAGTGGCGGCGATTGGACGTTAAAAGTGGGGGGGGCAAGATATGATCTGAATATGTGTATATCAATGTTAGTAGTCCTGGTTGTTTCTAACACTTTGTTTGACGACAGGTTGTATAACTAATAGGATACTATCTTTTCGGTTAAAATACCGTATATCGTGTTTCATATTTAATTAAGTAAATTTACAAGAGCAATGCACATAGGTACAAACCCTTGATTCCTTGCTCATGAACATCTTAAAATTCTGTCTGGAAAATTGTGTGATCAGATTATTTAATAACATATTTGTAAAACAAATAAATAGAAAGGATATTATTAATCATACTAATTAATCATACTTGTTTTGGAGAAGTTATATTGAAACTGGGGATTAATGAACAACTTACATTGTTAATTCCACACTTGCCATTAAATGTATGTTATTACTCTTAGAAAATGAAAGACAGTAAATACTACAAGCATATGCTACGACGCAATTGTAATATTAATTCCTTTGAATTGCAATTAAAACGCAATTCCTGTAGCTGTCTTAACTTCACGGGAAGACAAATAACCAATACACATTTACGCAACGACAAATATTATAAGGGTACCATTTTTTCTATGAGCCAGTAACATATGCAAAAACTTTACATTTCCAAATGCAACTATATACATTAACCATTTTAAATTATGGTTTTTTAAAGGTAAGTTATTGAATTTCAGTCAATCAGCTACAGCATCATCCCTATTTATCCTAGGATCATGGTTAGTACCCCATTCTCTTCAGAATAGAACAACCTTTCAAACGGTTCCATTTACGTTTTCCTATTATGTCCCTAGGGCGGGAAATTTTGAGGGAAATCTGGATTTTTTCTGATTTTCTTCAAACTTTGATCCTCTCTGGA
This sequence comes from Thermobia domestica, assembly GCF_964235325.1. Classification (NCBI taxonomy): domain Eukaryota; kingdom Metazoa; phylum Arthropoda; class Insecta; order Zygentoma; family Lepismatidae; genus Thermobia; species Thermobia domestica. The sequence goes on from NC_137454.1 coordinate 29,339,288, forward strand.
CCCCCTTTGTTAAAGCACAGATCTCAAAATCAACTAAAAAATACGAAAGTGTGTACTAAATGTGTATAAAAAATTTCAAGCTTCTATCTTGAAAACTAAGTGCGGGAAAATGTTTACCAATGAGCTAAGAACATTCCCATAATGCCCCAGATGACCCGGATGTAATATAAAATTTTCCTGAGACATCCCTTTTATCCTAGGATCATTGTTCGTACATCATTCCCTTCAGAATAGAACATACTTTCAAACGGTACCACTCACATGTCTCCATCATGTACCTGAGATGGGAAAATAATGAAAAATGGATTATTTGTTTAAAAAATATTTCTTCTTTGTACTTTTTTTGCCCCTCTGTACCCCTGTTTTAACGCAGAAATCTGAAACAAATCTGAAAAATACTAAGAAGTGTACTAAATGTGTGCAAAATTTCAATCTTCTAGGTGCAAAAGTAAGCCCGCCAAATATAATATTTCTGCAATACTTTGGATCCCCGTATAAAATAGGATCTCAGGTAAAAATTCCCTGAGATATCCCTATTTATACTAGGATCATGGTTCGTACAGCATTCTTTTTAGAACAGAACAGCCTTTCAAACGGTACCATTCATATGTCTCTATCATGTATCTGAGGAGGGAAAATCGCAAAAAAAAAAAAAAAAAAAAAAAAAAAAATAGGATCTTTGTTAAAAAGATATCATTTTTTGTTTTACCTTGTTGCTCTTCTGGACCCCCTGTTTTATCGCAGAAATCGGAAAAGAATCTGGAAAATATTAAGGGTGCACTGAATGTGTGTGCAAAATTTCAATCTTCTAGGTGCAAAAGTAATAAAAAAGTCATAACAAAAATATTTTTATTTATGACGTCATCACACTCTACGTCTCGACGCAGAAAGGCGTGAAAGCATATGTAACGTGTTCAACAATGCCTCCAGGCTTGAGAAAGAAAACAGAAGTAAAAAGCTTTTTTCGGTATTTTTTAAAATCGAATAATGAAGATTCTAGCCTATCACCGAGAAATAGATTATATAATTTAAAAGAGTTAAGTGGTCACTTCAAAAAAGTGGGGGCAACTGCCCCCTCTTGCCCCCCCCTAATCGCCGCCCATGCCCATAACAATAATTTTGTAATGTTGTCGGAATTTCTCTTTGCATTTGTCTATATATCATAAGCTTGTTTTCTGTTACAATATTGCCTTCCAAAGGAGAAAGTTGTGCTTTACGAACTTTTATGTTAGAAAATTAAAATAGCAAACATTGATTAGGTTTCCAATACTATTCCTATTGGAAACGTAAAAATGGAAAGTATTAGAGAAAAATGTTGACAGATAGAAAATTAAGAGATGTTTCAACATTTTCGTTTGTGGTAAATTAGCCTAGGCTCTCTCTGGGTCCAATGCCTGAGTGAAGGGTATGTTTTCAGTTATAAATTCATAAAGATAGCAGGAGCGTACCCACCCAGGGGGTCCATCGAATCCAGATCCCCAAACTTCCTAACTCAACATACATTTGTACACTTTCTCAATAAAACTATAATTGTTTAACAGGGAAATGATTGATGCAGAACAAACATTTGATCGTACATTTCATCAGTACTCTTTATTGTTACAAGAACAATCTGGTTCTATCATTTTTTTTTTTTTTAAATATAGGTGGAATTACTCACTGTGTGTTCAGGTGCAGAATAATACATGTCTAATACTACATACCACCCAAAAACATTTGACCCCTCCCAACAAATATTTCTGGGTACGCGGCTGAAGGACAGACAAAAGGAATAAACTGGACATTAATATCATTGAACTATGTGTAACAATGAAGACTCATTTTATCGATTTACCATTTGTACACTGAGAAAACTCCGTTCTCCGGACAGCGGTATATTGTACAAATATTCAGAATCCTCTTGCTTACTACAGAAATAAGTACGGAGCATATCCGTATACTACATAGGCACTGCCCTTAGATGTTACATCATGCCGTTGCAAGATGTCTGACATCTAACAGTTTTCCGTATATCACATGCATATACTTATGTTCCATTCCTCAGCTATGTGTTCTATACGTCTATTTGTATGAGAGATCCTGACGGCCTACATTGTTTCATACGGAAAGTACGTATAGATGGAACACGTATACAGAAAGTATTATCAAACATATGTTTTCAGTTATACGTCTGCTGTACGTTAAATCCAAAAACTACAGCAATTACGCATGTAACCTACCTTTTTAAATATGCAACCTACATTTTTTTCTCAGTGTACAGTTTTACCAGAAAATACTTAAAAGATAAGAAATTAAACGGCGTGACAAACACCTTGGCATTTGAATGCGGCACTCCAAGTTCCCTTTAAATGCTGCTAGCAAATGAGAGGCCAGCGGTATTGCCACGTTTATTTTATACACATCCACGTCTATCTCCTGTCACCAGATCGCGCTGTAGTTTGTCTGCGTAGCCATAGCCACACCCCTTTACTACTTGGCAACGTCGCGTTTTATTCGTTTAGCTGAAATGTCAAGAAGTTTGTCACAGGCTTTACTTCAACAACTGCATGATTCAAGGCAGTATTCATTCACGCGCACCCAGAGTGTTGAAAACTGGAGCAGTAGCAGGAAAATTTCAACAATGTGAGTTTTAATTAATTTATTTATTTATATCAGTATACCAAGCTTTTTTTTTTTTGGGGGGGGGGTAAATATTTTATTTTAGATTTTTATAAATATAGCCCCAGTGCAAAGTAACTTTGCCTCTTTTATTTCGCAAATTTTAAAGATGAAAGCATAGTGTCTCGCATTTTAAAATAATTAACTGTCAGCAAAGAATGTATTTTATTTTGATTGAAAGGATAAAACCATGTAGGGGGTGGGGGACATTAGAGGATATAGAATGATTTTGATTAAAAAGAAATGGCCAGAGAGGCTACTAAGTGAAGCAGGCTTGTATGTATATGACATCTTGGACATGAAAATCAGTGGAGGAATTCAGTGGTGTTTCACGGGGAAGGGACAATCTGTGCAAGCATTTTTGCACAATTTTGGGGGTAATTTATCCAAGACGTTGAATTCGTATCTAACACGAAATCCTGCACGTATTGTCTATTTTCTGCTGTCCACGGCTAAATTCTCTCGTCTTGACGTATTATTACGCAAGTTCTCTTTTTATCTTACTATTTCAGGCTTTTGTGATGATTGTTCACTCTTTTGGCTTGTTACCAGCATTTTTGTTTTGAATTCACTCACGTGAATGCAATTTCCTACCTCCCACGCATCTGCCTGAGTTGCATCCATTCTGCATTCCAACCTTGACATTTTGGAACAAGGTAAACAAAAATCTGATATTAAACTGAAGGAAGAAGGGAAATATTTTGATCCATTTAACAATTGTTTCGCCAGTTACGAATGTGAGCTATTTTTGAAACTATATTATTATTATTATTATTATTATTATTATTATTATTATTATTATTATTATTATTATTATTATTATTATTATTATTATTATTATTATTATTATAGCACTGTTGTGCTGTATGATTGTGAAACCTGGTCACTTACTCTGAGGGAAATAGGTACACTGAAAGTGTTTGAGAACATGATTCTGAGACGAATATTCGGATCCAAGAGGAACGGGGATAGGGAATGGCGGAAACTTCATAACGAAGAAATGTATAATTTATATGGTTTACCAAACATTGTTAGTGTCATCAAGTCTATAAGGCTCAGGTGGGCAGGTCATGTAGCCAGAATGAAAGAAAGTAGGAACACTTCAAAGTTTTGACTGGAAATCTGATCGGAAAACGACAATTAGGAAGACCTAGGCGTAGATGGGGAGGCAATGTTAAGATGGATCTTGCGGAAATAGGAATACAAAGAAGCAACTGGATCCAATTAGCAAAGGACAGAAGTTAATAGAGAGCTTTTGTGAACGCGGCATTGAACCTCCGGGTTCCATAGGCCATAGAGTTATTTAGTTTTCTAGCACATCAGATTGGGTTAAAATTACCCATTGTACAGGGTGATTCTTTATAGAGTTTACAACTTCAATCAGTTATAATTCTTTATTGGAATCACATACAGACTTGGTTTATGTCATTATACTGCAAAACACGTCAAGTTTTTTTGTGACAAATCCATTAGGGCTCATTGTGTGTGCACCTGCGGTTATCCTGGACACATACCATCGAAAGTCGATTTCCTGCCAAACAGTAGCAAGGACGCCGATCCTCATGTGGGCCTTCCTATTATATTTATGAATATACAATATTTGGCATAATTTGAGTGCAATTTGTCTTAAAATCCTCGTATATACAGTATACCTTCTGCACCTGAATGCCCCCCCCCTCCAAATTTACAGAGAAATCGGCGCCCTTGAACATTTCAAGGGTAACGCCCGCGATTGCTGTTGTGACGCTATGTTTCAGTTTATTAACATTATCAGGTAGGGGAGAGGTGTATACTTCACAAACCCCCACAGAAAGAAGTCAAGTAGCGTGTAATCTGGAGACTGTGGCGGCCAGGCAATTGATCCTATCCACTGATCTGGAAAACGCTGAACAAGAAATTCTCTTACATCGATCAGGTAGTGCGGCGGGGCACCATCTTGTTGAAACCATAAGCGGCCATCGTGATCATCTTCATCCAACTGTGGAACAACGAAGTTCTGAAGCATGTCAAGAGAAGCGATGCCGGTGAGGTGCTCTCAGCGAAGAAGAATGGCCCTACACTTTTGGCCTGAAAACAGCACCAAACACTTTCAGTTTAGGGCTATCAAGAACCAGCTCCACGTGCGCATGTGGGTTTTCCGTGCCCCAAATACGACAATTGTGTGTGTTGACTCGGTCAGAAAGGTGAAAAGTTGATTCGTCACTGAATACCACATTGTTCAAGAATGACTCATCCACCACTAATGTCATCCAACATGCTAACACAGAATTCATGTCGGATATGTTTATCCGCTTCACTTAATGCCTGAATCAAGGACAATCTATATGGCTTCATGGACAAACGTCTACGCAATACACGCCAAATAGTGGACTGAGGGATACCAGTATCTTGTTATGCACGTCGTATAATGCATGAGCGTGCTCCATAATTACTAACCACAAAGAAAACAAATGAAAATCGTGTAACATTCAGTGCTGCCTACTTACTACAACAGAATTGGCGAACATTTCAAAGAGTGCGTTCTGTGTATTTCAATGTATTTCTTCGAAGCTTGTCATCATAGTTTCTATAAAGATAACAAAGGAAGTTCTGTCGCTTTTTCAACCCACCATTTTCGAACACCCCACCACTCACCACATCGATATGTCACCTAAGACGTACCTCGATTATCAAAAATAGACCCCATCAGCATCGACGATCTTCTATCAACATTATGGAAGGCTTTGGATTCCATCGCGGTAGAACTTGGTAGGCCGTGAAGCGAAGAAGGTATCAAGTTCATTTTGCACCTCTACTAGGGATTTGAACTGGCGTCCTCTAACGTGATTGTCCAAGGAATGGAACAGGTGATAATCGGACGGTGCAATGTCCAGGGAATATGGCGGATGCAATAGTATTTCCCATCCAAGGCGTTGAATGATGTCCCGTGTTATCATTGCCACATGGGGCTTAGTGTTATCCTGTAACAGGAGGACCCCTTTGCGATTCAGAAGTGCTGGCTCCAGAGTTTTGAGTTTTTCTTCACATGGCTCAATTGCTGACAGCACATAGTGGCATTGCTGCTCTGACCATCTGGTAGCAGTTCCCGATGCACGATATGCGAGTAATTTACCAAACACACAGGAGAATCTTCTTCTGGTGCAGTGCTGGTTTCGGCTGTTTTGGAACCGGTTCGTGGAATGCTAATCAATAATGACGGCACCGAGGAGCTTCGTACAGGACCTACTTCTCATCACATATCAACACCCTGTCCAGAAATAGTTCCTTTCTCAGACGAGACAGTAAGGAAACACAGGTGTCTACTCGCGTTGCCTTTTGGCCTGGAGTCAAATCGTGTGGGACCTATCGACCGAACTTGTAGTACTTCCCAAGTTGATGGAGGTGCTACCGAATGGTTTCTCCACTCACACTGAATTGTTGTCCCAGTTCCTCACATGTCTGGCCACTATTCGCCTTAATTGCTGCCTAAAGATCTTAATTTTGTACGTGTTTGTACGTGTATTGGTCTTCCGTGTTTCGTCACCGTCCTTAAACTTGTTAAACCACCGCTGCACTTCCGCGTAGTCACGACACCCTCACTAAAGGCCTGGCATATCTTCTGTCCCGATGCAGCGGCGTTTGAGCCCAGTTTGAACTCGTACAGCATACACACCCTTATGACGCTCTGTGGAGGTCCTATATTCACTCTGTCCTTACACAATTTCACGATGTAACTGAACTGCTACATGATTGTAGTATGTTGATATATCCACACCAACAGCTGACCTTTGCCTTATCTCAATTCACATTCGACTCAGAGTGTGAGGGCCAATTGAACACAGACCTCCACAAAAAGCAATAGAACTTTCTTGGTTACCTTTGTAGTTTTGCACAATCTTTTGCTCCCTGAAAAACGTTCTGCAGGAGCACGTGTTCTGGTATCAATCGTTTTCTCTCTGAGGAAAAATTTCTGGCGCGTGCTCTACTTCCTATTTTCTCCCTGAAAGAATCCTGTTACGCCCATGCGTGGAAGATTGTTCGCAAAAGGGAACTTAGACGAATTTATTTGAATATTTGAATGATCTGTCAGCAGTGACAAGGTCGAAGTCGAAGACTTGAGGTGCTGTGGTGCACTCCATCTTTCTAATGGAAATCCAACCTGGGACCTCACTCACCACTATTTAACTTGACCAGAGAATAGAGCTATGCGAGTTTATGGAAAACTTTATAGTGTATATTTATTTAATAACTTTACGTATATATACAGGGTGGTAGATAACTCCACTGAAAAACTTTGGGAGGCGGTTACTTATACGAGATGAAAGAAAAAAGTTCTAATAAACATGGGTCGAAAAACGTCTCCTTTCAGAGTTATGAACTACCGAAAATTCGAAATATCACGTTTCAAAACGCCCTGGCTTAGAAACTATAGGGCCTATCCCAAACGGTTTAAGGAATTGCACAGGAACTGGTATACGCTCTATCTAAATATCCATATTTCACGCACCATCATGTCTTAAAGGAGTATCCCTATACTTCAATTTCCTTTTTACAGTTCCTTTCACCGATAACGAAGAATGCTAAAACATGGATATTTAGAGAGAACACATACTAGTTCCTGGGTAATTCCTTAAACCGCTTGGGATATGTCCTATAGTTTCTAAGTTAGGGAGTTTTGAAAAGTGATTTTTCGAATTTTCAATGGATCATAACTCTGAAAGGAGACGTTTTTCCGTCCATGTTTATTAGAACTTTTAGCATAAGAAATAGTCTCTCAAAGTTTTACGGTGGATTTACCTATCACCCTGTATATATATATTAGTAGACTACAGTAGCAGCTTGATACCATAATCTGAGGTAGTTCTGCACAGTTTGTTTTTTTGTATATTAAATTTCCCGTTTACAGCAATTAATTATAAAATGTACACGAACCAGCATAATCTTTCAGCACTCTAATCGTTATAAATGACAATTATAATTTAAATTAACAAATATATATACAACTTTAGTGTATAGCAAGCAAAACACTATTGTTTTGATTATTGGTTGTCAGTGGCGTATTTAGGGCTTTGTTTCGGGAGGAGCTATACACAGTATATGAATAAGCACTTAATTTTTCCTTTGGGCTACCTACAAGTTTTAATGAATTTCGGGTGATCTTGAGCCCGATAGCTCCCCTCTAAATACACCACTGTTGTGTGTAACAAATTTTTAAAATACATATTCATACCGTAAGAAACATACTGTTTTCAGATACCATAACAACTTCGGATTCACGTAATGTCTACAGACAGAAATTTTATTAATCTACTGAATTATATATATTTTATCGTTTGTAAATGAAGTCTATCCGACGTGACTTCTGCTGTACAAAATGTTCTATTACTCTTTTATTCAAGTTCGGCGTGGTGGATATGATATCACGCTCTATTGATAAGGCAGCCAAAGCATTGATTCTTTCCTGACATATTGTGCTTCCCAAAAATGTTTTAACTAGTTTAAAATTAGAGAAGTAACGTTCTGCTTCACCTATTATCGTTGGGGTAGTTAGAAGAATTTCCAAAAGGTTTATGGTTTCCTTAAAATTGTCACACAAATTGTGTTTTGTTCAGAAAATTTGCACAAACTCGAACATGGAATACCATTATTTTTAAAGCGCGCAACAATTACACTGAACTCCGTTATAAAAAACAAGAGAAGGGCGCCTCATGTACATCACGTCATGTGTCTTCGGCTTCTTCGGAAGTATTCGTGAGTTCTAAGCTGCTGGAAGTGCAGCTCTAGTAAATCCTATCTAACAAACAAGGAAAACGTAATACAGTGCGGCTGGTGAAGATTTTGGTCTCAATGCATAAGTATAGGGCAATCCGTGCACAGCTCTTGCAATATTATTAAGCTTCAGAAGGTGTTTCCAGTAATTGTACGCTATGTAGCATATCCAGCAGCACAATTTCAGGACACTGTTAGACCAAATATCATCATTACATGTTATTTATTACCTTGATTAAATTAAACACAATTCAACTTAATTGAAAATACATTTATTCCACTAAAATAGCTGGTAGTTCTGCAGCTCTGCAGCTCTTATAGACAAGCCGCCCCTGGTAGACTATTTTCTTTATCAATCATATTAATGGCCAAAAATCCGGCCTATAAGTTGTTAGTAGTAATTTTAGGCACATGTTTTGGATATAAAAGCAAAAGCATGAACTATACGGTGAAAGAACACACAGTATCTCTCGGTACTACTAATTTACTTGGAAGATTTATATCAATCTAAGATTAAAGACATTCAACGAGGTATTTTTTTTTTTCAGAGTTTCGTTAGAAGAGCGAGCCTGGAATTTTCCAATTGTAGTGCGAACTTCATAGCGCCTAACCTCTCCCGCACTCGTCTAACAAAATTTAAGCATTCACTCCTTCCAATTCACCGTCATATTATATTTGTGGCAATCCCAAAACGCTAGTTTTTAAATAATCATTTTTAGAACAACTTGATAGTTAATGAGAGTTTTCTTAAGGTTATAGTTAGCATCCACATCTTCGGCGCGGAAGACAAGAATTCGATATCGGACGGGACCTCATGTGGTTCGAATATCACGTTAAACTATAGGTCCACGTCTCATGTAACCCCGGTGTAGTGATGTCAACCGGCTCGGTTCAACTGAGCCATCGGCTCGAGCAGGCTCGGTTGCGATGAACCATCGGCTCGGTTCGGTTCGGCTCAGGTGAGCCATTGGCTCGAGCCGGCTCGGTTGGGGTGAGCCATCGGCTCGGTTCGGTTCGGATCAAATGAGCCGAAGGCTCGAGCCGGCTCGGTTGGGTGAGCTGTTGGCTCGGCTCGGTGGTGACTGAGCTGTGAGCCGAGCCGCTCGAGCCGTTGACAACACTACCTGGGTGCTGAAAGGGATACTAAACACCAAACGAACCAAGCAACTAAATTGATAATTGATGGAAGAAGTAATAAATGAATTGAAGTGTTTCTGAACACCTAACGACCATGTGCTGAGGCTAAGGGAAACGATTATGATGAGATGGATGATAACAGTGAAAAAATGAAAGTCGGAGGACAAAGCCAACTTGGTGCGAACTAGGATTGAACCAGGGACCCCACGTGCCAGAGGTGAGCGCTCCACCGTTTAAAAAAACAGACCAACCGACCATTCTTCAGTTTCCTGAGCACTAGAGTTTTTCTCGTATAGTTTTTTTTTTAAACCGTACCAAAGTGGACAGGGACACAAACATAAATTATCTAGGACAGTTAAAATTCCCAAAGATCTCTACCAGGGTTTGTTCAGGACTACTGGACTCGACAGGGACATGAATACAGAAATTTTGAGGACAGTTAAAATTACAAAGGCTCTACCGTTGGGAATCGAACCCAGGACCACATACAACAAAGGCGCACGCGCTAGTCACTAGACCAGCAGGGAGGGCTACCACTAAGCCACCACTGCCCACAATTGAAGTTTTGATGTCAACAGTTCTAGACGTAGTTGGCTATACTACATTTGTTAGAGTGTTGCGTGCGCAGCAAGTTGTTGTTAAACTCATGTCAGCAACACATTTGTCGAAAAACACCAGCGATCGAAGACTCCGAAAACAGATCTCTCCTATGTTGACTTACGTATAGATACCACGAAGAAAAGTAAGTTTTAGAACAGCGAGAGCTCATTGTAAAAGCACATAAGTTGTGGCGAGCAGTCACCAAGCAGCATCTTGCCACCAATGAAAGAGTAAATGGGTTGGTTATAAGCTCTCAACTTCGTTACATGATGGGATTCCTTTCCAGAAGTTATGAGGTTAGTTAAGGTGAAGAAATATCCACTTATGTATTTGAGATTCATTTACGTATGGAGCTAACAGAAGGAACAGAGAAAAGGTTCAAATTATTTACTATAGAAAAAAATATTAAGCATTCTGGGTTCAAGTCTCAGGCAAAGCAACACCTATTTGGGTAAATATAAATTATGGCAAGTACCGATGATACAGCGTTTTATATCCTCTCACGGGACCAAAATTGAGAAATCTAATTTCGGAAATTGTCATTTATTCTTACCGGCTAGATAATCAAACACTTTGTTAACTTCTTTATAACTAATCAAACAATTTCGAAAGTACCTAATAATCCTTGTGTTTGATAAAAGCAACACAATAATACAACTGTATACAGCTATAAAATATAAAATAATACACAATATACAGCTATAAAAACTGCGCTTTACAATAACAAAATTTCATTGTTTACCTTATTCTTTGCGTATTAAATATAATACAACTATAAGAACACTTATCTTTACAATAATATGAATTTTTATACTTTACTTCTGACTATAAGATTTGTATAAGAATAACATAACTATCAAAGTACTGTGTTTTGCAATAACATAAAACTTCATTCTTTCGTTGCTTCTTTATGTATTTATGATAACTCTAAAAGCATTGCACTTTGTAATAACATACATCTGATTTTTTACGTATTAATGATATCAGAAGCGCCTGGTATTGAAAGTTACTACGAGTGCTTTAATTCAAAGTTTACAACGGTACGTTGTATATTTGTGGGCCATGTTGTATATTTGTGGGTCATAAGATATTTTAAATATGTACTAGGCTGGCTGATTCTACTATTAGAAGAAGAAAAAGAAAAAGAAATAGTGTATAGTTATAATGTTAATATATAAAGATATTCAAATGTTTTAAATAATGAGATTTTGGAACGTCGTTATCAGGACAACCAAAAATAAATAGAGCTATTCAGATTTAAAGAGGTAGACATATAAAATAATAAGTGTGTAAACGTAATATATATATATACACTTTTCAGTTTTGACTATTAAAATAAGTGTGAAAACGGATAGATGTTTTAGTGGCTCAATACTAAGAACAAAGAACCAGTATTAAGGATTTGTTATAAGTTCACAACTGGGGGGCTCTGGGGAATACGGAATATACTCAGCCTTAACAGGAGGATCCAGAAGTCATCTAGAAATTTTGAAAATTGACTCTCCTGAAAGTGCAATTAACAATATTCTTAATGAAGATGGTGGGCTTTAGGGTTTTTTTTTTTTTTTTTTTTTTTTTTTTTTTGTGGAAAGTATTCTTGAATAAGAATATGGTGGTGTAACGGCGTAGGGCTCTAACTGCTTATCTTACTTAGTTCTCGTTACCCCATTCTGAACACTAACCTTTGGATTTATAGATTGTAAAATGAAAATAAATAAAGTTAGCTAAATATAAGAAAATTTAAGCATACAAAATTAGACTTTCCCCCCTCTCGAACACAAGAACAACTATTTGTTTTTCTCGCCCCTGAAGAATAACACAAAGCATTGTAATCTATATATATAAAAGAGAACGCACAAAATCCTTTGTCCGCTCATCACGCTAATACGGCTGAACCGATTTCTTTCATTTTTGGGGGGTTGTTAGGATTTGGACCCTAGATGGTTTTTATCATATCACTTTAATTTTCAATTACCAGTGTCTTGAGATAATTGACCAATCAGGTGTGAATACGTAAAAAAAAATCCTTTGTCCGCTCATCACGCTAATACGGGTGAACCGATTTCTTTCATTTTTGGGGGGTTGTTAGGATGTGGACCCTAGATGGTTTTTATCATATCACTTTAATTTTCAATTACCAGTGTCTTGAGATAATTGACCATTCAGGTGTCCATACGTACAAATCCTTTGTTATTAGTTCATCATAGGTATAAAAATAAACGTATTTATATGCAACCCGCATGACCCTGTGACTCGGCGGGTTAACATAACTGACAGGCGCTATAAATCACTTGAAAGCGAAAAAGTAAAAATTATCTAAGTAACAAAGTTTATTGCGTTCCGGGGTGACCGCAGCGAAGCGGGGTGAACGCTGCTAGTCTGCAATAATAGTAAACTTCATACTTTTCCTGCTGTATTTAAATCCTTGCATTCATAATTATTTTAATGTCTACAGCAGCAAATGTTTCCACAAAGATTGTGTTTGAGATGGGCAAACAATCAGAAGTCAGATACGGCTAAGTCGGCATTATAAAAGGGGTTGTTAGGGTATTACTGAGTTTTATAGGGTTTTAAGCTTCAATGTAAAAGAAATTTAAAGTAATACGATTTGGTAATATTTTCTTTGGTTGAATACACTGAAAGATTTGGTTTGATACATAAGAGAGAGAGAGCAGCTAATTCTAGTCCGCTGAATTAGTTAGAAATCTGCGTGGTTTGATATAGAAATTTGTGTATTGCAATGTTTTTGGCCAGAAGAAATACAGGGTGGCCCAAAAGTAGGTCAGTATCGTACTGCATTTTATATTATTTCTTATTGTTATCCATTAGGTAGACTTAATTTCTTTATTATTTGTTCTTAATGTATTTTTACTTATATCTTAAGCTCGGAACAGCCGAAGCAAATAAAACCATAAACTAGAATGTTATACTTGATCAATGCAGAGGTGTATACCTACTTTTGTGAACTTTTAAGTGTGCTTGAACGTGGTGAACAGGGGCGTCATTTGGGGCTTCAAAGTTACAATTATCAAATTTTAATACATTGTTACATTCAATGTATTAAAATTTAGTCTGTTCGGGTCTATTGGTCTATCTAGGCCACCGATCTGTTTCGGTCTCCGAGTCACTGGCTCTGTCTGGGTCACCGTGTCAGATTGAGTCTGAGAGACTCCGATGACTCGAACGAAAGCCATGACCTAAATGACCAACCATTCCATTGCTGATCTACAGAGTGCACGCTGTACGGTAACAACAACGAAACAACGCTTCTCATATTCCAAAACATAGCTGCTTTCTGCTGCCATTTTGGAAATTAGGCTTGTGCTGCCATCTGCCGCCACGAGCCAATATTATGAATATGAGAAATAAAACTTTCAAATTTATTATTTCATTTTATCATTAGCGCAAACGAATTGTATTGACAGATTTAGACATATTTCACGTTTAAACATGATTAATCATTATATTAATGTGAGGCCACCGTAACCTAGTGGTTACAGCGTTAGGCTCGTGTCTGCGTGCTCCCGGGTTCGATCCCCGACCGGTGCTTCCAAATTTCGGCATCCACCCAGCGTCGTGAGGGAAACTGAGGAGTTACGTAATAAGAGATGTGACAATCACTAGGTCTAGAAAGCACTTGATACGCCTGTTAGAAGAAAGTCAGAGACAGGGCAACGTAGGGTCTATTCGTCGCTAGGCTGGACGTAATTCAACCAGTCGCTAAGAGATGGCGTTGAAGCGGATCTGGCCCACAGAAATGGCTGTTGCGCCAAGCGGTTTGGTTTTCATATATTAATGTGAAATTCTACGCACAGTTGAGTGTCCTATCCTCCCTTAGTAAAGCCTAAAATTACACTACTAGGCTTCGTGTATTATCATTTTGTAGCTATACACATTGGATACATATATAAAGTGTATTCAGTTGGATAAACCGTAAAGCAGGAGTAAAAGTGAATCTGAAATGGTAAGGGGACGCATTACGTCACGCCGTCCCCGGTGTTTATCTTTTCTCATTATAATTATTATTATTATTATTATTATTTATTTATTTTTTTTTTTTGGAAGTGAAGGGACGCCATAGATGTTCTTTGGAAGTGGGAGAACGGCGTCCTTCTGCGTTCCCCCTCACTTTTACCCCTGCCTTGTGTGTTAACTGTAATACTGTCTGCTTTAGTGTCAGATACCGAACATCCATCCGATATTCATTGTTTTGTTACGTAGTCCGACCTACACTTTAGTGCAATCACGATACCACTGAAGCACGTGAAACATTCTAGATATATTTTTTAAATCATTTGGATATTTCGTATCAACTAAAAAATACAGTATAAAGATTTCTTTTCTCTCCTTCTTTCGTTTTTTTTTTTAGAAGGAGAATTCATAACAGGATTAATGTCGTGTTCTGTTGCTGATCCCTTTTGCTTATAATAATAACAGATAAAAACATTTTATTTTGTATAAGAAAACCATTAGTCAGCACAAAGTTTACATAAAAGAAACCCAGAAGGCCCGGTGTAACTATGAATTGTTATTCCTATCGTTTGATTCTTCGTGTGTGATCTTGTCAGATAACGTGTAAGAGGTTTTAGCTTCCGGAAACAAACACATATCATGGTTGCCAACTAACACAATTAAACACTGTAGCTATAGATGTAGTTATGTTGCATACGTACGTATACGATAATATATCGCTTGCTTCTATAATAAATAATTTTGTAGTGACATACTTCAATCTCTAAATCTTGAGTATAATTTTAGTTATATTACTGAAGATGAAATGGTTTCTCGTAAAATATGATCTATGTAAAGAAGCATCATATCGAAACGTCGTTCGGGGGGCACGAAAGTTCAGTGGTGGAAGGCTCTCTGGTTCGATCCTAGGCATATTAGTTTGTCGTATTAGTAGGTCATTTGCTGCAGCTAAGAAGCTCCCATGCTTTACGGTCTTCCATTAACATCTTCGCCTTCACGTACGATTTTTCTGTATTGATATCGTCCATTAATTGTAGTCTCCTTCGCCCTCTTCCTCTTTTTCCTGCCACCATACCCTCTAGCACGCCCCTCATGATACTTCCTTAGCCAATATCCCAACCATTTTCTCTTCCTCTTTCTAATAATATCTAAAATTGTTTTTTTCTCCCCCACCATTTCTAACACACTCTCATACGTTTTCCGCTCGACCCACCTAATTCTTTCCATTCTCCCCCACACTCACATTTCGAAAGCTTCCAGTCGTTTTACATCTTTCTTGCGTAATGTCCACTAGAAATTTCATTTCATAAACATACTTCATAAGTTTAAACTACAGTAGATTTGCCTTGTATTTTTTGATGGAAATATTTTGACACTTTTCAACGCGTATAGCGAAGTAACTCGTATATGCTATAGGATGCATTCTTTAACATAAAAGAACTCACCTTACATCCGATTTATTGTAACCCTGTTAAAACTTTATACTGTAATATAATTTAGTCCGCGTCGGGCCATGGACTAAAACACTCCTACCGCAAACTGGAAGAAATTAATGTTATATTATGTAGTTTTTCGTCTTAAAATAAAGAAAATACTCCAAAAACTACATACGCAGTAGTTTCTTCCAATTTGCGGTAGAAGAGTTCGCGTCCATGGCTCCAAATACGAGCACGCCCCAAAATTTCCCAACTCAACATACAATCAGGGCCGGCGCTAGAAGTTTTGCCGCCCTGGGCGATACTTTCACATGCCGCCCCTTTATTATTTTCTTTTTTTTAAATTTTGCCGACCCTGAATTCTTTTCTTTTTTAAATTTTGCCGCCCATCAGACTTGCCGCTCTGGGCGATGGCACGGTTCGACCCCCCTTCGCGCCGGCCCTGCATACAATCATAAACTTTCTTAATAAAACTATACTTGTTTAACTGGGAAAATAATTGATGTAGCACGAAAATTTGATCTTACACTTCATCTGTACTCTTTTATAAAAACTTCTAGTTCTATCTTTTTTTCTTAAAATCAGGGGCGGATCCATGACAGACTTCTGGGGGTGGGAGCGGTTATAATACTGCTACTTAGAGCTACTTTTAAGAGCTCCAAACTCTGGGATGGGTTTAATTTATATATCAAATAAAATAAAAAACTTTCCTCTTCCTGGGGGGCAATCGCCCCGATCGCCCCCCTGGGTCCGCCACTGCTTAAGATATAGGTGGAAGTATTTTACAATTACTTGTGGTCTTTTTTCGGGTGCAGAATAATACCCGTTCAATACTACCTGGTCCCCTACCATCAAAAATTTCTGGGTACACGCCTGGCTCCAACACAGAGCGAACAAGTCTTAACAGGGTAACAATAGCATCTGATGCAAAGTGGGTTCTGTGTATATGGTGAAAATTACGACGCAATATGTTGTAACTGTGAGCTAGTGTAAACATACAAGTATGAAGTTCTATTTGTTGTTTGGTCGCAGCGCTGCCTCGTGCGAATCAGACATAAACTCTTCTGCAAATTTGAATTGATAGAAATGCACGTACGGCGGTCATTTTTGTGTCGAATAAAAAAATTGGCACAATAACCATATAAAAGAAAAACTGAAAGCATCACCGACAGGTAAAGACAAATATCGATTGATTTGCGTTTGTGTCTTTGTGAGCGAGATTGTATAGGACAAGGCACACATTCTAGATATTCTTGAGCAGCAAAGGCACACATTCTAGATATCTTATTCTTGCACAGCAAAAGCACACATTCTAAATATCTTATTCCTGCGCAGCAAAGGCACACATTCTAGATATTCTTGCGCAGCAAAGGCACACATTCTAGATATTCTTGCGCAGCAAAGGCACACATTCTAGATATTCTTGCGCAGCAAAGGCACACATTCTAGATATCTTATTCTTGCGCAGCAGAGGCACACGCGCTAGACATCTTTCTTTTCGACAAGTACAACTGTCATGTGTACATTCGTAATGGAGATTGGTTTGTATATAGGGTGATATTTTCTCAACTAATATTGGAAGTAGAAGTGGTAGTAGATTTCTACTGGTTCCGGTTTAGAAGAAAGATTAGAGTGTTGTCAGATCTGGAATCCTACTTTGCCTTTATCAGTACACTTGCCAACCTATCATATTTACAAATTAAATAAGTAACATCTATTCTCGAGGGTGTGTGTACATCCTTCTACTGCGTAGGAGAGAGACTAGGGCAGTAATAAAATACCGAAACCCAGAAGCCTGGATTTATAGATTAGAACCAGGCCCGCAACCAGAGGGGGGCTAGGGGGACCTGGACCCCTTGAACTTTCCGTAGCTCCTCCAGATCTTAACACAAAATGCTATTATTAATACCAAAGAAACACAATTTAGCTATTTGTAATAGAATTTTTAATGACTTGGCCCACTAACATATTCATACCCCCCCCCCCAAACCTCTGTGGCTGGTTGCGGGTCTGGTTAGAACATCTTTTATGCGTAAAGAAATAGCTGTTCGTCTCTGCTTCAAACTAGCGAAGATCTACACATGATTAAGTTCAATACATTTGAAATGAGAAGAAATTTGTTAATCTTGAATGCTAGAGAGGAATCGATGAAAATTTGCTAGTCACAGTGACAACATGTTACGAGAATTTGTTTGAGAATAGTGGAAGTGTTGCAATTGAGAATCTAAACGGGTTTTATGAGAAATGATAAAATGGTGCTTATAAAAAAAAGAGTGAAAAGAAAAAACAATGAAAAGTGTAAGTGCAGTGACGTCATAGAAAAATATGCTGTCGTTGATTTAGAAGGCGATGAAATCGCTATAGATCTGACGATTCTGTATTTTTGAAAGAAGACTAAGTGAAGCAAGCAGAAGAAAAGGCAAGACCAAACAAACAGATGTAATAGGAATTAGAGACTTATTTGAAATACTGCTGAAAGAATTTGATCAACTAAAGGTTGATATTAAAAAAAGTCAACCTTTTTACTTTTTTGAATGAGAAGGAATGAGGAAATGAGAGAGAACTTCTGTAAATTTGTTATTTGCATAGATAAGAGAAAGAGGAAAATGTAAGAAAGAGAATTGACGTCGAAAATACGACAATGGAAACTGAAAAAGAGACGTCGGCATAAGAAAATTACCTTCGAAATGATGACTTGGGAGATAACAAAGCAGATATTGGCGAAATTAATACAAGTATAGTTAGTGTCGCAGAAAAATTAACAAAAGAAACTACAATTGAGCATCGATGTGAGGAAATAAAGAAATCGGATCAGAGATGCAAGATATAGGTCACTAGTGCGAAAAAAGAAATTTTGGAAAGTATAGAAGAAGAAGATTCTACTGGGAAGATCAAAATTGTCAATAGTTATGTGTATAAAACTCAAATAATCCAAAGTGATAAGAGAATACTGGAGTAAGTGGTGCGAAGCGCAAGGCACGCCATTAATATTTTCGGAGACGAGAGGTAAATACGAAAGTACAGAGAAGAGGAAAAATATGAATGTGAAAGCATCTCCTGCTAAATTGATTAAAACGAAATTAAGCAAGTTTGCATTACAGGAGGAGAAAAATAAGAGAAGATTAGTAGGGACTGAAAATAAGAAAAAATTAGTAACCAATCAGTTCTACGAAGATAGTATGATGAATAAGAAACTAGAACCTGAACGCAATCACAAGGAATCCTGGAGAGTAAATTCCCTAACACAAGGTGGCGCTGTAAGAAAAAGTAATATTAGCCTTCGAAGAGATCTCCTGACGATTTTAGCAAATCGACTTCTTTATAGGTAACACATTAGGTCTACTAGGAAAAGAAGGAAAAATAAACCTATTACGAGACTATTACATGGAAGAAAGTCAACAGAATTACGAGAAAGAAATTTAATCTGTACTAGCTGAACCTGCGCTCTCTACGCAGCGCATCATTCATATATGAGCATGAGCAGTGATATATATGGTGTTCATTGTGCAAAACACTCCAAACATTAAAGATTCATCTTACTGTTATTCTTCGTTTTTCATTATAAAAGGCCATGAAACAAACGCCTGAGAGATATACAACCCCTGTATACAACTTTGTGGTGTTGGAATGTATAACTCGAAGGATATGTTATTCTTTTAAAAAAATTCAACACTTCCAGCGTACCCCTAAGAATGTAATAAAGCAATAACGGCCAAGTTTTTTTTTAAAATATTCAATTACAACTGGACAATCTATACAAAATTTGGAATCGATCAGTGAAAACGGCACGTTTGTAGCATTTGTGGTTTTCGAGATCTCATTATCGAAAAGATTGAAGAGAAACATATAAACCTAGCATTTTAATATGTAGACTAGATGAACCTGCGCTCTCTACACAGCGCATCATTCACATATGAGCATGAATCTTCTTGTTATTCCTCACATCTGTACATGTCCCTTTACAAACACAAGTGAAAGACGTCTTGATAAAAATTTGAAAGTGATACCATAAAGGGGAGAATTTTCGATTACTTTTTCAATATCTCGCGCCGTTTGCAAGATTTGAGCCTACTTCCGGTTGGAGTTTTTACTTCAAGTATGATCAGTGTTTTCTTTTTTCTTGCATGCAGTATGTAATAAGCAAATACGTTACACACACAATTAATTATATCAGTGATATATGGTGTTCATTGGGCAAAACACTCCAAACAATAAAGATTTCATTATCATTTGACCACGAAGCAAACGCCTAAGAGGTATGCAACCTCCGTATACAATTATGTGGTGTTGGAATGTAGAATGGGTAGAATATGCTTTATTTTCTTAATTTCAACATTTCCAGTGTGCCCGTATAAATGTAATAAAGAAATAATGGCCATGTTTTTTAAATATTCAATTAGAACTGGACAATCTAAATAAAATTTGCAATTCATCAGTGAAAACGTCATCTTTCTAGAGCCTGTACTTTCCGAGATCTCATTGTCAAAAGGACTGGCCACAAACATATAAACGTCCACAAACGTATAGTTTAAAAGAACTCCAAAGATGGCAGCACAATTCATTTGCATTGATTTTGGAAAAGGCTTATTAAAATACAAAGGCTTATGAAAAACGGATCTATTTAAATAATTTATTTAAAGTACATATACTTTAAAATATTTGTCTTTATTAAACGTGAAATCACAAATAACCGTAAATCAAAGGTTTGAAATCAAAAGTTATAAGTTGGAACTCAGGCGCCTTTGTTGCTATTGTAGCATTTTAATATGTAAATTGGAAAAGAACGAGACGGAACAAAACGGAACAGGTAGTACATTTTTGATATTCCTCATTATTTTTAACTTATTCATTGAAACTATATTTTTAAAAAAAAAAGCTCGGGGAAGAATCTTAATACTATGCAGTTTGTATAATTTAAGCTACACTGTAGAATATGAGTTGATCAAAATATTCACCTTTCTTCCGCAACAGTTGGAAACCTTTTTCTGAGTAGCTTTTCAGTTTGTTTTATGATTTTCTCTCTTAGTTCCTTTCTACTTTCTTTTCTTTTCTTTTTTTCTTTCTTCTTTTCTTGTGAGAAGAATGTTAAATTAACAGTTGAATTGACTCCATATTAAACTCCAGTGACCTTCGTCATTGTTATATGTTGTAAGTTGATTTGAATGTCTTTTTTTTTTCTGGTATGATTTAAGGGAGGATTATCCCCTCTCTTTGTCACTAGAGAGTTTGACAACATTTAACCCTCTCCCTCTCTCTGTTCAGACATGCGTCTCAAATGTTTCTTCACTACAGAGGGGGAGAGAGAGAAAATAATTTGAGTGATTATGATCTGCCGGATATATGGCTCCAAAACATTCTTTATTTATCGTATATCTTCCGGATATGTGGCTCCAGATATAGAAGTGAAGGAATGTCTATAGAACATAGAAGGAACTTGTGGACAATCTAAAGCCTTAACAGAATATTGTTTGACCAATAGATGACAAGTTATTTTTTTTAATTTCTCTGAAAAATTATTGTCATTGAAATATATATATATATATATATATATATAGTGGCGGATCCAGGATATGATCAAGGGAGTTGCTAAACCATAGTTTGCCGCTTTATCCAGTGTAAAACAGGATTGAAGTCCATTTTATCCAGTGCATACCTAAGCGTCAAGGGGGGCTATAACCCCCTTGGATCCGCCCCTATATATATATATATATATATATATATATATATATATATATATATATATATATATATATATATATATATATATATATATATATATATATATATATGTGTGTGTGTGTGTGTGTGTTTTAAATGACACGATTTTATTGAATACTGAACTAACCAAGTGCATGTTTCGAGCACCTGAACAGCCAGAGATTACGTAATTCTATGTCTTAAGCATAGAAACTAATTAACACAAAGGTGTATCTCCGCAGAAACAAGATCTATCCTTTGGATCCTATCATGTGCCAAGATTATTGTTTATTATCAATTTCTGTTAAAGGCTGTTTAATATTATCTTCCTACTTGGTAGGGGACACGATGGCTTAGTGGTACAGTGCTTATGTCTTTGGTACGAGGTATCTCTAGTTCGATCCCAAGATCTGTGAATTAGTGGTGGACAATATCATGTCCATGTAATTTTCTCGTGGTTTTCCCCTTTCCTCCCACATGCTCATTCGCTCATTCCTTTCAACATCATGCACTTTCATTAATCATTAGTGTTTTGAGGCTACAAGGTTTGAACATGAGACGTTTAAGTTTTCATTTTTTTTAATTTTTTCTACCCAAAGGTCTCTTTCCCTTAAGTTTCCCGCCTAGGGCTCTATAACGACGGGCGTAATATCTGCGTGAGCGACGCATCCCTTCTATCTTACACGTGTCGACTTAATTATCCTTGCGATATTTATTGATATGCAAGTGTTGTGAAGTTCAACGTTTGTATATTTTTTAACTAACCCCGTTTCATTATCTCTTCTCGTGTCAAACACCTCACTCATAACTTTGTTTGTTAAAACTTTCAGTCGTTCTCCTCTCTGTGTATCAGGGACAAACTTTCACATCCACACAATACAACGCGCAGAATCGTATTTTCATACATTAAAAAGAATTCCCCAATACTAATGACAACAATAAAAAATATGAATTTCTGTAGATTTCATTTTCATCATTGATTTTTCTCGAAAAATATGGTTATCTAAGTTCCAAATTGAATGCCTTATACCTGGAGAATCCACGGTGTGTATAACAAAATATTTCACATGGACACTAAGTAAATCAGGATCCTCCTCCACATGCCAGGTTTTGTCAAAATAAGATAGAGGAGTAGTCACGGGGGAAACTTAACGGTCTGGCCCTGTAAATGAAGTCATGTCTGTCAAATGGAAATCGTCTGTTATGTTGTTATTAAACGATTTTAGTATTTGCAAAAAAAAAAAAAAAAAAAAAAAAAAAAAAAAAAAAAAAAAAAAAAGAGAGAATGTTTTATAGGGTGTTTCAAATAACACCGACAATGTTTGGGAGGTAATTCCTGACACCAAGATAAAACAAAAAGTATAGACCAAGCTGGGTGCACAAATGCTTTCTTTCGGAGTTATAGACTGCTGAAAACGTGAAAAAATGAAGTTTAAAGGTCTATAGCTCCAAAACTATGAGACCTACCGTAGTCGAGTCAAGACTTTACTAAGGAACTAATATAATATGTGCTCTATCGAAAAATACATGCTTCAGAATCCTGCACTGCTCCCCCAACAATTTTTATAGAGGTAGTTAGTTAGTACTTCAGATTATATGCCCGTAGCCAAAGTGCCTGTACAAAAATTGTTGCGTGAGTACCTTAGATAGAAGTTAGGTGATATGATTAATTTAGCTATATTAAAGGAAGTGTCAACCATATTTGTTTTGTTCAGTTCCTTTTTGCTTCTATTTTCTTCTTCTCTTTTTTTTAAAACCAAAAAATACAAATGCACTTAGCCAACAATGGGAACAGATTATGTTACTTTGAACAGAGACGCATTCACATATTGAGTTTGGTTTATTTCCGAAGAATGAAGAAAAATTTAAACATTTATATTAGTCAATCAACCAACGCGAGAATTTCCTCTGGATTTTTACTTTTTATCGAAAAAAATCACTTTTCTCCTTTTTGTTAATTTACCTAGATTAGGGAAATTTCCCTCGAACTTTGAACACAGCGTTGAAGGATGACGTCTGTAGGTCTCGTAGATTCGATTCGTTTATCAATGAATTTAAAAAGTTAGTTCTGAATTCTCTATGTCTCTCTGTGTGTGTGTCTATCTGTCCGTCTGTTATTTGCTATTTTTTTTTCAATTTTGAGCTCTCCATTCGATAGAATATCAAAAAGTATCTGAGAAAGTGATGGAATTTTTCGCGATACACTTATCGTTCCAAAAAATGTCCGATTTCCGGAGATATTGGCCAAAATATGTCCGATTTCCGGAGATTTAAGGAGCCATATCTCGGGAACCGTGAGTTAGAGAGCGATGATATTGATGTTGCTCAATATCAGGAGGATGGTGAATATTTTGGTATCAAATAGCGACCGATGGCCACTGGCCAACTGGCCACCGTTCCCCAAGTATTGGCCAAAAAAATAAGTTCGAATTTCGGGAGATTTAAGGAGCCATATCTCGGGAATCGTAAGTCATAGAGAGATGATATTTTGCGAGAAACAGAAGACGGTGCAGATAAAAAGATTTACTTTTACATGTAGGAACAATCACAGTTATCCTTCCCGCTCCATCTCTCCATTCTTTTCAAGTTCGTTCTGGCAAATGCTCTCGGAGCATTCTCAACTACTTTTTCTTTACTTTTGTTCTTTCTTTTTCGTTTTTCTTTTCTTTTTTTTTTTTTTTTTTTTTTAGATAAATCAAAGGATTATAATGAATTAATTATATCATTATCAGATAAATATGTTGAATTTGTAATATTTTTGAATAAAATGTTGAGCATTTTATTTTTATTAGTATAAATAGTCCAACTTGATGTTGAAAACTGTACCTTTTCTATTTCAGTTTGTCCAAGGTATTAATAAACCAGCTTCCTTTGTAGTGTATGTTGTGCTATAATACATGCTTTAATGCATGTCAGTGAACTTAAGAGAATGCTACCCTGCTGTTTAATATAAATACTCCAATTAGAAACATCAAGATTATATGTACTTTGGTGCATCTAATATTTTTGTTTTGTTTTACAGTTCTTCACAATGACCCACACAGAGAACGTAATAACAGCAGCCCGTGTAAAGAACAATGAACATGTCTTTGAGAGAAACGGCTCAATCTGTTCTGTATGCGTGAACTGTTAGGCCAGGTAATGAATGTCATAGGCAAGAGTGATCAATGAAGGAGACAGATGTTCATATGTGTATAAAAGACGGCTTGCGTGGGATGCGTACAATTTAAATACAATAGCGGCTTGTTGTTACAACAAAGACAAGATACCAAGGAAATTAGAGACCGGTAAAGATATCGCTCTTTTTCTTTCGTTTCAAAGTATAAATTCTAGTATTTTGGAGCGAGGAGACAACAAAGACTAGAGACGCATAGTTAGTTTTGTTCTCTGTTATCTGTTTGTTTCATTCTACAGAGTTCTTTGAATAGATTGTTTTGGAACCCTTCCTGTAAATTAAATGTTTACTATGTTTGATAGCTACTTATCATTATAATTCAAAGAATAGGATATATATATATATATATATATATATATATATATATATATATATATATATATATATATATATATATATACAGGGTGTCCGAGAAGTCCTTCCCTGATTACAGAAATTGATAACTCAGGCTAGAAATAAGATAGAAATATGAAACTGGTGTTGAATTGTTTACAAACTATAAAAGTTTTTGTCTGTGTTAGGTTTGTTCTGTTTTACCAAGTCTCATTTTTTTTTTTTTTTTTTTTTTTGTTTCAGGTTTGTAGTACGTAAGTAAGAAGCCCGAGAAGCCATGCCAACCAACCAGGAGAACAGCTTGGCCTCCACGCTCTCCTGACATAACCCCATTAGACTTCTTTTTATGGGGTTATGTCAAGGATGAGGTCTACCGAACACGTGTACCAGATCTTGAAACCCTGCAGCAACGAATAACCACAGTCGTTGCATCGATCCCTCCAGTGATGTTGGCTAATGTGTGGATGGAAAATTGAATATCGCCTAGATGTGCTACGTGCTACCAAGGGTGTTCATGTGGAAGTGTACTGATGTGACCAAAACTTTTATAGTTTGTAAACAATTCAACACCAGTTTCATATTTCTATCTTATTTCTAGCCTGAGTTATCAATTTCTGTAATCAGGGAAGGACTTCTCGGACACCCTGTATATATATATTGATAGATAGATAGATAGATAGATAACGTGTTACAAAAATGTGGGAACAGATTTCTCACATCAAAATATGAAAAAAGTTTCAGTGTTATAAGGTACTGAAAACGTGAAACAACTGAATTGTGAAAGTTCATAGCTCCACTTCTATAGGATCTATCGTAGTTGGGTCAAGGCATCACTGAGGAACTGGTATGTGAAACTATCCAAATATCCATGTTTAACAGTGCTCCAGTACTTGCACACCAATTTTTAGAGACGTAGGTGGAGGTTGATCAAGTACCCCAAAACAGCCTCTCTAAAAATGATTGTGTAAGTACCGGAGGTTGTGAAGATAGATATTTGGATAGCTCACATACTAGTTCGTCAGTGATGTCTTGATGCGACTACGATTGGTCCTATAGTACTGGACGTATGGACATTTTAATTTTTTCACGTTTTCGGCACCCTATTACTAGGAAACTATGCACTTCCGACCACAGGATCATACGAACTTTTTTTTTTCTTATTTTGATATGAAGGATGTATTCTCAAAATAGTGTGACAATTTTTTGTAACACCCTGTATATATATATATATATATATATATATATATATATATATATATATATATATATATATATATTCCTTTTCTCTCTCTCCCTCTTTTGCGTATTTTGTGGTGCCACAATTGCAAAGACAGGAGCAAATTAATTAAATTCCCCTTTAATTTTCACAATTTTTAAAAATGAAGAAAAAACTGTCATAATAAAACTTAAAATAATGATGGGTAAAGATCGGCCTTTTTTCGCCTACGGTAGTCATAAAATAAAGTAAAAATGTTCATAAAAACGAAGATATACGAATAATATGAAGTTGAAACATTAAACATTACATGTTTGTAAGATAAATATGAAAAATATTGAAGCAAGTAACGTAAAGAACCCTGCAAACAATGCATGGTTGTTGATATAGTGCCAGTTTACACTTTTTTCGAATTTGCAACAATTTTAGTATCAGGCACTTCATAAACCAGTATACTTCTAGTTTTTGTGAAAACTACAGTTAATAAGCGTATTAAAAAAAAAAAACATTCGTATAGCTAGGCATGGGCGCGAGACCAAACGAGACGAGAACTGAAACAAGTCTCGTCTCGTCTCGCAAAATCAAAAGCTGTTCTCGTCTCGCGTCTCGTCTCGTCTCGCAGACCTAAGTTCTCGTCTCGCGTCTCGCAAAATTCTGGAAGTCTCGTCTCGCGGTCTCGCGCGAGACTTCTCGCGTTGGTCTCGCGGTCTCGCAAATCAATACTGGAATAATGTAGTCTTCATTCGACCCTTTTAAAATAATGTATACTCAAAGTTTACATGGTTTTGTTTCATAGTTGCATTGTTACACAATGCTTATCCACTCATTCCGATTCACAATGCTTGATTTTACACCCCACATTCTCGGTATTAAAAAATGCCAGTTTTGGGTAGTCTCTGTCTATGTGAAGTTTGAATGAAATCGGCATGTTATATTTGAGTAATCTTACTTGCAAGATAAAAGCTTTCAAATAACTTGGTAAGAACGGTAACTCAAATAGTCGTATTTATAGTAAACATGCAGTGTTAGTAATATATATTTCACAACTTAAATGCACTTTCATCTAAACGTTTTCTTAACAATTGAGAGTTAGAGATTAATCTTTAATAACTACAAGAAAGACTACAATGAGCTTAAATAAAAATTTATTATTATTATTATTATTATTATTATTATTATTATTATTATTATTATTATTATTATTATTATTATTATTTAGTCTAACCGAATTACATACAAGATTTCCAATACTTGGAATTATTGTCACATGGAATTAAACAGTTACAACTTTAGATCTAACTCTATTACAAGTAACACACGTTGGAGATATAGAAAGCAACAATGCAGAATCGATAGTCACCTTGAACAACTAACATAAATCTGAATCTTACTTACATACTCTACAAAGACAATCACAAAATATTACCTAAGAAATTTAATATTACCTAAGAAGAAGCAGATATCAGTTCTGGTTTTGGTGAGAGGATCCGTCTTGCAGCCATAAATCCATTTATCCTAAATTTATGTTTACGGAAAGACACAACTGCTTTATTTTGACTAAAACAATTTCCTTCTTAAACAAGCCAATAGGCCCTTTTTCTGCCTTCATAAAACAAGTTACCGTAAGAAAACAATTTGGTGGGCAGGGGTAACAAATATGTTCTAAACCCAGAGGCTTTACATCACATTGGAACTAAACACGTGTCTTTTTCCCTCAGATATATATATATATATAATGCATTGAAAATAGGAAGAAGAAAGTCAGAGTGTCAGAGACAGACAGAAACAGAGAGAGAGAGAGAGAGAGGGAAGATATGGTATCCTCTGACCGACGCCTCGAATTTCTGCACTGAAGAAAAAATCAAAGCGAGCCGTATATTTTTGAACTAGGATATTTTTACTGAGGGTGCAATAACAGAAGACCCGAAACCGCAGCCGCGAATATGCAATGTTACCTAAGTTCATTGTTTCCGTCTACAAAATTTTCCGAAAAGACAGCTTCCAAATATGTCCTCAATAAAGAAATAAATAAAAAAAAAATGTATTGTACTGGTGTTTGCTATCCTGCTTTTATGATTTGTCAAGATGTTGTCTCATCGTCAGGAGGAGGGTGAATACTCAAGACAAAACGTGTCCTTTTCCCCCCTATTTGCCTCCCCCTCCTCAAGAACTTTATGACCAAAGATCTTGGCTCACGACCCCAAAGAGAAAATAAAGAAAACAGTGTAGATAATGGAAGAATCTATTTTATTACATTTTGGGGAAGTAGTGATAAAGAAAAACTATCACAATCTTTGTTTCTTGAATCTTTTGTCATGAGGAAATCTCTTAAAATAACTAGATCTTGATTAACCTTGTTAACTTAAACCTATCATGAAATCAGTAATTGTGACAACCTGACCAAACCATTTCAAGAAACAAGAACAGCTAACTAAGCAACTATCAGTATTGCCGAAAAGTCACAACACTTACTCCGTTAACTAGATACTTTGAAACTACCAAAATAACAGTAAAACATTAAAAAATCAATACAAATTTCATAATACAAAGGAAAATTGTATTTTTTTTATTTCCACTAGTCGACATAATTTATAGTAAATGTTCAAATAAATGCTAGCCCAAAAGTTTAGAAATAAACTATTAGTTACTGACTTGCCTTCGTCTGCGATTGTCTCTACAATTTCAGGTGATGATGTTGTGTGGAAGGGATGTTTCGATGAGAACCATGCACTTCTAAGGTATCAATTTTGTAGAACATTAACATCTTTGGGGAGTTCATAATTATGACAGCATTGTTCCTTACTGCAAAGTACAGCACGAACGCACAATATTGATTTACCTTTTCTGGACCCATTCTGTTCGAGGGTTGGGGACGAGCAAGTTCAAACAAATTTTCTTTAAATTTGGCTTCACTCGAAATAAAAATATTTTATATCCACTCGAGAACTCTGTTCAAAAAATCTCCAATTCGACTCGATATTTGCTCAAGTTTCGAGTAGTATCGGGTCCAAACGAGTTTAATTCTATAGTATTAGTAGTTTTTATATTAACTAGTGGTGTTCATGAGATGCTACAAGAGGAAAAATTAGTCTATCTTGAGATGTCGTTAATGTATTATCTCGAAACAAATGTGAACTGTTTCTTGAATACCACCAGTCCTGGTCACGAGGTGAGACAGATTTGATTTTGTCTCGCCCAATCTCTATCTCTCGCCTCAAAAACAAGATTAAAAAAAAACCAAAATACGGAAATTTAGCTGTTTGTTTAGGCAAATAGTAAACATTTTCACTTTCGGTATGACCAGGCCTGAATTCAATTCATTTTTGGCGTTTATTTAGCGTGGTAATGGTACAGGAGGAGTTATATAAAGAATAAACACGCGAAATCAGTGGACAATTTACTGAAGATATTTTCAGCGAAACAATTGTTATTGTTCTCCTTCTTTTGCGAAAGCTTCATCCTCAACCATATAAGTGTCTACACGTTCAGCCGAATCTTTATCGAATTCATCGTCTAGACCGTCTGAATTCTTGTCAGCTTGTCAGAATTTCTCTCGAAACTGTTTTCGTATTGAAAACATGGATGATAAGTTCCGAAGGCTTTTGGCAACAACAGATCCTTTCATTTCTTCTTTGGGCAAATCATTTCATAAGAAAATGAAGAATTTGTCATCTGAAGCTGTAAACCTTTTAATTATTTCCAACACGGAAGCTGACAAAAATTTAGACGACTCAAACGAAGGTGATGAAGGGAATAACTTCCATGGAGATTCGGCTGAACATGTAGAAAATACCTATAGAATTATTCCATGTGGAAACGACAAATTATGCCAAAATCTTCGTGGTCGATTCGAGATTTGAGTGTTTGTCTGAACACTTATCAATATGTGATAGGAAGGAAAATGGAATGGTTTGTAATGCACGCCATTCATGTTGAAGATCGGCCATAGTTGAATCTTAAGTTATGTTCATTTTCTTGGAGCTCTATCGAAAATGAAAAAATAAATAAATAAATTCAAAATTGCACTATAGATATGTGGACAGTCCTTTTTTTTTTTTTTGTTTTTTTTGTTTTTTTACCATGTAGTAGTGACGCAAATACACATTTTGGGTTACGAAATATTTGGATCTTTTTAGTCCAAGTCGATGAATTAAACCAAAATTATATTTTCGGAAGAAATATTGAAAAATTTGTTGTGTCAAAGGGAACGTAATTTTGAGAGAATAATAAGTATCATCTGTACTTTCTATAGAAAAAAAATCATCTTTTGTGTTTCTAATTCCTATTAGTGCTAGTGGTATAAAGTATATAGTGCATAGAGAACGGATGCTGAGCTATGCCCCCTCTAACTTCTGATCGGAAATGACTAAAACGCTCAAATTTGTTTCTGAGCCTCACTAAAGTATCTGTTTTCATGTTGTCACTTTATATTGTTGTTGTTGCTCCAAAATTCAAAAAAAGAAGAAGAAAGAAAGAAAGAAAGAAAGAAAGAAAGAGAGAAAGAAGGAAAGAAAAGAAAGCAATACATATCAATCTCCAAAACAGATGTGACCATTACAGCCTTTTGAAGCTCCAATGCTACATCAAGATTGTTGTGTTGTCTGCATTCCAGGGTCTGAAACCGCTACAAACAAAATCAAATTTTGCAAGCAATTACAAACAATCGTGAACTGAGTCTACTAAAAGGAGTGAAAACAGAAAAACACGACTCTCGTTTGTGATTGCATTCCTTTTTACATCCGGACTTTGTTCACAAGAATGTTTTTGTGGAATTTTTCAGCTGCTAAGGAACGTGAAGCAGCAAGGAACGTGCAGCCACGTAAACACATGCCGGGACAGAAGTAAGTCGAAATACAAATTGAAATTTTCACCACTTGTGGAGGAAGCATATTTCTTGCTAGAATCAAAATATTGTTAGTATTCCACTGTTCCTTTTTGTTCCACACGGTTTAGAACTTTATATATATATTTCTGGTTATTATCATTCACATAATCGACCGTCTTGCTCGACTTTCGCTTTCAGGTGGGATGACTCTATATGGTTGAGGACTAAGCTTTCGAAAAATAAGGGAGAGAAGAACAATTGTTTAACTGAAAAATTAAAATGACTTCATTAAGTTATATTTTAATTAATAAATGACTGGTAGATTGACTCTGTCCTAGCTATTGAAGTAGACAAAGTATCTTTCCCTCTCGACTCTCAAAGTTTTTCAGACGCAGTCCGCTATATGGATCCGCCATTTTGAATTTTTAAATTTTAATGTCAAATTAGTAAGTTTGTAATCAACAAAGTCAAATGCACCAATGTACCAAGTCCAGTTCGCCAATTTTACTTTTTCCAAATTTGGTCCTCCATTTTTTTATTTGATCTCAAATTGATAATTAAGAAGATCAAAAGCCTCATTATAGTAACCTTTTGTCCATTTTTACTGATTTGAATTATGCGTTTCAAGCATTTGATCCATAATTTATCGATCTCTGTGCGTCGCTCTTTTGGACCGTCGCTTTCTTTGTGCGTCGCCTCTTGACCCGTCGATCTCTTGGCTAACGCTCTCCTGGTCGTCGCTCTTTTGCCATCACTCTTTTTGCTGGAGCTCTACTGTCGGTACACCCACGTTTATTACAAAACTTGATACTGACATTATTAACTATCTTCTCTTCAATATGTATGACGGTACTTGCAAAAGAATACCATATCAATATCACAAATGTAAACTATGCGAGACCGCGAGAAGTCTCGCGAGACTTCTCGCGCGAGACTTGCTGAAGTCTCGTCTCGCGTTCTCGTCTCGCAAAAGATATCAGGTCTCGTCTCGCGTTCTCGTCTCGCAAAATATTATAAGTCCCGTCTCGCGTTCTCGTCTCGTTTGCGAGACGAGACGAGACGAGACTTCTCGCGTTCTCGCGTCTCGCGCCCATGCCTACGTATAGCGTGGTGAATGAAGCGTCTCATACTAAAATTATTGTTGCAAGTTATAGAAAGCATCTAAACTGGCAGAATATCATGTTTTGTTTCAAGGGTGACTTCATGGGACTTGGTACAATATTTTTCATAGGAATATGCATCTTTACTTCCTGCTGTTGATCGTATACTGAAAAATAGGCCAACATTGCATTCTTACTTTCTAAGTCAATGAGAAGAAGAAACACAGGAACTGATTTGGTCATATTTTCGCGAAAACTCCTTACTTAAAAAAGTGTACCTTAATTTCGTCCACAACTTAATGTTTACCATGCTGAAGACCACAAAACTTATTGAAAGCGATCAGCTTGTCAACAGAAGTATACACGTTTTCAGATCGACTAAGGAGAGAACTGAGGTCCAGGAAGGAAAACAAACTTTTCGGTTTTGCTGTTAGTCAGCTGTTCAGAGAACTGAAATTTTCAGAGCTAGAAAAGCTTGTAAGAGACGCTTTGAAAACGTATGACAGAATTATATCTTACCTAGAGAAGGTATTTTTCAGAAACGTCCTTCTACAAAACGGCCAGCGTATTGGACATGACCAATCCTGTTCCTTTCGATGATGTTTGGAAACTAGCTGATCGATTCGGAATACCATTCGATGGAGTTGAGTTACTCTCAGAAGTAAGAATGCTAAACGAACTGTGCTGTAAATTGGTTGCAACTATGAGTGATGAGCAGTGGCGTACTTAAGAATTTGTTTCGGGGGGGGGGATATGCACTAAACGTGAATAAGCACTTGTATTTTTCCTTTTGGGTATCGACAAATTTTAATAAAGTTATATGCATATAATAAATTTATTTCGGGGAGGGGAGCTTAAACCCGATTGCCACTCCCCTAAATACGCCACTGGTGATGAATCCCAGCATTGAAGTTCGAACAAGCATGAATGTGCTTCAACAAAATCTAATTTAAAGTGGGTTAACTTCTTTTCCAAAGTGCAAGCTCCAAATCTGTTAAATATTGTAAAACGTGTGTGTGCTGTACTGGTATGTCGAAGTCGTATTCAGTGTTTTGAAAAATCTTTGAAATGAAGAAAGGAATCGTTTGTCGATGAACATGGTTAAAACATAGCTTTGA
The DNA here is from genome assembly GCF_964235325.1 of Thermobia domestica. NCBI lineage: Eukaryota > Metazoa > Arthropoda > Insecta > Zygentoma > Lepismatidae > Thermobia > Thermobia domestica. The sequence goes on from NC_137454.1 coordinate 29,372,303, forward strand.
TATTGCCCGGCGGGAGCTCAAGTGGTTTAGATTCTACGTTAATCAGTAGATCAACATTTCATATAGCCTCGCTGCTGAACGGGACGTTAAAATCAAAATCAACTCAACTCGCTTTGATATCAACCTGTCATGCGCGGAATTTGCTGAAGAGTTCAAGGCAGGAAGATTTGTTGAACTTATCAAAACTGCTGAAGGTCAACAAAAGTAAATTTTCAAGAGTGCAGTTAGCACTGGTTCATCCCCAACTACATCTTCCAATTAAATAAATCATTCAGATCCAGTAAAAATATGTTGGCATTATGAGACATTACCAGCCGCAGCAGAGCTAGTAAAACTGATTTTTCAAGTATATTTTGTGCATACCATAATTATATTTACATTTTTTGTTTTAAAAGCGATGTATTATTGATTGTACACTACAAGAAAATACATGTGCCGACTCAACCAAAACTGGATAATTAAGTTCAATAAATGCTTCAAAAGTAATTAACAGTTATTAAATTCCAAGGATGTTATAAAATAGAGGATCTGCCCATACGTATCTTTATCATATGAATTCAGTGAAGCCATAAAACAACTGAGCATCGTCTGAACCGGCACGTCTGATTGCTTACTCTCGTTTCCGCCATGATTGTTGGCTCGAAACATTGCGATCCTAGTGGCGCGGAGTGGCCAGAGTAGGTGTGGCGAAGCTGTGACGTATGGGTTTACGATTTTGTTCTATGGGCAGATCCTCTATTTTATAACATCCTTGTTAAATTCGAATTTAGAGTTGCTCAATTTTATGTGAAGTGACACTTTCAGGTTGTTGACATTTTTGACGAGCGATGATGTCACAATCTTAAAGAGTATACAGTGAAACCAGTCTATGTTGACCACCATCGGTTCCATCGAAAAGTGGCCAACTTACAGAAAATAAGTGTGATTTGTGTATTTTTAGAATAGGATTTCTAGTATTACTTGATTGTAAAATTTTAATAAGCAGTGGCACGACAGCTACTTATAAATAATGTATATAGAGTAATCATAAAAATATACAGTTCTAGAAAATATTACTATAGAATGTTTAATATATGTGCATACCTTTCTCTTCCTGAAAACTAGTCTGGTACATTGGATTATTCGGATTGAAAACACAATAACAGAAACAACCACAAAATAGAAGCAAGCGTATGTACGCAGTTTATTGAAATTGATATTGTAGCACACTGATTTATTCAGATTGAAAACAAGAAAAGCTAATTTATAAATTGAGAAATTCATATGCAATTTATATGACTTCTTTTCAGTTGTTATTGAATGGTGGTTCATTCTAGACGTATTTGTTTTATTCTTTTTGGCAGATATGCACATTCTAATATTGTAGTTAACTATCTCTTGTTAATGAGCTAGAAGTGTTTCCCTCGGAGCAAAAGATGTTTTGAGAAAATCTTGAGGGAATTGATATCTCAAAAACTCCGCTATATTTTGACAAGCCGACAGGTGCCAATAGTTGACAATTGACATACCGGTAGTTAGTTTTAACCTTGAGAATTTTCCGGAATTACTGAAGCTCCCCACTGATGAGAGGAGTTGATATAACTAATGGTTTTACCAAAACAGACAGGGTAAACAAATACGTACAACCATTTCATGAATTCCTGTACGTGTTTTTTCTTATTCACACCTTCCTTCACCAGCCCTTTATGAGGGTAGCGTTCTGGCCATTGACCTCCAAGAACAAATCGTGCGAATCTATGCTTCTTTGTGTCCAGTCACAAATACAGAACATGTGCCTCTCATATGGGAATACGAAAGAGTTAAGACAAATAACAAAACGGTATTTTGCGTGGCCAAGATACGCGGGTAAATTTATCATTATCATCATAGGATAAACATTGCTTCAGTGTGGCCAACTTCGAAGATAGACAGGTGGCCAACTTATAGAGTATTAAGTAACGAATGTCTTATTGGAAAATGCAGGTTGAAGACGAACTAGACCAAGATAAGCAGGTGGCCAACTTAGAGAGGTGGCCAAGTTGACAGGTTTCACTGTACATACTCCAGGGAGAAGGTGTTTGATATTCCCATTTTTCAAAAGTTGGCAACTCTATATTAGCGTCAGATGGGCATTAGTGTGATATTGAGAGATTTGTCATTTATTATAAGGATTCTCACTGTGCTCTTTGTACTTATGCAACTAACTTTACAAGTCTATTAAGCAAGGTTGTCTAACATTCCAGGATAGCATCATGCACTGATATGTTTCGCATTTACAAATTTGCTGCGGAGTTTGTAATAAGCATAGTCCTCTCACACTTTCTCTCTCTTTTTTATTATTTATTTATTTATTTATTTATTTATTTATTTATTATTTTGTTGGTAGAACCACCAGTGTTCGAAATGGGGAAAAAGCAGAGGCGGTATGTTTTATTACGATTTTGAATCCACATACCCGCTATCTAAATGTTGAAATACAATAACGGTATGTTGGCTAAAAGATTGTATTTTTTATTTACATAATGATTGTAAACCAGTGGAGATCTTCTCTTTAGTTTCGGGAGGGGGACATGGAGAGACTTTGATCTCTCGCCCATGATTTTCTAAACAAAATATTTAAAAAAAATATATTCCCTTATGTTGTATTACAGAGAATTATACACAAAAATGCTCAAAATTCGAGTTTTTAGATTAACAATTTCTTGCGGGAAAACCCCGAAATCCCCACTCACCTGAGGGGTATTCCAAACCCCCGGAAGATGCCGCTCCCACAGCAGACAACCCCTAAATCCGCCCATATTCAAAACATGACATTTATATGAATTAAGACAAAAAGACACACATACATACGAAAGAAACAATTTAATATGGCACACCAAAATATAAACTTGATGAACTTCTTCGAATACGCCTCATTTTTAAAAACAAAAGGTAGGAAAAAAGATAATAATGTCAGTATTGTCAACTTAGAAATTATTTCAACATAAGAAATATATATATATATATATATATATATATATATATATATATATATATATATATATATATATATATATATATATATATATATATATATATATATATATATATATATATATATATTTTACTTGCAAAGCTATTCTTCAATTACTGTGTATAAAAATGGATTTATTAAAGGTATTTAAAGGTATTTATTAAAGGTACTCTCCAGTGATGGTATATCTTGATCATTAAAAAAACCGCATACCACCGCAAACTGTCTCACTTCAACCACTGAGAACCAATGAAAACGATAAGTATTAATCTTCCTAATGCAGAATAGAATATCTACTGCAAAGGAGTAAACAAATGACAGGAGAAATATTAATAAATAAAACATGAAAATTATTTTTATGAGACATTCTCCGGAAAAAGGTTCTGCGGACTCCAAAGTTCTATTAAACACAAGTGGTACAACATTTCATTGTGTTTCTTTCAAACCCATCGTTTTCACTGTACGCCATGAAGTGCCTATTGGCTCGTACAGATATCTTTTCCTTTTATTCATAATATATTTGAACACATCGTATTTTGTTTGCCTTGTACTATCCTTTTTCAGTTTATTTTGATTTTTGTGCATAATATATTGTGTTCTTTGGAAAAAGGGCCAATTGGGTAGGATATTAATTATTTTTTTGATCTGTTGAATGTTTTCGAGAACATACTTGCTACATAGTTTCTGCAAATGCTCATGTGTCAGTTCATGTGTCAGTATTCATGTGTCACTTCAAAAATCTATTCAGTAGAAGTAATACAAACTTTCACTTGCTTTCTTTTCTCAAAACCATCATATTCTATAGGCCCTTTTCCCGGAGAACGCCTCGTTTCAACATTTCTAATGACTAAGGAAAATTCAACTTTTGTAAGATCAAATTTTGATACAAGAAATGTTAATTACAATGGTAATATCTGACAGTTAATTAATGAAATTTACTCTTTCTCAAGAAACGAAGTTATTGAGAACAAATTTGTTTGTTTTTAAATGCAAGTCCAATAATCTTTTTATATCTTTTACGTTGTATACTAGCGAATATTGGTATTACCATGCCATATGCCATTAAAGAAGAAATTATTTACTTTGTTTCTGATGCTGCTTGCTTAATTTTTTGACATTCTGCCAATTAACTCTCATAAAAATGTAAGAAAAAACAAGCAAACACTTTATATTCTTAATAACAATAAAGAACGATTTTTGCAAATTTAGATCATATGAGGGGGAAGGAAAAACATCATAAGACACACTGTATTTAAAATGCTCTTAAATTTATTGAATAAATATACAAAAGAATCTGGCTATACAAATATTTTTAAAAAAATAGATTTATTATGAAAAAACATATTTAAGACGCAGAAGAGTTCGCACTATTAGTCACGAAAAATTGCGAATATTGACATACCTAAGAGCTGAATATATCAGCTAAGAAATTAAAACATCATTTCCAACTCGCCATATTTGTTTACAACTATATTAATTAAATTCACGTTGTTAAGGAATCAGGGAATTTATCGTCACAGAAACGAATAGCCCTCTTCCTGCTGGTCTAGAGGCTACCACGTTCCCCCGTAGTGTTATGCGGTTCTGAATTCTATTCCCGGTGGGAGAGCATTATACGCATTGCGGTAGTTCAGGTTATATCTTAGAAGGGGGTGTTCATGTCTCATATTATCTCAGTACCATAAGTGATGTTCATGTCTCATATTGCCTCAATGCTGAAAGTGATCTTCATGTCTCATATTGCCTCAATGCTGAAAGTGATCTTCATATCTCATATTGCCTCAATGCTGAAAGTGATCTTCATATCTCATATTGCCTCAATGCTGAAAGTGACCTTCATGTCTCATATTGCCTCAATGCTGAAAGTGATCTTCATATCTCATATTGCCTCAATGCTGAAAGTGATCTTCATGTCTCATATTGCCTCAATGCTGAAAGTGATCTTCATGTCTCATATTGCCTCAATGCTGAAAGTGATCTTCATGTCTCATATTGCCTCAATGCTGAAAGTGATCTTCATATCTCATATTGCCTCAATGCTGAAAGTGATCTTCATATCTCATATTGCCTCAATGCTGAAAGTGACCTTCATGTCTCATATTGCCTCAATGCTGAAAGTGATCTTCATATCTCATATTGCCTCAATGCTGAAAGTGACCTTCATGTCTCATATTGCCTCAATGCTGAAAGTGATCTTCATGTCTCATATTGCCTCAATGCTGAAAGTGATCTTCATGTCTCATATTGCCTCAATGCTGAAAGTGATCTTCATATCTCATATTGCCTCAATGCTGAAAGTGATCTTCATATCTCATATTGCCTCAATGCTGAAAGTGATCTTCATATCTCATATTGCCTCAATGCTGAAAGTGATGTTTATGTCTCATATTGCCTCAATGCTGAAAGTGATCTTCATATCTCATATTGCCTCAATGCTGAAAGTGATGTTTATGTCTCATATTGCCTCAATGCTGAAAGTGATCTTCATGTCTCATATTGCCTCAATGCTGAAAGTGATCTTCATATCTCATATTGCCTCAATGCTGAAAGTGATCTTCATATCTCATATTGCCTCAATGCTGAAAGTGATGTTTATGTCTCATATTGCCTCAATGCTAAAAGTGATCTTCATGTCTCATATTGCTTCAATGCTGAAAGTGATCTTCATGTCTCATATTGCCTCAATGCTGAAAGTGATCTTCATATCTCATATTGCCTCAATGCTGAAAGTGATGTTTATGCCTCATATTGCCTCAATGCTGAAAGTGATGTTCATTTCTCATATTAATTATAGTGCTGAAAGTGATGTTTGTGTCTCATATTGCCTCAGTGCTGAAAGTGACGCTAAAATTCAACAAACAATAACAAACCAAACAACAACCCAATTGAATGCTGCTGTTAGACATTTTGTTCAAACTAATTCAATCCGTATTTTTGATGGATTAAGTGAGTGAATGAATGACTGACTCTCAATGAACATCCTTAAAACTGTGAATCACACCAAGACTTGAATCTGGTACAATTCGCAAGTGCATTGCATACAAATTACATTGTTAATCACCAGTGTATTGTGTTAAAACATTGAAAGTTAAATTAACCATACAGTATTGATGTTCAGGGACACTGCTTGAAATCAATAATCATTAAGCTTGAACCCTTCAGATTCAAAGGGTCAAATTATTTTGAACGAACTAATTTAATTCTTCACAAAGAGCTTCCTTATGGCTAAACAGTTAGCTTAAGCGCCTTTGGCTTGGGATACCCAGGTTCAATTTCCGGTAGGAGCTCATGTGGTTCAGATTTCCCGTTAAGCTTTAGGTCCACAGTGCAGCCGGGTCTTTTTATCATGTCATTTTCAGTAAAATGTCTATCCTAAAAGGGAAAAGAACCACTAAAATTGTACCCCAAAAAATAAAGTATTTCGATAGTCGCCCACGTTAAACTTGGAATATAAGCTCCTTATTTAAAGCAGAGAGGCACGTATACTTCGTGCTGTGCCGTGCCGTTTTATTGTATTCGTTCTCAATATATAAAAATGATATCGAGGTTGTTTGCCTCATATCATAGGAAAGAAATGAAGCATTTGAAATGTTGATCATAGTTAGCAGTTCGTTTGGGAGGGATTTTATCACTTTTTTTTAATCAAAGTACTATCGTAAGGGCGAAGAAGACTTGAAAATCTACGTCAAAAATAGGGGATTTCAGTAGTTTCTCATATTAGTAACATGAAACTGGGAATTAGTGAGATTTAAACTCCTCGTTAAAAATGTGTACTTCATTGTACTTAAAAACGTGTACCACGTACTTCATTGTTTCCAAAAATTCTGCTTCTAGAGAGAAAGGAGAGGGGAAGAATGGGTAACTTCTGAAAATACCTTGATTTCCCAAACTGTATTCAAAAAATAGTCAAAACTTGGAAACGTTTCAACCATTTGAAGTGAGAATTTTTGAACACAGTTACCACTTGCGTAGACTTTTTTTTTTTTTTTTTTACTTTACTTTACTTTGAATGAAATGTGTATCCTAAAGGAGGAGGGAGAGATTTTAATTTTTCGCAAACAATAGTATCATAAAGTATTTTTCGCGTGCGAAGAACGGGCGTTTCAACTAGCTATAGGGGCTATGTGCTTAGGATGATATCCTGAATATACTATAAGTGTAATTCTCATTATTTAGTTACAATGGAAATATTCAATTCTTTTTCCACATTATAGTTGCAATACATAAGAAACTACTATAAGCACTAAGCCTATAGAATACTCTCTTGAGGAACTTCTTGAAGTTACCCTCAAGGTGGAAACGTTGGTTGTCAACTCTTTAACATAATTCAACCTTCAATACCAACACAGAATACCAACGAAGGCAGAACATTCATACACTATTTTCTTAACAATTTATTGCAATAGAATTTCGTTTAAAGCCATTTACTTGAATGATATACATAGCGAAAAGTATAGAACTCTCTCCTTAAGACAGGACTTAAAGAGCATTCTTCATTCTTTCCAAATTCCGAAATGTGTCGAAGTGGACATTTACAATGGACAAGAATACAAATCAAGAAAAAAGGAGGGGGAGGAGATTAGAACATATATACATATGTTTTCGTCCTTCAATAACATTTAATGCACATCAGGACACCATTTCGTACAATATGTTTTCCCTAAAAAAAGATTACGAAACACGAATACAAATCTTTTGTTTTTTGTCCATGTAGTAAACAAAAAGTTGGCCAAGAGCTTTCCGATTATTTCTTGCATATACGTACACATCGATCGGCTTCTTTTGAGAGCTTTCGACTGTAACAGAAGTCCAGTCAGGAAACATCAAACGCCGAAGTAGTGCGTGATTCTCACATCAGGTGGCCCCATTATCAGTGTTGCTAGTTGTGTAACTTATTGTACGCCCTTATCTGATATTTTCATTGCCACCAACTACCGTAATGGTAAAAGTAATTTATGGAAATAGTGTTGTTTGATAAATGTTTATGTTCGTATTCATTTCTCGTTACACATTCGACTTGTTGTAAAAAGAGTAATTGTGGCTTCTTGTGGAGTTCTAGAAAGTTTATGACTTGTGTAGTGACTAGCATTCAAGTTTGTTAATTATCAACAAACAAACACTTTAGTTCAGAGTTAACTGTGTGTTTAACCCTATCTTAAATAATAAGTATATTTCATATGAAAATACTCTATTTCATGCAGTGGCGTATTTACGATTTTTGTTTCGGGGGAGGCTTTGCTAACTTCAGTCCTGGAAATGTGAAAATCTTGCAAGATATTTCATTTACTTTAATATATTAAATAAAATTTCGGGGGGCTTAATCCCCCCTTAAATACGCCACTTATTTCATACATAGAGAGCTCTTAAAGCATGCTTTAAAAAAAAAAAAAAATTACGATATCTGCATTGAAATTCACAGCCGGTGACACACAGCGAGCAAATGGGACATAACATCATTTTTGAGTCTCAATACTGAAATAGAGGCTGATATACGATAATCCTGCTGTCTTCTTTGTTTGTCTATAGCTGAATCAAAATCACGAGAAAAACATTCCAATGTTTTACGTACGGGTGATTGTTTACGTTTGTAATAAAAGTCAGTTTTTAGAAAACGTTTGCCAATAAATTAAATATACTCACTTATTTTCCCCTTTATATTTTCCACTGTTAGGCGACACTGTGGCTCAGTGGTAAAGCGCTCACCTCTGGCGCGTGTGGTCCCTGGCTCGATTCCCGTCCAAGTAGGCAAGTGATGGATAACATTGTGTCCGTCGGTTTTTTAGGGTACTTCCGATTCCTCCCACTTTCTCATTCTACCAATTATTTTTATAATCATTCCCTTGCCTAAATCATGGGTCTCCGGATCATTGAGTGTGTCCGGGTAAGGGGCTATTAGTGTCTCCGGATCATCGGGTCTGTCCGGGTAAGGGGCTATTAGCGTCTTCGGATCATGGAGTCTGTCCGGGTAAGGGGCTGTCAGCGTCTTCGGATCATGGAGTCTGTCCGGGTAAGGGGCTGTCAGCGTCTCCGGATCATGGGGCCTGTCCGGGTAAGGGGCTGTCAGCGTCTCCGGATCATCGGGTCTGTCCGGGTAAGGTGCTATTAGCGTATTCGGATCATGGAGTCTGTCCGGGTAAGGGGCTGTCAGCGTCTCCGTATCATCGAGTCTGCCTGGATCACCAGCCGTCTGGGTCTCCGGATCTGTCCGGGTTACTGTTTCTAAGAAGTGAGACCCAGATCCGGATAATTCGGAGAAAACTTGTTATCCATGATCCGTTACATCAGTGATGTATAACTGCTCGGAGTACGTGTTTCACGGTCAGGAAAAAAAACAGATACAATGCGCTATTTAACTTTTATTTTTCACATATAGTATGTAAACAATCTCTGACAGCAGAGCAAGAATTATCAATTATTTTTAACAACAAACGACATACTTTTAGCGTCATATTTTTTTAAAAATATTTTTTTTAAGAATTTACTCTCAAGGAGGTCATTCTGTTGAGCTCGATTGATCTATCGATTAACATATGTCTCAACTTCGGATAATATTGTACGAGCATTGAATGAAAAGTTATACATCCACGGCTGTATCTTTTCTTATTTGTTCACAGATTTTCAAAATTCTTTTTGTAGTTGATAAGTATATCTGTAATGCACTATTCAATTTTTGGTATAGTCCCTATTCCTTTCCACAACTTGCGCCAACTCCTGACTAATAGGGCAAACCCGTCGGAAAAGATATCCGGCGGTTGCTTTCGACATCAGGAGTGAATGGCAGCTTTCATTTCATTTGTCAGAACGAAAATGATGTCCCTTAAGGTGCTTTTTCAACTTTAGGAGGAAGTGAAAATGGCAAGGTGCAAGGTCAGGGTTGTACAGCGGGTGCAGTAGAACCTCTTTAAACTGCAAACACTGCAACTCCTCTTGTGTTTCGCGACTCGTGTGTGGATGGCCGTTGTCGTGCTGCAGAATAGGGTCCAAACCCTTCTAGACGCGTGCACAGAGCTTTTCCAACGTTCCCACACAGCGTTGAGAGCTTATTGTGATTTCCTGTTCTAAAACGTCAATGAATACGACATATAAATCCCAGAAAATTATGAACATGACTTTGCGCGCAGATTGGACCACATTACACTTCTTGGGACATAGGGATATGCTATGGCGGTAGTTCAATGATTGTCTCTAAATTCTGAGGGTCAAAATGATTCATTCCCCGTGTGGACGTGCTCAAGAAAAGCCTCACTCTCGAGTGTGTGTTCAAAGTAGCATAATTTGCACCCATTCCTGGTTAAGTATATTTTTTTTAAATAAAAAAGTAAAAAAAGTAGCAAAAAGCAAATGAATGAATGAATGAATGGGGAGTTAATGGGGACGTCAGCATCTAGGTTATATGTCCCCGTCACGTCAACATCTAGGCTATATAAAACAAATGTGATTGGCGCTTTCTTTAATACAGCTTAATTAATCTTACTTACATAACTTTTGTCATTAAGAATTGGACACTCAACAAATTAGAGAAAAATTGAAAAGAGAAAATGTTGTGTCCGTCGAGGGAAATTGTCTTAAGAAAACCTACAAGCACTGGGTTGAAGATAATACAGTCACCGACAAGGAAAGAAGGAAACTAGGTGTATATTCAGTGGCGGATCTAGGCCGGGTCCAGGGGGCCTAGCCCC